>NC_136730.1:6187068-6787068 GCF_936440315.1 Barbus barbus
ATAATTCCTCCCTGACTCTTCTCTCTATAGATAATTCCTCCCTGACTCTTCTCTCTATAGATAATTCCTCCCTGACTCTTCTCTCTATAGATCATTCCTCCCTGACTCTTCTCTCTATAGATCATTCCTCCCTGACTCTTCTCTCTATAGATAATTCCTCCCTGACTCTTCTCTCTATAGATAATTCCTCCCTGACTCTTCTCTCTATAGATCATTCCTCCCTGACTCTTCTCTCTATAGATAACTCCTCCCTGACTCTTCTCTCTATAGATAATTCCTCCCTGACTCTTCTCTCTATAGATAACTCCTCCCTGACTCTTCTCTCTATAGATAACTCCTCCCTGACCCTTCTCTCTATAGATAATTCCTCCCTGACTCTTCTCTCTATAGATCATTCCTCCCTGACTTTTCTCTCTATAGATCATTGATGTCTACAGTAGACTAAACACCTGCTGGATGAAATATGTAACTGCAGGTCGATACGATGCTTGAAGTCGAGTTGCATGACGGGACCTAGTTATCTGAGACACCACTATAGGCATAAAACATTTATATGTAGTCTCCTCTACAATTCAGATATACTAATGTGTATTACAATTTTCAAACGTAGCTGTATTAACCTAAACCTGCTTGGTTTAACACACATGACAAATATATCCTGCTCACCACGAACAGGAAGGCTGACACCGAGGAGGATTGTGGGTAATGGCAGTATTTGCAACTTTAGTTTATGTTTTACATGCTTTATTGAACGATATAACATTAAATTCAGTTACAGAGTACTTAAACATATAATAATGAATATACTGTCACAAAAAGTTAAGGGTTGGTGGAATTCAACACATGATGTTTAAGTCACCGCTGCTTCATCAGACTATTCTGAAGTCACGTTTAACTTTGTGGACTTTATCAAATCAGTCTATTTACATCATTATACAGTGAATATGTGTGGTCTTTTAGTACGAACCATGCTCTTTTATAGCGATATGCCCTCTTAAAGCGAGGAGTTTTGCGCGTTGTTTTTCTCATCGGTTGGAAGGCGCCGCGGTGACGCCATCACGCACTACCGTCTTCGAGCCTCCTCACGCCTTTGAGGGCGTTCCCGGCGCGCGCGCTGAGAAGTTAAGACTATACTTTCAGGGATCATTTCTATAGTTTTTAACTAGGAAATGTGTTTCGAAAGTGTTGCGTTTCCCAAACCACGATGAAGAGTGATAGTGCTCTCCTCTGAGCGTGAATCGGGTGATTATCTGTGATTTATTCTCGGATTATTATCATTGATGAACGTTCATGGCTTCTTTATGAATCTTTGAGGGAGAGAGCACGTTCAGAGTGGTTTATTTTACATGTAAAGATATTTGTTATGACAGTATAGTTCTTTGTATTTGGTTGGTTAGGTTTTATCGGAGTCTTTTTTGTCCAAGAGCAGCTCTTATTGTTTTTAATGGGCAAACATCAAATTCTCTGTAATTGTTCGCTAAATTTAGGATTAAATTTCATATTTGTAATCTCCAATGAAATCGTATATCAACTGTGTCATAAGTGTTGTTTCTTTTGCTCAAATAGCGTTATACAAAGTTTATTTCTCAGGCTAGATCAGTCAGTGCGCATGCGCAGTCCTGAGTGCGCGTCTCACTGTTTCTGTAGCAACCGGGACTTCTAACGGCAGCTGCAGTGACGCGCTAATTTTACCGATTAGCGATTGGCTCTTTCATTCAGAAGGCGGGGCTTCCTTGAGCGGTCATGTTAAAGTCGAAACATACATTGTTTACATTATTGTGTTGCTTGGCAACCGCTTCTGAGGAACTACATTGTTTGGCGGAAGAATAATGCTTTTATTAATATCATTTCACTTTATTTACTCTGTTTTATTTTGTGAAATCTTATTAAGTATATGGAATAACCATTTTATAAACGCAATAAGCCCCGTGAAGCCGTGGTTTTATAACAGCTAACGTTACGCCCTTTAGCTGTTATAAATTCACTGTAAACCAAGGCTTCACGGGGCTTGTTACTTTATTAGATTAGATATTTTAAAAAAATAATGCTGTAATGGACTTTTTAAGATATTCTATATACATTGTGTTTTAAATGTCATCTTAAATCAAGGTTGTTCTAATCCACCAATTAAATGTAGTTGTATTTATATCTTTGTAGATGTATTTATGCTCTCTCTAAACAATCTACAAAAAGACTCTCCTTTTTTAAATTATACACATTAAGTATTAACATTGATTCAGTTAATTAAAATGAACTTACATTATAAATCACTTGTTAATGGGTTCACCAGATCCATCGTGGATTTTTCGTGTCAGCATATATTTAGGCACATTTGGATAAACTGTGAATCTATGCATTTAAAGTGGTTCTAAATGCACACAATCCTTTCCGGTGGCAAACCAATAGTTTTCATTGGCAATTAGCGCATGAATATTTTAGTTAAACTTGCACTACAATTTTTTTTTAAATCGCAGTATATTTTACAAAAATGGCATTTTGAAGTAATTTAAAAATCTGGTGTTTAAGTAGTTCACTCAAAATGAGAAGTTGCTGAAAATTAAACGTCTTATTGATTGATTTGTTTCTTACAAACATAGATTTTCACGTCACAAGGCATTAATTGATGAACTGGAGTGGTGTGTATTATTGTGATGTTTTTATCAGCTGTTTGGACTCTCATTCTGACGGCACCCATTCACTGCAGAGCATCCACTGCTGAGCAAGTGATGCAATGCTACATTTCTCCAAATCTATGCCTATGAAGAAACAAAGTCATCTATATCTTGGATGGCCTGGGGGAGAGTACATTTTCAGCAAATTTTAATTTTGGCTGAACTATTCTTTTATATACAATCTTCAGTGGGCTTTGGTGAAGGCAGTACAGTATGCAGTTGCAAACATCAGCCAATAGATCGCGCTGATGCTCAACTATTTAACCAAAACACATTTATAGTCAAGACTGGTTATTACAAAGATAAAGGCCCCATGTAATGTTCCTAATGCATTAGATTAAACAATCTAACAGCCTCTATGTTTGACACTGAAAGACAGCTTTCAACAAAAGATTAACAAACACAGACATATTCATTACTTTATCACTTGTTATGTGATCCTTGCATATATCAGTGTTAACCGGTGGCTTTAATGCTGACAAAACATCCATCAGCTCTGTTTGTGCAAAAACCATCTCTGAGACAACCGAATTAGAGCATTTCAAAATAAAAGTGATACAAAAGATGCAGTCAAGTATTTAGAATTGAAGTCACTTCAGTCAAACAAAGTTATCTAATATATAAATGAGTTCATAACAATATTATAGGCCCAAGGCCTTGTAAACTCTATGAAACCAAAGTGTGTGCGTGTGTTTATGTCTGTAGATGCCGCTGATGCCACCATGTAACCTTTTCCTGGAGGTATTCCAGCAGCAAGCGCTTCAGTCCAGTCTTTAGTGTCCTGAAATGTGAGAAGGATTTCAAACACTGGAACACATCAGCACATGTGAATTATACACCCAGTTTCACTACGGGATTATGATGTAAAAGCTGAGTCAGAGAGTGGGATCACCTTGATTGATGGCAAGGATTTTGGAGTGGAAGTTTTTGGGGTTTGGTCTCTTCACATGTACTCGTCAATCAGTAGCTGCGCCGTGCGAACGCCGAGCTCTTTTGCCCTTGTGTAGCTTATTTTCTTAAAGAATACAGCATGAGATCACATTTAGTTTAGCTGTTTCACTCATTAATGTACCTTTAATAAATGACGATATGAACACAAGTATGAGCCTCACCTTTTGTATGGTTTCATCCACTAAACCTCCAAGGAAGTCGACTTTATCTTCCTCCACGTGCTCTAAAGCTAACAGGGAAACTTGTTAAATATTTACACAGAACTAAAATGAAAGAAACATGTCTTGGAGCATTCACATTAATTTTATCTTAACTTTACGACTTAACTACCTTAATATCACACTCAACCAATTTTACTTTCACATTCGACTCATTTATGATTGGAACACAATATTCAACGTGGAAAAATGACACAGATGGTGTATAAGGCAGTGTTATTGTTAAAGTGGTCCTATTATGCTCTTTTACAAAGTCTTGATTTTGTTTTGGGGGTGTACTAGAACATGCTCTCATTCTCGGTGGTTCGAAAATCTGACAGCCTGACACAAACGGCTCGATTAGTTCTGGGTTTAATGAAGGCCCGGCTTCCGAAAAACTAAATGTGTTGTGATTGGTTAGCTGTCCCAGTGCATTGTGATTGGTAAACAGCTTAGACATGTTTCAGTACTGCCCCAACAGCAAGTTCGTCAATCATTTCGTCATATCAATTCAGACCTCGAGAATATAAGACGATCGCGCAGAACCTTTGCATGCACGGATATTGCAAGACATTAAAGTGGTAATGTTATTGTTGTTTTTTGGCTAAATCACGTTTTAGACAGGATGTCAACAACAGCTTGAAAATAACTGCATTGACTACAGACAAGTGCAACTGTAATATGTATTATGTTTATTGTTCTTTAATTCTAACATTATAACATGAATTGCACTGAAGCTGTTATACAGTTTAATTTATTTAGACCAGAGTCCCACAGACTACAAAAAAAGCTTAGATGACGTACTAAAATGACTAAAACCGAAATAAAATAATATAAAAATAACAACATTTTATATGTATATAAACTAATAAAAAAACAAAACAAAATTGAAGTTAAATATAAAAAATAAAAGCAAATGAATATATAAAATTAAAAACCATTAAAAATATTAAGAAATATTATAATGATACATAAATAATATTAAAGTTGTTTCATATTACATTAGGTTAATATAGAATTTGGATAAAAATGCCACAAAGACAAACATTATCACCATTTGATACAGTGTGTGCCAATGAACCAGGACCATGCACTTAAAAAATAGGCTAAATTTTGATTTCATGTTGACTTTTAATGCTTAATGCAATATAGAATATGTGTGACATGAACCTTCACTTGCGTCCGGGGTTAAATATATCACATCTTCAGAGGGAAACAGATGAAACCAGCTCTCCTCAGTCACATCAATCTGTGGGATTCAGAGACGCAATAACTGTACATCATTTCTATGATTCTGCTTTTACTATTAAACGTTTTAAAATTAAGAGTAGACTAACCAAATAATTTCAGGAAGCCGTCATTCATCCGAACACATTCCTTATGCAGAAGACTCTTTTAACTCGGTCAGAAATATGCGGAAAGGCTGGAAGGCTTTCTTATTGCATCTGTAGAGGCGCCTGATCTGACATGCAAGACGGCTGATTTCCTGTGAGAAAAGAAAAATTTTATAAATAAAAATCTCACTCTACTTATCAAGCAAGCAAGGTCAGGTTTCAACTTGCCAGACTGCAGAGATTGTCAGTCATGCTGAGATCAACACACAGGCCAGGTCTTGCTCCTCTGGCCTCCTCCAGTCTCTCTTTGGTTATTGCTTTAATGACACGTTTACTCAGCTGCAGCTCATTCACACCTGCAAGATAAAGATCTAATCAGTTAGGAAGCAGCCTCTGTTCCAAAATGTAATACAATAAGCCCTTTCACAGATACAGACGTGTCAGGAAAATTACCTGTAAATTGCCGTAAGGAGATCATGTGAACAGGACCTTTTCAAAAATATATGAGAAGTTGTAACATTACCAGTAAGTTGCCGTAATTCTTCAAAATTCAAAAGCTCTGGGCCAATCATACCATTCTGATGCAGATGGTGCATTTACTCCACGCTGTGATTGAAGTCGTGTAATGCGATCTCTCTGGGCCAAAAGAAGCTTCATGTGAACATTTGGCACAAAAATGAAAACATCTGCAAAAACACTGATCAACAACACCGGGAGGAAAAACACCGGGAGGCGCAGCTGTTTAGAGGTCATTTCCATTTTATGATGTCAAATAATTTACCGGTAATGTAAAACCGACGTGTGAATGGTGCTACGGTGTTACCGGAAAAAAAGATGGAATGCCGTTGCCTGTGTGAACAGCGCAGTTTTGAATTTACAGGTAAAGTCGTTCTGGTAATTTTACAGCAATTTACTGGTATTACTGTGTGAAAGGGGCTAATATGTGACCCTGGACCACAAAACCAGTCATAAGGGTCAATTTTTTTTAAATTGAGATTTATACATAATTTGATATGGTTTGTTAGGATCGGACAATATTAGGCCGAGATACAACTATTTCAAAAATCTGTAATCTAAGGGTGCAAAAAGATGAAAATATTGAGAAAATCGCCCTTAGAGTTGTCCAAATGAAGTTCTTATCAATGCATATTACTGATCAAAAAGTATGTTTTGATATATTTACGGTAGGAAATTTACAAAATATCTTCATGGAACATGATCTCTACTTAATATACTAATGATTTTTGGCATAAAAGAAAAATTGACAATTTTGACCCATGCAGTGTATTTTTGGCTTTTGCTGCAAATATAACCGTGCTACTTATAACTGGTTTTGTGCTCCAGGGTCACATATACACTACTGTTCAAACGTTTGGGATCAGTTAGAAGTTTCTGAAAGTCTCACCAAGGATGTATTTTCTTGATCAAAAATACAGTAAAAACAGTGAAATTATTATTACTATTTAAAATAACTGTTTTCAATTTGAATATATGTCCGAATGTAATTTATTCTTGTTATGCGCAGCTGAATTTTTCAGCATCATTACTCCAGTCTTCAGTGTCACACGATGCTTCAGAAATCATTCTGATATGCTCAAGAAACATTTCTTATCATTATAAAAGTGTAGAAAACAGTTGTGCTGCTTCATATTTTTTGTGGAAACTGTGATACATGAACCAGGATTTTTCAATGAATAGCAAGTTCAAAAAAGAAAAGCATTTATCTGAAATGGAAATCTTTTATAACATTAAAATGACTTAACTGCCACTTCTGATCAATTTAATGCATCCTTGCTGAGTAAAAGCATTCATTTCTTTAATACTCCAAACTATATCTAACAGCACTCTAATGGTTCAAAAGAGAAACAAGACTAATTGTTACAGTATAAATGAGTGCTTATGCATTAAAATATATACCTGCCTTTCTCTGATTAAGAGGATTTTTAAAAGAACAATATTTATAAAGCTGTTGCATTATAAATGCCTTTAAAAAGGTATATATTTAAATAAAATAAGTAACCTTAAATTCCATGCATAAAATACAAAATGTAATTTTAATATTGTAAATTCAAAATTTCAAAATGCTTCGAATATAAATGTAGGCCATGTCACGATAAAATGATAAAAAACTTTGATGTTACGCTGCTAAAGGTAATCCCAGGCCTAACTGAAAGAGGAAGCATAGAATAACTGATATACCTTCAATACATAAACATCTAAATACCTAAAACCTTTCATAAACCACCTGGGACATTTAGGCGCATCGTCACACTGTGGCTGTATGTTTACGTGTTTTATATAGCCTACATTACTTTTTACAGTATTTTCTAGTGCTGTCAAACGATAAATCGTGATTAATCACATCCAAAATAAAAGTTGTATAAGTGTGTGTACTGTGTATATTTATTAATACACACATACAGCAGACAGGACTATAAATACACAGGATAATGAACTCAAAGGGGTGGTGATTGCGCAGTGGATAAGACACATGCCTTTGGTGTGAGAGACCCGGGTTCGAATCCACTGTGAGACACCAATGTGTCCCTGAGCAAGACACTTAACCCCTAGTTGCTCCAGAGGCGTGCGACCTCTGACATATATAGCAATTGTAAGTCGCTTTGGATAAAAGCGTCAGCTAAATAAATAAATGTAAATGTAAATGTAAACACACCTGGAACAGAATAACCTACTAATCACATTTAACAAGGACAGGAAACAAACCAAATATAGGCATGGAAACACAGGGAGCACGTGGAAACACAAGGCACACACAACAGAGGTCTGACAGTTATATATCTTTATTACATAGTTTCTGAGTTCCACATTTTTTACATGTGTTATTTACCAGAAGCTTTTATGATCCAAAGGAATTGACAAGACTGGAGTATTACAACATAAGTGATTCATACTCATGACACCAATGCATTATAGTGCAAACCAGAAAGCATATCTAATTTTAGACACACGTGTTTTTTGAAGGAGGAAAGATATTCACATATGAATGACCTTTTATCTATAGAAATGAAATCAAACTGATAACAGGTGAAAATTGGCTGCATGCCGCTTCTGTGAATCAAAATGATAAGCACTACTTTCTCATGAGCAATAAATCCAATCAAATTCCAAGACAGCATGTGAATTTCTTTAGTAAGTGGATTGCCCCACAATACGGTACATGTTTGGGATAATGAACGAGGCTTGTGATTTCATCAGACTCTCATTTAAACTCCATCTGGACTGAAATCATTGTGAAATTTAATATCCAAGAAAACCTGCTGGGAGAACGATTTCTTGAGAAAATTTGACTAATCTCCTCAAAAGACACTAAGCACAATGGATTTTTTAAAAAGAAAAGATTTATTAAAAAACATCCTCCATACATTCCACACTTTTTTTTTTTTTCCAGTGAAACGGCAATTACAAGCAACACCAAAAACTTGTGTATCAGTATAAAATTGAAACCGTTAATCAATCAGTGTACGATATGTGTGTAGTGTAGCAGACACATCATTTTGGTTCATCTTGAAATAACTGTCAGGACAAACACATATTAATCAAAATGAGAGGCTTACAATACAAGATAAACTAACAAACAGAAAATAGTATTCTGAAGGAACCAAAAAGATGTCAGAGACAAGTACTATAAACACTTGAGTCTTGAGAGTAGTGAAAATCAGAGGGTTACAACATAAACATCCTCTACACTTTCTTGATCACTCGCTCCTTTCTCTCAATGAACAGAATGAGTTTCTTAACCCATGGTGTCCTGGGGTTCAGACAGATCCTCTCTCCACTTGACAAACCAGCACTGAAAAGATCAAAAAATATATATTACATTTATGTAGACTTTTCACTACAGCTGAAAAGTTTGGGGTCAGTAAAAAGTAATGAATAGGTTTATTAGCAAAGTTGCATTCAAAAGTGAAAAGTTATTTTTTAATGTTCTATTTAAAATAAACTTTTGAACTTCTTATTCAATATTACGCAGCACAATGGCTTTCTAAAATTAATAATAAATGCTATTTTGAGCAGCAAATCAGTATATTAGAATGATTTCTGAAGGATCATGTGACTCTGAAGACTGGAGCAATGCTGAAAATTCAACTTTGCATTTAAAAAAAAGGTTTGTTTTTACAGCATTTTTGATCAAATAAATACAGCCTTGGTGAGCAGAAGAGGTCTGTGTTTTACAGAATGTGTAGTTTTACTAGTTTACTAGCTAATAAAAAATAAATTGCAATTGTTCAAAAAATTTGTAAGTGTTCAATAATTCAATGCTGTATTTAAAAATACAGTTATATTTTAATGTTATATTACATTATATTATTTTACGAACAAATCTAAATGAAAATGTCTAAACTATATTTTTTGCTGAGATTTGATGTAGTGACACAATTTTGCGTCGTAATTCGTAATGATGGCATTGTGCAATGACATAACATCATTTGGCAACTTTTAGCAACACATCGACCTTCCTTTAGCAACTTCCCCTGAAAATGATTTGGCAACACTGGTCCAGTCTCGTAACTGAGAGGTGAATTGAAATACTTTAGCAAGATGCTTCACTGGTTTGCAGAAATACTTACATAACCTCAGTGGTCTTGCAGTGTGGGCCTCTGGGCAGGATCTCCACGCGGCGCAGGTTCTCCTGAGGGATGATCCGCGACTCCAGCCTCAGACACATGCAGCGGCTGTTGTAACCCGCACCCAGAGGCTGCACGGCTGGGGAGGAACAACACCACTGTCAGTCTCTGGGAAACTGTGTCCAGCAATTACACAACTGTAGACTCACATGTGATTTAACGGTCATGTGCAAAACAGTACCCTGGAGTGCAACAGTTTTGAGGAAACGTTAAGCAAGTTCATCACGGTTCCATGGAAGATGCTGACATGGTGTACAGGGACATACATGGCTTGAAATATTCAGTGTTGGGGAAAGCTACTTTTAAAAGTAATGCATTAAAATATTGCAATAGTAACTAATGACTTTTTATGGAAAGCAATGCATTACATTACTTTTGAGTTATACTTTTTAAATCTGGACAGGGCTTACTTGTTTGTTTTTAAGAGAAAAAAATTATTTTACAAACGTAAAAGCCCTTTCACAACAAAAGTGAAATGAATACATTTCAGGCTGAAGGAAATGTAAATTCATGTCTGTACAGAAGAGAGTGCAGCTCAAACGAATTGCATGAAGAATATGATGCATTCATTATATAAAATGGGATTAAATACATAGCATAAATGATATTTGTCTTATTTAACACAATTATTGCAGGATTGTAGAATATTCTGAGTTTGCATTTGACTGTTTTTATTCATTTTGAGGAATACTGAATATGTATTTTTCAAATGAGATGAGTAAATTCTAAATACATGTTCATATTTAGTCTAGAATTAAGCATCATATGCACACAGTGCTCACAACGCCTCTGCACTTACTCCTGATTTCTCTCAACATGGCAACACAAGAGCTGTCAGTCAATACATGGTAACTCATATTTCCTTCTAAATTAAAAAGTAATGCTTCAAAATATGTGGACGATCTCAGTGAATCCAGTAATTAAAGTCTGTTTTTAACCTTATCTCGGGTCAATGTTATAGCTATAAATTTGTCGACATTTTAATGATTTGATCATTTTATAATAAAAAAGAAAGCATAGTAGTTAATAGTTTTTGTTGCATTTACACCGTTTTGACCAGCACAGTGAAGCAATTGGTTCAAGTGAATTCCACTCAACTGGGGAAAATACATGCAGCCGCTTATTTGTTGAAATAAGAATAGAGTCCAGAGTATTTTTTAGAAATAACATGCAATGCTTGTCCTGCTGGAGAAATTTTACATGGCTTCTATTGCCAGTGGATCTGGTTTCGACCTGGTAGACCATCAACAAACCAGCTAATTAGTGATTTAAGTTAAATATCCCTGCTAAAACAAACAAACAAAAACAATAGAAACCATCACAGAAATTCTAATGGTTTCCACTACAAATATTACAAACCATCAACGTTTTAGCCATTAAAACCATATAAAAATGTTTTCCTGTAGTGTGTTTTGGTACATACTCCATTTGGTTTTAACAAGCCATCAATAGAAGGTGACCAATTACCAGAAGAGACCAATAGGCATCATTACAGTTTCCATTAAAACCAGTACAATTCCCATTATAACCATTAAAACCACATTCTGTGAGGGTTTGTATTGTTTTCTCAGCAGTGATGATAAACAAATAGTGAAGATGAAGCTTACCATCGGACAGAACGATGCTGGCTCCAATAACGGTTAACATCAGGAAGGCGTTCATGTTGGTTGAAGCTTCTGCAGTTGATTTCTGTGTAGAAACTCTGAAGATAATATGCTGCTATATATATTATGATTTCAAAGGCCTCGTGATCCACAAAGTAGTGATTTTATTTCACTTCTCCTAATCGTTCTGTGTGTGGTTCTGTCTATTCGTGTGCGTGTGAAGGCTCATGTGTAAATATGTGGTTTGAATCTGTTCACATGTTCATCAGCTGTGGGTCATCTGGACACATCTCATGTTCGGCCCGGTTACCACGTTCAAAATCCCCCTGGAGTCCCAGACTGTTTTTACCAAAAATTATACATCAAGTGCATGATTTGCATTTGACTGCTTACCACAGGTGGAACATTTCTTTAATAGCCCAAACAAATCAATGAATTGTTCATTATGAAATTTAAAATTAGAATATATTATTATATAAATATTGAATATATAATTAATATATAATTAATTAATATTAATTATTAAGAATATATCAATAATATTAATTAATTAATATGGATATAAATAATAATGTTAACTTTATAAATGTTAATCAAATGATCATCTTGTTAATAACCTGATATTTATATTAATATTTGCTATTTGTATAATTGATATTTATAAGCATTGACATTACATTTAAGCATTTAGTAGACGCTTTTATTCAGTGACACTAATACAGAGCAAGTTTCACAAGACAAATTCAAAAATTGGTCTAATAATTATTATGCTGTGCGTTCTGAGACTGAACAGAGCAGCAGTCTTACTACAGGACATGAGAGAAGCACACATGTCGAGTGAATCATGTTATCGGGAAAGATAAATCTGCAAAAATATACACGAAGGAAGAGGTCATCATCAGTTTAGAGGCATAATACATGAAGACAAATGAGTTAATAAAAAAAAACCTCACGAAAAGTTACAGCACAGGTGCATTTATTACTCATACATACGCTCCTATGACTTTCATGCAGGAGAAAGGCATTTGATGTGGAAACCTCTGGTGCAGATCTATCTATCTATCTATCTATCTATCTGTCTATCTGTCTATCTATCTATCTATCTATCTGTCTATCTGTCTATCTGTCTATCTATCTATCTGTCTATCTGTCTATCTGTCTATCTGTCTATCTATCTATCTATCTGTCTGTCTGTCTGTCTGTCTGTCTGTCTGTCTGTCTGTCTGTCTGTCTGTCTGTCTGTCTGTCTGTCTGTCTGTCTGTCTGTCTGTCTGTCTATCTATCTATCTATCGTTCTATCTATCTATCTATCTGTCTATCTATCTATCTATCTATCTATCTATCTATCTATCTATCTATCTATCTATCTATCTATCTATCTATCTATCTATCTATCTATCTATCTATCTATCTATCTATCTATCTATCTATCGTTCTATCTATCGTTCTATCTATCTATCTATCTATCTATCTATCTATCTATCTATCTATCTATCTATCTATCTATCTATCTATCTATCTATCTATCTATCTATCTATCTATCTATCTATCTATCATCTATCTATCTATCTATCTATCTATCTATCTATCTATCTATCTATCTATCTATCTATCTATCTATCTATCTATCTATCTATCTATCTATCTATCTATCTATCGTTCTATCTATCTATCTATCTATCTATCTATCTATCTATCTATCTATCTATCTATCTATCTATCTATCTATCTATCTATCTATCTATCTATCTATCATATACTGCTACTGAGCAAAAACTCAACTCAGCTAAAGAAGAAGAAAAAAGAGCCTCTCACATTCAGATGCTTTTATTTACAGCAAATGTCTTAACATGTTCAAATATTTATATTAATATAAAATGTTAAACAACTGGAACATAATACAGAACAAGTTTCACAAGAATCTAAAGAGCAGAATAATGAGTCCCTGAACAAGAGGAGGGTCAGCAGAAAATGTCACAGTGAGTTTCTTGCTTCCATCGGCTGCTTTAAGTATTCGATGTGTTATTTGCTGTGTCTTTGTAATAAGTTTCACCATTATTTTTCAGCACACAATATTTTATAAAAATACTGTTGATTGAATACCAATAACAAAATGAAGTGCATTTCCTCCCTTTTAAAAACTTATTCTATAATAATATATATCCCACTTTATTTTGCTCTCCTAACTTCTGTATACTTAATTAAACAGGATTATTTCAACCATTATTTTGGTCGCTACCCAACAGATAAGAAATTGTGCTCTATGTCTTGCAAGTAGTTTTTAATCTGTGGATAAATCTACAAAAATATACACGAAGGAAGAGGTCATCATGACAAGTTACAGCACAGGTGCATTTATTACTCATACATATGCTCCTATGACTTCCATGCAGGAGAAAGGCATTTGATGTGGAAACCTCTGGTGCAGAGCTACATTAAGCGCTTTAGAGAGAAGACCAGTGGAAGTAAAAAAGCATCTTGCATCATTTAGTATGTATTATGAAATCACCATAGGACATTTACCCAGATAGCAAATAAACGCACAATTTTTTTTTTTTTTTTTTTTTTCAAATCAGTCATGCTGCAAATGTTTAAATCTAAAATAAAATAATTTAAAATATTTTGAATATAATATATAAAACAGATCATATCATATTTAGTGAAGTGGACAAAGAACAGAAGATTGAGGAAAAACAACACCATTTTTTTTATTTTTTTCTACATTACAAAATTGTCCATATTCGTGCAAAGTATTAGCCAGCAATGTTGCTTTCAGCCAAAATGACAATACATTTTTTTCACAGGTCTGTAGAAATATGCAGAAGAAAATTTGTGCTAGAACATACAGTAAGAGAAAACATACATTTTTGCATGCAAACACAGATGGGAAATTATCCTTCGAGGATCTTTTTCACCCATTCATCATTGGGATTGAGGCACGTCTGTCCATTGTTCAAAGTGGCACTGTAAGACAAAAAAAGTTTGTTAGGCAATTTCTGGTCAATGTCACATTTTTAATTTGACTTCATGCATTCAGACTTCTGCATTGCATTGATCTCTGCTTTATGTCACACTCACATGATCTCCACGTTTTTGCACCATGCTCCAGCAGGAATCATTTTTACTTTCTGTATTTGTTTAGGGTTAATTGGTTTTCCCAAATACGTTCCAACACACAGGCAGCGTAGCTGTCTGGCAGTGATGACTTAATGAAACAAGATAGAAATAAGAGTATAAGTATCTCTGTAAGCTCTACAATATTTATTCAACATATACTAGCATACTGAAATAAACCCTTAATAAAAAATAAATACAAAAAAATATTATCACAAACAGTCACATTCACAAAATGACTCTGCTTACCTTCTGTTGTGAACAGCAGTGTCATGCATGTCAGAAAAACAAAGGCTGCTGATGTGAATTTCATCGTTGTGCTTTATAAGTGATCAATGCATAAGCATGTAAAGAATAAAACCGCAGATGTTTCTTAAAGAAATCGGCTTGTCCGTCTGTTGATAGTGTTTGTGTATGATTTGGCAGAACACTCTCTTTTAAAGAACCCCGCTTGCTGACATTACACTTATCAAAACTAATTGCGCAACAGGTCCTCCTCCTTCAGTAAACCCAAATTCCAGCGAATTAACCCAGGAAATTTAGAGTAAAGCACTCGCAAAATGCACTGATGATATATTGTTTACAGTTTTATAAGCATTTTCAGACAGAAATGATCTGAGTAATGTAAGGCAATCAGATTCCAAAAATTAAGTACTTGTAATTAGGTTAATTACACTTTAAATGACTCGTAGTCAGACTTATAATCAGGCAATAACTGATTCAGAATTCTCCCTAATTCTTCTTTTTCATCTTTTAAATCTGATTGCGTAATCCATATTACATGTAATCAGTATCTACCCGCTCTGCATGTACAGTGCTTTCTAGCTTTTGATTTTTCATTTTTATTACATATTATTGGCTTTGATCAACAAACCCCTTTTGGGAAGGCCTGCCTTACATTACTCAGATCATTTCTGTCTGAAAATGCTTATAAAACTGTAAACAATATATCATCAGTGCGTTTTGCGAGTGCTTTATAGTGCTTTACTCTAAATCTCCTGGGTTAATTCGCTGGAATTTGGGTTTACTGAAGGAGGGGGTATCTGTTGTGCAATTAGTTTTGATAAGTGTAATGTCAGCAAGCGGGGTTCTTTAAAAGAGAGAGTCCTGCCAAAGCATACACAAACACTATCAACAGACGGACAAGCCGATTTCTTTCTTTAGGTGAACAAATAAAATATTTCATTACATTTTTTTAAACAAATGTTTTATTTTGACTGATGTTATTTTAAAATGATGTATTTTAATTTGACATTTTTATGAATTAAGTAATTATTGGCTTTTCATTAAACTCACGAACACCCTGCAGTTCCTTTACAAACCCCAGTTTGGGAAACCTTGACATTCATGTTGTCAAAAAACAACAAATGAAATATAGATTATTTTTCTTGCCATTTTATATCGATATAGTACAATGTCAAAAGTAATCAAAAAGTAGACTGATTATGTAAGAATTGCAGAACCTCAGACACTTTGAACTTCTGAGATGGACAACACACACACAGTGCATTAACATACAGACATCTGTCTCCACATCCCACTGAGAGAAAACACGGGAAAACGCCTCTGTGACATATGCATCAGTTCCTTTCATCCCCTCTTCCCCGCACCCATCCTTCCCTTCACTCAACTCAACTCACTCAGGATGGTCAATAGTAGATTGTAATGTTCTGCATTAATGCAAGTGTTATTTACAGTCATATACTGCTACTGAGCAAAAACTCAACTCAGCTAAAAAAGAAGAAAAAAGAGCCTCTCACATTCAGATGCTTTTATTTACAGCAAATGTCTTAACATGTCCAAATTTTTGTATTAATATAAAATGTTAAACAACTGGAACATAATACAGAACAAGTTTCACAAGAAAAATTAATCTATCATCCAGTGCCTGCTGGGTAACAATGAGCAGAATAATTTACAGACTTAAAGATTAAGTAATTTCCCATTTAATAAGATTAAGTATTTTTCATTTTGATTTGTACTAGACAAGCATGTTAATTGCATGAATGTTAACAGAAACTAACCACCAGGAAGGCTGATTACAAGGAGACGTGCGCTAAAACAATCACGTTTACCACACCTAAATAAACAAACAGTTCAATCACACACACACACACACACACACACACACACACACACACACTAGTACTAGCCTCGAGCAGACCAGAACAATCACAGACTCTCTGAGGTGAACTGAAAGCTGGCCGGAAACCATCAGCTGCACTTTGACTGGCTGCAAGCTCCGCAGCTTTCACAAGTAATGCAGGATTTTATTCTTTATTAGGCTATAGATCAGAGTCACACATAAAACTAAATTGTAATTTGTATATTTAAAAAGAGCGCTGTTGAAAAACTAATGCATCAGCATATTTGTTAACATTTGAGTCAAGTCATTTAAATAGGCCTGTACTTTTTGGGCCCTAAAGCCTACTGTATTTTATTTGACACATGAATTTCATAGGCCTCTAAATTATCAGCATGATTAAAATTTCACAGAATTTCACTACTACTTGCCAATAGGCTAGTTCATTATAAAATGCTTGGAAATTTTAAAATAAAACCTTAAACATGCCCCCTTCAAGTTATGGTACACATCTTTGTGCTGAAATCTATATATACACACACATATAAAGTGAACATAAGAATAGCATTTATTAGTAATATATTAAGATGAACATTTACTGGACTAAAGCAACTTAAGTTCACTAGATTATCCTTAAATAATTTTAAAGTGTAAATACGGTTACACTTTATTTTGATAGTCCACTTTAGACATTCTACTAACTATAAGTAACTTTGTAACTACATGTCAACTAATTCTCATTCATTTGCAACTACATGTCTACTAACTCTCAGAGTAGACTGTTACGGTAGGTTTAGGGTTAGTAGAATAAGTTGACTGATACTTGCAAAGTTTCTGATAGTCAGTATGTTGTATGTCGTGGACCCATCAATATAAAGTGTTAGAAGATATTAAACAGACAGTCTACTAATACTCTAATGACTGCTAGTTGACGTGTAGTTGCAAAGTTACTTACTGTTAGTAGAATGTCTAAAGTGGACTATCGAAATAAAGTGTTACCGTAAATACTTATCAAATATAAATAAACAGTAAATATTGTTACTTCTCCCTCTGGCTGCAAAAAGCATCTTTCTCCACTTATGATGAATGAAAGCAAAGACTGTAGATGTACCAAGATGATTGCGAGAACACGCAATGCACAATAAATATGAAGTATGCATAAGTATGGCCCTTTAGAGTGCATGAGTTCTATGGTCTGTTTTCAATGGCAGCTGCGTGAAGTCTTAAAACAGAACATTATCCAGAACGTCTTATTTTGACTTCTGCAGGAGAAGTTTAGAAAAACATGATGCAAATATAAGGTAATTCACTTTTGTGTGAACTCCATTTCGTTGCAAACAGCTCAGGGAATGATACAGCTAAAGGATGAGACTCAAACAGAAGATTAGAATAACTCAGATGGCATTTTTGAACAGCAACAGAGGTAAATGGGTAAGTGGCAGAATGTTCAATGCAGAGGTTTCACAGTACTCCTTTTCCTTACAGGAGATTTTGGCAATAACGGAGGAGGAATGGATGACAGCACACACCTCAATGGAGCAATCCAGGGTGATTTGGGAGAAGACACACACACACACACACACACACTGGAGAGGAGCACAGGAGGCAAGTACATCAAAGTATAGCTGGAGTAGCATAGCAAGTCCACTCCATATGAACAAGACTGGACACTGGAGTGGAGTGAGGTGTGTGCTTATAAAACCATCTTGATGAGGCTGCAAAAGCATCAGTAATCAGGTGAGGGTGTGCGCTGTGATTGGACGGTGAGAGAGCCTGGCCGATCTGTGACAGACACTGTAATGTTGCAATGTTTTATGATAGAACAAAAAAGCACAATAAAGACCAACTAAAATATCCATTATGACAGTTTATTTATTCAAACTTCATTCAAAACCAATACAAAACTATTTGAACATATAAAACTCCAATTCAGTGACACAATAACAATAAATATAATTTAATCAAATACAATGAAGGTCAGGCAAGGTTACAGTAAGCTCATCTTCAATAAAACAGGTGGTAGAGAAAGCATATCTTCACATTCAATACTTCATTTATCACCCAGAGAGGACAAAATAAACAATTCTATAATACAGTAGTAATCGTTTTATTCAGCTACACTTTGAAAGGTGATATTCATTCACTGTTGTCTCTTGACGCTCTTCTTGTTGAATCTGCAAACATGAAGAGACAAATGAGTTAGTGTCTGAAGGATGCCTTGTCCGAATTTAAAAGCATTAATTATGATTATTAATATAAGTGAATTAAAATCAAGCTAATGAATAATTTTAAGATGGATATTTAGAGTCATCAAGGCAAGAACTTACTTTTCTTTGAGAGAAATCACCCAGTCTTTTGTAGGATTGAGACACATCTGTACTTTCTTTGTTGTGACACTGTAAGAAAGAAATGTGTAATTCTTTAAAATCGATAGAATGACTCTTTACTATTGCATAAAAGGATTCACATGAGTCACATTCTGACTTCATCGTTTAACTGAACCGTTCATCCAATAATAGACATTCAGTCATCATTTACATGCCCTCGAGTGTTGCTAAATTTCGATTTGTTCTTCTGAGGCGCATAATATGTTACTTGAACTGTCTAAGCCCATCTTTTCCAAACATTAAAACTGCCAAGGAAAATGTTCAAAGCAAGACTTTTATAGATTTTAAATATTTATTTAAATTTTTTTTCTCTGACATTCTGCTAAATATCTCCAAATCAAAGCGGCTGAAGGCGAGCAAATTTTGACCAAATTTCATTAATTTAGGTGATCCATCCATGAAGCATGAAATGTTTGCACGCTCTCTTTGCCTGAATCTTAATATGAAAAAATTAATTGAATTTGGTGAAAGAAAGGCATCAACAAGTGTTCACCACACAAGTGAACTCCTTAAATGATGTTTAAAAGTATGCCAGGATGCACCATGAAACACATTTGTAATAGTTACACATATTTAGTTTTAGTTAACTATGAAAACCCAGGGATTTAATCTTTTTTGAAGAAGCAAAGGAGGTTTTTATTGGTAGTGCACATTATGTGTCTGTATTTGAAGTGCTGCTTTGGTAAATTTCACACTCACATGATCTCCTCATTTTTGCATTGTGGTCCAGCAGGAATCGCCCTCAAGGACTGTATTACTTTGGTAGGGATTTCTGGCCCTGAATATGTTTTAATGCACTCACAGCGTAGATACATGGATTTAGGTCTACCAGGTCTACCTGCAGTGACACAGAGAGAGTTGCTGTGAGATTAACTCAAAAGATTCATCAAAAAAAAAAAAAAAAAAAACCCAGAAAGCATGATGAATGAAAGCTAGTCTGCTTACCCTCTGTTGTGGACAGCAGTGCAGCTGTGCAGATCAGAAGCATGAAGGCAGATGCGGTGAACTTCTTCATTCTGAGTCAGTAGTGTGAAGAGCAATGTCAGGTGTCAAGAGACTGTCTGCTGTGCTTCTAACAGCGGCCTGCACTCTTGCTTTTAAAGACTGACACTCCCACACAACATGAGTTTATTGTGCAATTATGACTTCTCACTATTGTTCTCTTCCAAGGAACTTTCTCTCTCTTTAAATGGCTACTAAACGAATTTAACAAAAACAGAACAAGTCATGCTGCCAAATGTCAACTGAGATAAAAAAAAAAAACTCAAAGGATTTTCTTTACCGACTAAAGCTTACATATGTACATTTCTAAGGCTTCTGAATTATCAGCACAATCAAACATGTTGCACAAGTGACTACATTCCCTCTGTCATCTGATTGATAGTTCATAATTTTTTGAAGTAAAAGCCTTTTAGCACAATGGTACAAACATCCACCGTCAGCGTGTGCTTCACATAGAACTCTTTACTGATTTTTATAAATATACAAATAGCTTTAATATTGTTAATAATATTTCAGAATGAACACTTACTGAACTGAAGCAACTTAGGTTTAATTAATTATCATACGTTGTTTTGTTCCTGGGCGATACATTTAGAATTATGCATTTGCAATTGTATAATACTTGAATGGTAAATATAAATCATTCTGAATGATCCAATTTCATTCTGTTCTAAAATGATGAAGAAAAGCACACTGGAAACCCAAACACACATGCTTTCAACTTCATCCAGAAAGAAAATTCGTTCAGTATATTCAAATTACATTTTCAGGTGATTGGTTTGTTGCAGCAGTTAAGCCTAAGTTTTATTGCATGTGTCATCTCGCAGTTCCTTTTAAGAGAACCATGCAGCAACACAGAAGTAGTGAAATCTCTGATGACATTAATAGTACAAGTAGTTAAAAAAAAGTCAAAAAGAGAAATGTGTTGTTCATTATATACAACAGATGGCATTCTCACGCTCTTAGTCAAGCTCCTCTAAATTTTGACACTGAACATGATGTTAAACCAGAAACTGTGGGAAGTTGGATCATTTAAGTAGTTTACAAATATACAATAAAGTATGTACATTATCCTGATTCATATGCACTGAATGGTGACTCAGATGCCTCTCTCTCTTTCATTCAAATTGGTTAAAATGTCTTTCCCAAGTAACACACAATGCCGAAGCTAAAAGAAATTCCAGAAAAAATAAGGGTCAGTCTGGGAAGGGCTCCAAATCAAATGCTCTTGGTTTCCAAAGAACCACAGTCAGAGACATTATATCCAAATTCAGTACAGTTTCCCAGAGGTAGCCGACCTTAAAAATTCGCCCCAATGTCAACACAGAAGGAACCACGGGCCTCTTTTGCTTCAGTGAAGTTGTCTGTTCATGACTCAACTATCCAAAAGACACGGGCGGATAACAGCATCCATGAGAGAGTGGTGAGATGAAAGCTACTGCTAAACCGTCTGAACAATACACCCTGGTGATCCTCAAACCTTGTAGGAGAATGTCTTGTAGACTGGAAACCAATTACTGAATGCAAGTAATTCCACCTGTCAACAGCTCAGTCAAAACAAAATCAAAAGCTTTGAATTGCCTAGTCAGAATCAATTGAGGAACACAATTAAGATGCTGTGGCAGGATTTGTAAACGAGCAGCTCTGATGTCTCTGAACTAAAGCAGTTCTGCAAACAAGAGTGGGCCAAAATCACACTACAGCACTAGTGGCACAACTAGATCAAATTAAATAAATAAAAACTGTATGTGTTGCCTTTGTTGTATTGTTTGAAGATCTAAAACTACACATCGTGGGTACACATCGTGATTAATCGTTGCCCAGCACTAATATATATATATATATATATATATATATATATATGTGTGTGTGTGTATATATATAAAAACATTCACATCAGTGACAACACAAGGACCGGTTTTGTAAACGATTGCATTATACTAGGAGGGAGAAGAGAATAATTACTATTAATGTAATATAAATGTTACATTTTCTACATATTGTACATAAAAAAAATAGGCTCTTGTTTAAAAGATTAACTTTCATTCAACAAAATGAAAATAATTATATAAAATAAAGATTCGGGCAGACCACACACACACGGCATCTAAACAGTTAATAATTACAGTAGAGTTTAATGTGTAAACAACGGTTTCATCATCTTTCCACTGAAACATTTTTGTATACTGATAAGTCTGGAAGAGCTGCACACTTACAGAGCGGGAAGGGCTTGATGACGTATCAGGTATCAGGGCATGTGAGTGCAGATAAAATATGAGATAAAACGTTTCACTGCGTCACTGTAATTACACTACGTGACTCATTTTAACACAGTAGGAACATTGTTTCCTTTCCCACATAGATCAATAATTCACCCACAAATGAAAGCTTATTCATGTTAACTCACCCGTATGTGCTTTACCTGACACAACTCTAATCCATCACATCCGTCATATCATATCAGATGGATAAAAGTTTTGAATGTTTAACATGTAGCCTTACTCAGGATCAGTATTGGGGAAAGTAACTTAAAAGTAATGCATTACAATATTGTGTTACTCCATAAAAAAGAAACTAATTGCATTTCTTGTTATGGAAAGTAATGCATCAAATTACTTTTGCGTTAAAGGGTTTTGTCACCTAGACTGGGCTTGCTTATTTGCTTTTAATAACAAAAACCCCAATCGTTGAATTTTTGGCAGCTGTAAAGGCCCTCACTCCAAAAGTGAAATGAATAAACCTGATGGAAGTGCCTCTGCCTCTGTACACATTCCTGATTTCTTACAACATCGGGGGCAGGAGAGCTGTCAATCAATGGGAAAACAAAGTAACTTGCATAATTTGCAAACTTAAGTAACTTGCAAGGTAAATAGTGTATTTCACTGTATATTTAAAAGCAAGGCATTACTTTACTAGTTACTTGAAAAAAGTATTCTGATTATATAACTTGCACTACTTGTAATGCATTACCCCCCAACACTGGCCAGGATAGTTCAGGTTTCACGACGGACGTGAATAGCAACAGATTTATCATATTGGTTTGAACTATTTTAACACCTCAACCCATTCAGTCGTTCTCATTAAATATCTTTTTATTGTTATAGTACGTTTGTATAAGGTACTCAAGGTGCTTGTGATAAGGACAGGAAACCAAAAACCAATCATTAGCAAACATCACAACAACGTCTTTTAGATGGATTTTGAATTTCAAACATTTTGACAATGACAAGTGGAGATTTTAATATTCTATTTGTAAATTTGTTAAAGTATAGCTAATAACCGTAATTTATAAAAAGATTGTATTGAAATTAAGTAAAATAATAGAAGAAAAGAACAACATCTTTTATTAAAATATAGACAGTTTTCATGGATTCGTAAGTTTCCCAAAAGTACTTTGTTTCTGATTGAAAGGATTGCATTGCTTTGTCGGCAAATTACGCAAACTCCAACATTTCACAAAACAACATCAAACAGTTTCTCCCTGATAGCGAGGAGCCTGAAGCATTCACAGAAACTGAGAAGGAAGAGTTGTAATATGATCACATCAGATTTTAAAGAGCCCTGTTTTAATAATGAACCGATTGCCCTGAAGCCAAATATCCCTGCATTCCACTTCTGTGGTTTGCACAAGCGACAGATGCATCTTTCTCCGTCAGACTAGTTCTACGTGTGACTCACAGGAGTATTTCATACGGTACTGTTCCATACTCTACAGTCAGCTTTGCCAATTAATATTGCACATTTTCTGCTCATGTTCTTATGAATTTCAAGATTTTCTGAAACCACTCATTTTTATTTGCTATCATTAAATGCATTTTTTTCAAATCACATAGGCTACGTTTGTAAGAAACTGTTTAATTTTCCAAAAAGATTTTTAATTATAGTAATATAATGCACCATATGCTGATCAAAGAAATGTAGACGGGATGTAATGCCAGAGTAAAGTAAAGCCACAACTTACACAACAGTGTTCAGATCATCTTTTTTCCTGACAAAATCAATAAAATGCAATATTTCTATGTGCTGAATGTAAGCTTTTCTATATTCCAAGCTTGCTTGCTGCACTGGGGACATCACATGCATGTGCGAGTCCTGACAATTATGAAAATAAATCTAGGAATTATTTGATTGTTGGATTTTAAAACAACGGGATTGAGTGGTATCAAAAGTAACTAACTAAGCTATTTAATGGATGGTAACTGTAATATTATTACTGAAATCTTATTAGTAATTAGATACACTACTAGTTACTGCAAAAAGTATTATTATTACAGTAACTAAGTTATTAGTAACTAGTTACTGCCCAACACTGATAACTAATAACTGTTTATAAATCTTCTACATCTCAAGACAAGTTGGTTTTTGTTGAAGTTCATTGAATGTGATGAGATAGTCTGGATAAGCCTGGCAGTCGTGGAAAACTACAAACATGGAGGGATTCTGCTCATTATCCACCACACTGTCATAATAGAGATCAGGTGCCTCACGGACAGGGGGTGTCCTCATGGTCGACTGACCCAGAGCGTAATAACCTGTGAGCACACGAGCCACAAACATGAGCTGAGTCCCGTCTGCTGCAGGAACTGCATAGGTAGGATTGGCAGAGTAGCTGGCGTTCACAGCGAAGTAAGTTCCAATACCGTAGATGGTGGCTGAGAAAGGTATAAAAGTCATCAGTATCAATTAGTCTGCAAACTGAACAATTAACAAGTAGCTGACTGGGAATCTATTAGACTATAAAGAGGAAGTTCATCCAATGGAATAAAGGATCTTGTTCACCCAAAAATAAAAATTCTGTCATCACTCGCTGTTGGGTTTGTTACTCCCACAGTTATTGCATGATTTCAGAGTGAGTCAGATGAACTTTACTTTATGATGCTTGTTGACATTTTTGGCCTTGATACTCATAGTCACTATGAATCAAGCTGTTAGCAAACGGTTTGGAACAAAAATGTCAAACATCAGCTTTGGCAATATATATTGGTCACAAACAAATATTGACAGAATTTAAATTTTTTGGGCTATTCATTTAATCAACCTTAAAAAGCAGTTACCATTTTGTCCAGCAAAATTACGATTAAAGTTTGACTTCATGATGGATGAGCAGGATGCCTCTGACGTGCCGTGATAAAGGATCCTCTCTCCTGCTCTCACACTGGGATCATTTCTGTTCTCCAGCTCTGTTTTACGCCCCTCATATAAGCGTCGAAGATTCATGTTCTGGATGCGCTGGATCTGTTGAAATACATTTGCACTCAAACAGCCATGCACAAATATATTTAATATAATAAGCCCTTGTTGTAGACTAACTAATCCTACATATAAATTAAAACATTATGTAGCTAGTTCTTTAAAATCTTTTTTTGAATGTCCTTTGGTGTGGTTTAAGCACACTAAGATGGTATTAGGTGTCAAACCTTGAGCACTGTTTTTTTGACAGTCGTCCTAAAGCCCTCCTTCACAGTCTTGTACTCCATGGATGACTGATCTAGGTCAATCACCTTTAAGGGGTCACTTTGACTCATGTTGTCCCAGTAGATTGGCAAAGCGAAATCTAAAACGCCAAATAGTAAGGGTTTTGACTTTGTTGGATTATTATGTATCAATTTATAATATAGATGTATATCAGTGGTTTTCAACTGGACAAAGATTTTATCTGACACAGCATCGAATATTTATCTGACATAATCAGAGTCATATATTTTCATAGACTATGAAAGTGGTTCCTCACCTGAAAGGTTCTCCAGTCGTTTGAGAGCGGTCACCTGTCTCGAATCACGTCCTGTGGCCTTCATCTTTGCCAAATCCACAGTCCATTTCACACCCTGTGCATCCACAATATCATCTTTCACATCTCCTTTCTCAAGCTTAAAATTCATGTCTTTTGGTACCTTCTGCCAAGTACCCCATGGTCCCAGA
This sequence comes from Barbus barbus, assembly GCF_936440315.1. Lineage (NCBI taxonomy): Eukaryota > Metazoa > Chordata > Actinopteri > Cypriniformes > Cyprinidae > Barbus > Barbus barbus. Next base: position 6,212,979 of record NC_136730.1, read on the forward strand.
ATGCACCACGTGACTTGACTGAAGACGAAGATTTGGTCCTTCTCTCTTACCTTAGAATTTGGGAGAAAAAAAAAGTTATTAGATATAAGATTAGTATATCATATATAAGTGCAGTGTGTGTGTGTTTATATATGTATATAAATTGGGACACTCATAGCACAACTCATGACACTATCAACTATTATATGCAAATTCTATGCATTATGTGCTGAGGCAATTGTGTGGAGAGCTAATTATTTTTTAATGTCAATTTAATGTTATTCTCACCTGTCTGCGAAGTGCATCTTGTATCAGTCTAACCACCTCATTCACTCCATCCTTCAGCCCTTTTACTACCCATCTATCAGAGCTGCTCTGTTCTATCTGCAGGTGCAGTAAATCCACTTTAGAGAGCAGCTGGTCCATCTCATACCGAGTGAGGCGCTCAATCTCATCAGGAGAGAAAGTTTGTGTGGAGCACTGGTTCTCATATGCCCGCTGAATTTCTCTACAGGCATCAGACACTTCAGTACTGGTGTGGCCAATGACTAGAAATTCTGCTATGCTCTCTGTGTCATGCAAAGATGTTACTAGAGAACTCAAGTCCAAAGCGACTGGTAAGGATAAGGAATGGGATCTTGATCTAGTTGATCCACTGTGCCGTCTGGTGGTTACACTGGTAGGTACAAGTGGTCCAGGAGCTGAAAATGGTGAATGTGACAATTGACAATGAATGTCTTGAACATTTTATAATGCATGAGATGGACAAGTAATAAAATGTCTCTGCATTACACATATTTACTCACCTGTTAACTGTATATTACCAGCAAAGATTTGCTTTGCCGTTGCTTGGAATGCCAAGAAAACGTTAATCTTCAGCAGAATGATGCGGATATTTTTGAGATGTTGAAGATTCGCTCCTTGTATACCCTCCTTTACTCCCTCTAGAATGGACTTGGCCACCACATTTGGATCCAAACCTCCTTGTCCTGCAAAGCCCAAAAATGTACCTTGCCACAGCCAATTATGACCCCAAAACATTTCTGCTATTCCATTACTGCATATTTCTAAACAGAAAATTGTGCATATTTCACATTTATCAAATGAGTGTCATGTGCTCATGAAAGCAAAAACAAAAGCAGGATTTTTCAGCTGTTAAAATTGATGGATATATGTCTCACAATTTTATTTGAATTTTTTTCAAATTACAGTATTTTTTACTCTGAGGTGGAAACAGACCATTGTTATAGACGATAGTAAATGGGAAAAAAATACATAAAACAAACTGCTTTACAAGACAACCATTTTTTTCTCATTGTAAGTAATAATGAAGGTACTGACCAGCGCAGATCGCAGGAATGGCCACAGACCTGTAGCGGCCCTGCTCACATTGAACCACTATTTCTTTTACCAAGGTCTTGATAACATCAGGGTTTCTCTCTCCACAAACATGCATGATGGTCTTACATGGGAAGCCTCCTGGTGGGGTTGTGAATATCTGCCCGCTCACAAACTGAGCTGCAGATTATATTTAAGGGATAGTGTTAGATGACTTCCTGCATGTCTAGATTTCATTATTTAACTCATTTATCTAATTTTTCAAGTGTCATTTGGTATATTTTTCATTTTTATTTTTTCATTTTTAAATGCCTAAAGAAGGTTGCCATTTGTACATTTCAAACTATTTTTTACAAACGGGTTCAGTTAAGTGTATGTAGTGTCTTGAGCCTTAAAACTTAAGTGTAAAACTTTGTGTTAAAAATACTTTCTATGTTTGTATACAGAGGTATTTTTAGTTCATTCAAGCATACTTGACAAAAGTCTTTTCATATGTTACAAAATTAGAAGATAATGTTATAAAAGAGGCTGTAGTTTATTTTTCTTACCCCCTGTTAGTTGAGTCTGGATTTGAGGTCCTGCCTTGGTAAGGATGTCCTTACACACTCCTGTGATGGATAGGATAAAAAACACTCTCTTATGGTCTAAACTGTGTATCGAGAATGCTTTGGTTATTATTTAGCAATCTGCATGAATACCAGCTGTCTGGAAGTCCTTAAAGTCAGTGGTGTTCACGATGGCATCAGTAGTCTCATTAGTGATGTCTCCAAACACTAGATGGAGTTCAATCCCATGTACTGGCATGATGATCTCATCAAGGTCAGAGGTCAGTGAGTGAAACAGAGCTGTGGTGACAGTGAAAGACATGTGCAGATATAAGAAGGTGTGGTATTTTCCAATGCAACAACAAATACCTTGTGTGCATGAGCACTCTGGGCCACTAAAACTTATTTTGAATCTGATTCTGATGTTTGATTCTCATTCACAAATTTTAATGCACAGCATCATGCTTTTGACGTCATAGTGTGAAAATGTGCTGTGGCATGTCCATGCGCAATTATATGACTTGTAAGTGTATTTGATATTTGATATTGATAATCTTGGACGGTGCCAAAATAACAAGGCTCAGTTAATATTGCTGCAAGCAGCAAATAAGAGGCCAGGCACAGAGACAATGAAGGCAGATAACTGCAAAAATTTAATAATGTAATTAAATACATTTTAATATGATTTTAGTCAAAATGTCTGAAAAATCATAAATACAAGCACAAGCAATATGATTTAATGGTTTATCACGTTTGACCAATAGGTGGCGCTGTTACCAAATTGATTTGTGTGAAGTGATGATGACACACATTAAGTTTGGTGTCATTGGCTGCATCTGAAATCACATACTTCTTTACTATATAGTAGGTGAAAAACAGTATTTCACAGTAGTCATAAAAGAGTATGCAAAAAGTACCCAGATGACCTACTACTTCCTTATATACTATATATATCTATATATAATTTTTGACCACAATGTGGCAGTGCCCCAAAACTTTTGAGTACTTTCAGAGCATAGTGCAGATGATACCTATGTTTTGTGATGATGTGTTCATAAAATATGACATTTTATGACAAAATTGAAAATTGCTGATGCCCAAATTGGGTGACATGAGAAAATTGGATACTGTTAAACTGGATACCTTCAGTGCTTGGCTCCTAAATATAATACATAATTCCTAAATTTCTTACCTTGCCCTGCATTGTCCACCATTTTTGCACCCAGATTCCCACAGACTGTCTGAAACATCTGCAAAGTATTTCCAAAATAGGGTTAGGAATAAACATTGCTGCAATCGTTGCATTGCGTGTGTTATTTATAGCTTACCTCTTCAGAATGAGCATAATTAGGCCTTATTGCGATATGGATGGAGTGTAGGTGACCAGTGGGTCCAGATAAAAATTTGCAGATCTCGTGAGTAAGAATATTAACAGAGTCTTTGACCGGTACTGACAGCACTATGCCAGGTCCAATTACTGGCAATGCAACCGAACCCCAAGAGTTCTGCTCACACAGCTCAAAAACTCTGCCAAGTCCAGAGTGAAGCGCCTAAGATCAACATCAAAAACACAACCTTAAAAAATACATTACAGATGGCAAAAATACTAAATGTTTAAATTCTTTAAATCCCATACATTCATTCATTTCTCCTATCAAAACACATTCACTCCTTTTTAATGTCATACTTTTTCAATGTTGAGCTTATTTCCTTTTGGCGCACATTCTATGAAGAAAACCTTGGAGCATCCCAGCGTTTGTGTCCCATCCACCTCCAGCACTTCTCCAGGCTTAAGAGTGTGATTTACTTTGGCATTGTTGAAGTTATTTTGAAGCTGCTGTCCTGCTTTCTTCAACAGGGATGATCCAATCAAGGTTGAGGTCATGTTTGTTTGGATCATTGGAGCAACGAACACATCTGCCTGTTAATTAAGTGAACCGTGAAAGCTACGTAACAGTGCTCTTCAAGAGGTATAACGTATAAATTCTGGTTGTTAAGGCTAAGTAATTTGAAAAATTATCATTCAGCCTTACCTGTTGTTGCTCAAGGCTACCAACCACAACTTTAATGTTTATCTCTTTGTCAAAGTCCAGAGAGTCTTGGGAAGGTGCAGATGCAGATGGCTGGAGACTGATACTGCTTGTGTATTTGGGCACTTTACCCATTTCCCGCTTATCATCAATAGGCAGTATCACAACCAAATAAGAATTCTTCACTAATTGCAAGGTTCTTGCACCTTCACCTTGAAAAAACTGTTGAACTCCAGGTCCTTTCACATCACATTGTTTAGTGGCAAGACTTTGAAGAAATGAGTCAAGGCTGTCCTTCAAATTCTCAACTTCACAGCGAGGTCCTGTGAGGTGGACGCATGGGGAAGGTAAACATGTTGCCTTTATTTCCACACTGCTCTTCTTCACACCTGCCATTGCCAAGATTTCAGGGAAGTGCTCTGCCATCTCTGGCCTGGGAAGAGGCAGGGTGGCATGGTGGTTCTGGTGGTTTATTTTGTATTCCAGTACAATGTTCTTCAGCTTATTGACTTCAGTAGTGTAGCCCACCAGTTGTACTTTGGGGTCAGTAGTTGATTCATCCAGGTATTTAAGCTCCACTTTAACACTTCCACGATTGGCCTGCTTGACGGCTTCACTCAAATCCTCCTTCAGTGTATTAAATGCAGATGATTTCTGAGTGTTTTCCAGGCGCACAGTCTCCAAACATACATCTCTCTGCACAGCAGTGGCCGCCTCCTCTAGCGCTCCATCAGACAGACTCAACAGAAGAAGATCTGAATCTGAAGTCTCAAGCATAACCGGGCTGCGTAGGCTCTGCTGAAATCGGTTTTGGAAGTGCTGTATACTGCCACTTGAGTCCAAGAAAGTCATAAGAGCACGATGCGGTTGAATTCTCTTCTCTTTGATTCCTAGTGCTAATTTTAAAAACTCTTCTTCACCTGCATGAACCTCTTTCTCAGGACCCTTCAGAAGAACAACACCTGCTCGTTCCTGTGTGATCTTAAGAGCAGGTAAATGAGCTTTTATGTGTGGCTCAAACTGCTCTTTGATGAGATCATATTTTTTTTCAGACACGTAACACTTTTGTTGAACCTGTTGTTTGTCCTGCAAGCCACTTAGAAATTTCAAAATCTTCTCCACTTCGGCTCGTTCTCCGACCACCACAGCTAAACATGTTAGTTTTTCAAAATACATTTTTAAGTTATCACTTTGGAGGAAAGAGTTTTCTTCCAGAATCGCAGATTTGTCGCTTTCAACCTCGAAGTGGATGATATAGCGTGACTTTAGAGTCTCAAACACTTCATCCACTGCAAATTCCCATTTCTTCAGGGGAAAAACATCTGCGGCAGCTGGGTCCCTCATCACCACCAACTGTTCAGAGTCAATGTTGATCTTGAAGGTGCTGGAGACCTTAGAGAGGCATGTTTCCAGATTTGAATATGGGCTTTTACATTCACTGAGGAAGCGTAGTAGATAATGGTCCAATTTTAAAACCTTCTCCACAGTTTTAGCACTTGCACTTGCACATTTCTAACATATGAAAAAAAGTAGACAAGTATTAATTGGTCATACAAAATACTTCATAGTATGCAAGAAAAGTGAAATTCATTTATCAGGGCTTAACAATAAGGATATTTCCTGATGGCCTGGTCTAGTTCAGTTTTTACCTGCTTTACCAGCATTTAGTAGACCAGCTACAGATAAGATAACATAACTGTCAGGAAACTAGTTTGAAAGACATATACAAAACACATATACAGGATGAACTAATGTAAATTGTAGTGATAATGCTGATAAAGCAACAGCTAATTGTTTAGCAACAGTAATTGTTGTCTTAATGATGTAACACTATCGGGTATGTCACTCACTTCCCAAAAAACACACCTTGAAGGCACGGTGAATATTTTGAATGAATTGCATGAATCAATGACTCATTGGAATTCATTCAATTGACCCATTCATGCACTTTATCTTAAATCCAATACTTCCTTACTATATAGTAGATGAAAAACAGTATGCCAAAACAGTAGTATGTCCCAATTCATATTATTCGAAAAATACTTCCTTACTATATAGTAGATGAAAAACAGTATGCCAAAACAGTAGTATGTCCCAATTCATATTATTCGAAAAATACTTCCTTACTATATAGTAGATGAAAAACAGTATGCCAAAACAGTAGTATGTCCCAATTCATATTATTCGAAAAATACTTCCTTACTATATAGTAGATGAAAAACAGTATGCCAAAACAGTAGTATGTCCCAATTCATATTATTCGAAAAATTGTAGGCAAAAACGACCCAAATGACCTACTACATCCACCGAGCTTCTGAAGTGTGCATGCAATGGACACTTTACTATCCCATTATGCCACAGGAGAGATTTATGAACGGCAGTGAAGTGACACAAATTATGCTGGTAGGTCATGTGATAGTAACATAGCATCATGCATGTTCATACTACATAGAACATACTTTTTTGCGAAGTAAGTTGAAATTCAAATTTTACTCAGACATTAAGCTATTTCGGACATGCCTATTAAAGATAAATGCTTGCTTCATTCCCTGAATGAATCAGCTGTTTGAACGACATGGTTGAAACAAATGACTAATTCATTAAGACTTTTACTTGCCGTTGTTTCAGTTTTAAAGTATTCTTTCATTTAGTTAATCATTTCATATTTTTATATTCAACATTTTTAAAACAATAAACTCATTATTTATGCAACTTTAATTGCCCTTACAAGGGTAAAAATTAAAAAAAAAAAAGTCAAAAAGGGGGGAACAACCCATTTCGGTCACTTCTGTGAATGCAAACAGACAGATTGCTAATGTTACCTGCACAGTTAAATCCAGACTGGAGAAGGTCTAGCAAAAATGTATTCTAGTGTATTAACTATATAGTTTAAAGAGTGTACATTGAAAGTGAATTAAAAACAAGAGCATTTATCAAGACCATTTCACAGGTTAGTAATCTCTTTGTTTGCATTGACATTTTTCAGCAACTACACACCTAAAGCAACTTGATTTTTGCTCAGTTGGAGCACAACAGTCTCTTTAAGTATAATTTATGTGGACCAATGATGGCACAGAATATAAAGAATATGACTCAAAGAGAATCAGCCGTCCACGACAGGCCTACACCAGTCTAGGGACCAGCACAAAAAATATATTCAGCAAAATTAACATATTAACAAAATATAATGCTATTTTCTGTCAATATTATATGCTGTAGTTCCTTATTGCCAAGTAATTATGCATAGCTGGTGATTTCTGAGAACTGTTAATGTATTTACTTTAACTACGCAGAGAGTCGTCTCCCTATTGGTTCCTGAAAAACAGGTCTGACCACATTTTGTATCAGCAGGAAACAAGGTACAGAGCATATATAAATCGAAGCTTGTTTGTTTTATGACTGTGCCATTTACCTGATTTGCAGATCCTGTAGTTTGTTCACTGCTTTCAGCGACATTTTCAAGTCTTAATGAAACATGGATCTCCTCTTGTCCTTCTATTTTGATGACATGATCCTTTCTTTGTAGAACTCTTTCCTGGGCTTTAAATACAAATTACACATAAATGGAATATTTTTATTATTACAGTTGTTTTGACAAGCAATAATGAAATAAAAGAATGGCATGGTTTTTAATAACACCAAACTGCAATAATAAAAAACATGCTTACCAGTTTTGTTCATAAAACTTATCTTGTAGGTGCTGTTACCCACTTTGTAGATCTCACAGTCTCCTCCTCCAGACCTTCTCCTGATTTTAAAGTATAGTTGCATTTGTCTAAGTTCCTCGTCTGAGAGACTCTTTGCCTCAAAAAACACAGCGTGCTGGTAGCCCTCCATCTTTAATCTGTTGTTGTGTTGAGCTTCGAGATAAATATAGGTGGTCAAAAATACTTTCACTTTTGCTTGTATTACAGGATGTGGTTTCCATGGCCTCTCCCCTAGCTTCCTCTTGATGCTGGCAGATTTAGGTAAGTGGCACAGAAACATAGATTTGTACTATAACATTATTTAACATTATAAAAACATAACAGGAATGACAGGACAAAACTGAGTGGCAAACCAACTATGCATGGGTGAGATGGTTGGTAATTAAAGACTAAAGATGCAGTTAAGGGAGACAGTCACTTGATGGTGATGTTTGAGGTCTGCTTGGAAGGTTTGTCATGACACAGCAATCTGAAACAGAGAAATACAGGCTGCAAGCTGAAGCTTAGCCAAGATGAAAAGGAAGTTATTTTCAGCCATGTATTTACTTTCGCTTCAAGGTGGTTGGAGAAAGCAGAACAACTGATAGGCAGAACTGTCAAAGTTAAGCAAAAGCCTTCTTTCATCTAATCCATCACATCTATTGCCATGAACGGGAACATGTGAAGTGAGAAGAAAAGTTTGGAATGTCATTCATTTCTAAGACATTTTGTTAAATTCCAGAGTGATGAATCAGTTGCCCTGAAGCAAAATATCTGTCACACACACACACACACACACACACACACACACACACACACACACACACACACACACACGTTATATAAATATATAACAACTTGACCCTATAACACTAGCTCTCTCTTTTCTATTTCTGTTCAATCTATTTCTATCGTTTTCTATTCTCTCTTTATTCTTATTGATTATTATATATATAAAAAAAGAACTTGCTACATGTGCTGTGTTAAACTATCTGGGACTTTTCACAGCACTTAAATATTGCTGCTCTTTTGTTGGTTTGATTGCTTCGATTGTCCTCATTTGTAAGTCTCTTTGGATGAAAGCATCTGCTAAATGATTAAATGTAAATACAAATTTGACTGTAGTTAAAACCGAAGCTTAAGGTGTTGTTCGCACCTGTTAGGGGTCTGATATTGTGGTTTAGACACATACATTCATACATTTGCATATGATGTGTAAGGTGTTGCAATTTTCCTATGGGCATGCTTGCTACCTAGAGATATTACAATTTTTTTCTGTTTGAACTTTTGACTCTTCCTTGTGAAGCCTCTTTGGCAAAGGTTACATTTCCTGTTTTCACGGGAGGTGGGCGCAGGCACAGACAGAGGCAGAGGAGAGAAGTTTTGAATGAGATTAATGCAAATTATATGTAAGGCTATAAAATACTTTATGTACGAGGCCGGCATTCCGCGGTGAAGACTTCTCGCTTGTTATTTTGTTATTTGCTTATGAGTTATTGTTTTTTAAATAAAACAAAACCATTGTATTGGTGATTCGTTAAACTTTTAAACCCATTCTCTGAGTGATTAATTATTAAATAACCAGTTATCAGAACCTGACTAAAACCTTGTTTCGAGCTTCAAGTGGTCTGAACTCGGCTGAGTCAGGACGGACACCAGGAGAAAGGACTTCACCTGACATCTATTCACCCAAAAGGTAATTATAGTTCTGCCTATTATGACCTGTTTTTGGGGAACATGGATGTAAATAGCAGGTTTTAACCCTTCATTTCACTATACAAGTATAACAAAAGGAATAAATTTGAGTACAAATCTGTAAAATAAACAGATTTATACATATTTAACAGATCTTAGCAATTTATTCATTCTGTGATCATATTCTGTAATCATAATCATGAATAAAAAGGGAGTTAACTACCAGATTGTTGAGTTAACACTCAACAATCTGGTAAGCGAGTGTGCACTGGGAGGCATAGCTATGTTAAATAAAGGCATGCTCGTTTTATATTCAAATATTTTTATATTAATATGGTGGTGATGGCGCAGTGGATAAGACACATGCCTTTGGTGTGAGAGACCCGGGTTCGAATCCACTGTGAGACACCAATGTGTCCCTGAGCAAGACACTTAACCCCCTAGTTGCTCCAGAGGCGTGCGACCTCTGACATATATAGCAATTGTAAGTCGCTTTGGATAAAAGCGTCAGCTAAAAAAAAAAAAAAATATTATATTCTAGTTATATGCATTATATGGTCCAGTGATTGTCTAGAGTGCTAATTTCATTTAAATACTGTCTTTCCCACCTGTCTGTGGAATGCATCATGTATCAGTTTAACCACCTCATTTACTCTATCCTTCAGCCCTTTTACTACCAATCTATCAGAGCCTCTTGTATCTAACTGCAGGGGCAGTGAATTCACTTTAGGGAGCTGGTCTGATTTCATCAGGAATGAAAGGGTGTGTAGCACACTGACTGTCATACACCCGCTGAAGTTCTCTACAGGCATCAGACACTTCATTATTAATATTACAACTGCAGCTCTGCTCTCTATGTCAGGCAAAAATGTCACTAAAGAACTAAAATTCAAAGCGACTGGTTAGGAATGTGTTCTGCTCGATCTAGCAGAACCTTTGTGTCTGCTATTGGTTGCACTGCTCCCTCTGGTGTGTGCACTGGTAGGTACAAGTGGTGCAGGAGCTGAAAAAGATTGAAGTGCAATATTGACAACAGAGTGATGCACAGATGGTGTATTTTTCTAGGCCAAAATCTGAAAGCGAGTTTCATTTTATCCATTACAATTTTTGAAAGGATTTTAGTTCAGTGTCTAAAATACGGTCTGTGGTTAACAAAAGCTCAGGATATGTAGGATGTTTCATTGTACAACATAAAATACATCAATAATAACCCTTTGTAAACTTTTAAAGCTCTTACTTAGTCTTTAAACTCATATGCTAACAAGTTTGCTTTTCCAGCCTCATGGTGTTTATAATCCTATTCTTGCAAACTCAAACTTTCAGGGAAAACGTTTCTAAATAAAGGCTTAAAGAATTGTTAAAGCTTAATGGTGGTGATATTCAGGTTGTGCAAACGGTTGAGGAGTTATGTAACAAGAATACAGCTTGGTTTAATGTGTCGGCGCCGACACAGTCGGGTTTAAAGGGTTAACATTAACAAGAACAACAATTATTATTTAATATAAATATTTAATATGAATTAATCAGGACTGCAGACATTCACTCCTCTGTAACAATATATTGATCGATCCCATCAGTCTGAACTGTAAAACACACAAAATATGTAATAAGTGACCTTTAAATGACTGATAATAATGAGAGATCTGGTTAAACCCATCTGTAGTAGAACAGATGAGAAAGAGAGAGATCTCACCATGAGCTCTGTAGCATTTGACTCCCAGTATGATGGACACTAGCAGATATGGAGAAGTTGCCAGTAGAAAACTGAGCAGTTTGACAACTGAGAGAACCGGCAATGGAGCTTCTGAACCTGAAAAGAAAAAAAAAACTAAACACTTTTTCCTCCGGTTCTTTTCACACCCAGCAGAACCAACTGCTCTGATTTTGTTTTTGTCTGCTTTTGAAATGCTGCCATAGAGTACAGAACAATTACATGCCAAACTGAAAATGATACTGTATAACATTTTTCCAATTACTTTGTAGGCATTAGAGTTGGATTGTGTGACTTTATTTAGCAGCCTTGAGCCTCACAGCCTTGACTTTATTTACACTCATATTGTCAGTCTGACACTGACAATATGCCATCAACACTCAAGCGTCATATAAATATCTATTAATTTAACCACATAATTTTAATATATGTAAAAGTTGATTGTGTCTGAATGTAGTCAGATTGATGAGATTCTCACTCTCACCTGATACGGTCAGTGTAACTTTATCACTGGTGTGTGAGTATCGTGATCCTCGGGTTTCTCTTCCAGAACAGCTGTAATGACCCATGTGAGATTCATTAAAATAACTGATTGAGTATTCCTGTGATTGACTGACATGAATCACTGAATCATCTTTATTCCAGCTGTAGATCCAGCTGCTGACGTCTGTCTCCTGTGTGTCACATGTGAGAGTGACAGTCTGTCCTCTGAATATCTGTGATGGTTCAGGCTGAACAATCAGACGAGGTTTGGGTCTCTCTGAAATTGAAAACACAAAGGTTACAATCAGTGCCGATTCTAGACTTCTGGGGGCCCTACGCAAAACTGTGTCGCCAGGGGTGGGGGTGGTTTGGGATGAAAAAATGGATGAAACGCATTTGACCGTGTTTCACTCGTCTCAAATCGTGCTCAAAAGCGCTCGAGAAACAGTAACTCTTCTGCACTGTAAAAAAAATTCCGTAAAATTTACGGTAAAAAACTGGCAGCTGTGGTTACCAGAATTCTACCGTAAAAAATACGGTAGCAACATTTTAGGTTTTACGGTTTTAACTTAAATTTACAGTTAAATACCGTAATTTCTTTAACTGATATAATCTTAATATACCAACCTATTAAAGTACTGAAATCTGTTTTGTTCCTTTGAAATACACTGATATCCACCAAATGCAGGTGATGATGAGAAAGTCACATGATGAGCCAAAGCCCATCACAAGCAACTTTTAAACAATAGAATATACAGAAAGTGCACAGTGTCATTCACACAAGCACTAAACACCATCATGGTGAGACTCATTAAACTGAAATATGCTATAAACATTAATTTAACAACATTAGATGTAACATACAACCCTAATAAACATAACCGATAAGAAAAAACTAAGAAGAAACAGTTATTTCAAAGAAAAAAACGTCAAATTCAAACAGAATTTGAAATGGAACGCAGGGAATTCTGAGAACGTCAGTTTACGGTTTTTCCATGTAAATTTTACAGGAACTTTCCGTTAACCATGTAACAGGTTTTTACCGTAGCATTTTCACAGTTTTTTACCGTTAAAATCACGATCATTTTTTACAGTGTGCGGCTCGGTACACTTTTAACTTGTTTTTTTTGTCTCGAGCAAGAGACTGTACTACATTCACGTTACATGATTTGACTGATTTTTACGTAGAGAGGGTAACAGCGCACCACATTAAAAGAAATGATCATTTATGTGTATGTGAGCAAGGGGTCCCCCTGGTGTTTCAGGGGCCCTATCACAGCTTGCGTATTCTATGTATAGGGAGGATCGGCTCTGGTTACAATATGGATCCAAAGAAGCCAAAGCATGGAGTGAATCAACGCAACCTGTCCTAAACCCTGTAAATGTCGCAACAGAGGATAAAGTAGTCGCCACTTTCTGGACTGAAATACGAGTTGAGCAAGGTCCTGATGTCAGTCAGTGATGATCACTCACCCAACAGAGCGAGAGTCACATTATCACTCCATTGAGAGCACAGTGAGAGTCTGCAGCCATAACACCTGCATTTCTGTTCACTCTCTACAGTGATCTTGAGTTCTTTCTCCTCAGAGTCGTCCTGTTCATCTCCACACTGCCAATTGTATGTCCAACCGTCCCCCTGTATGTCACATGTGAGAGTGACAGTCTCTCCTCTGAATATCTGTGATGGTTCAGGCTGAACCATCAGAAGAGGTTTAGGTGCCTCTAAAAGAACTGAACAAACAGAGGTTATGGTAAAACATCCAAAAAAGCCACAATAATGTACACATCTACACATGTGGCAGTTTATCTGTTTATTTCTTGTATTTGTCATTTGGTGCAAAACATTTTCGTCATCAAGACGGTCCATTAATCAGATATGGCCATAATGTATCTCAGACACTGAATATTACAAAACACCCATTAATTGTGGTTAATTTGGAGAGGCTGAAAAAAAGAGCCAATCGACTGCTGTCAAATTGCTCTTGCAGTACTTTGATGTCTCACGTTGGCGTCGTTTCAAAAAAAATTCTTGTCCCTATATGTTTTTGATAAATTTTGGACACAGAAGGACCACCATTCAAGTAGTACTTAAATATGCCATGGAGGGATATATAAGAGATTTCAAAATAAATATTGTGGGCATTAATTTGAAAGCGAACATTTACAGATAACAATGCAAGAGGGAGAAGCCTAATGTTACAGTCATCACGATCGCAGATGAAAAAATCCCGGATCAACACTGTTCATGTACCGGACAGTAAAGGCCATTGCACACTGAGTCAGAAATTTTCGTATGCATTTTTTCAGATTCGTCATCCTTTCCTATCAAAATGCTTGCTACGGATGCGAAAACGCAGAAAATCAAACCTGAACTGATTTTTCTTTAATGACGGATGAAAGTTTCGGAGGCAGTGTGTAAATTGACACAACGCAAGGTTGTATTTATTTTTTAACGTTTCGGACGAAAATTTCAAATGCTAATAAGAAGGAGTGGCTCCAGTTTGACGAAGATGTAGATAGGATCCTAGAGGTAACATCAAAGGGAAATGCTGATCAGAAACTTCAGACCATGTGCACTCTCATAATGTCCATATGCTCAGAGCGGTTTGGTACCATCAAAGAGCGTGGTTTGAGCAACCCAGTAAGACCAAACCGGTAAGAACTCAAGATCAGCCAGCTAAGACAAGAACTCAAAACTCTCAAAACATCAATATAAGTTGGCTGAGGAAGATGAGAAAACTGCCCTGTCAGAGCTTACAGAGATTATGAGAAAAAGGCTCATCATACTTAGGCGCGTGGAGCAAGGAGGGAGCCTAAAAGTGCAGTGCTTTCATTGCTGGTCCCTTTAGCTTTACCAAAAGGCTACTCGGACAAAAGCGAAGCCGGTGTCTCACTTGCTCCGTGGAGGAAGTTAATCATTATCTCAGTAGCACCTTCAGTGACATGTTGAGAGAGCAAGAATTTGACCAATGTGAGGCATTGGTGGCACCTCCAGAACCGCTGATTCAATTCAACATCTCTGAGGTGACTCTAAAAGAGGTCAAAGAAACAGTCAGAGCAGCAAGATCAAACTCTTCCCCTGGCTCCAGCAGAGTACCATATAAACTTTACAAGAAGTGCCCAAGGCTTCTGGTGAGAATCTGGAAGATCGTGAAGGCAGTCTGGCGAAGAGGGAAGGTGGGTATTCAATCAGTGTATGACGTTCTTCCCAGCCCAACCAATCTGCATTGTTGGGGAATGGCAAGCACTCCAGCATGCCAGCTGTGCCAGAAGAGGGGCACCTTGGAGCACATCCTAAGTGCTTGCCCAAAAGCCTTGGGGGAAGGGAGATACCGCTGGTGCCATGACCAAGTGTTAAGGTCTTTGGCAGATACTATCAGTACAGCAATTCACAAAAGTAAGAATCTACATGCCCCCCGACAATATATCTCCTTCATCAGAGCTGGAGAGAAGTTGGATCAGAGGGTTGGCTCAGTGGGGGCGCTTTTTGGCAGTGCACATGATTGGAAGCTCCATGTCGACCTAGGGAGACAGCTAAAGTTTCCAGCCAACATTGCAACATGACGCTCCACCCAGACATGGTGCTAACATTGGAGTCTACAAAGTAAGTGGTTTTGCTAGAACTGACTGTCCCCTGAGAAGACCGAATTGAGGAAGCGTATGAACGCAAAAACGCTAAATATGCAGACCTTGTCACAGTGCTGGAGCAATGGCTGGAAAGCACGGTGTGAACCAGTCGAAGTTGGGTGTCAGGGCTTCGCCGGTAGATCAGTTCAGCGAACTCTTAACCTTCTTGGTATGAAAGGACTGTACCGCAAAAGGGCCATTAAGAACATCCTGGAGGCCGCTGAAAAGGCCTCGCGATGGCTGTGGATCGTGCAATCGCAAATCTAGAAAGTGAAAGTAAAAAGCAATCATGCATTCGAAAGCAGTTTCAATGCCCCGCATATTAATGGCGGCTCCCTGATGTCCGCATTTTATATACAGTATAATTACTCAACGATATAACTGCGAGAGAAAGTATTGAAATATATATTTTCCCTGTGTTTCCTTTCTACTGTGTGAAATACTGAAATGAGGCGCACTGTGAAACAGCCAATCAGAGCAGAGTTCAACATTATTATTCATGACCTCTCCAAATAAGGTAATAACAGACCATTCTAGGGACAAATCCTAGGGTTGTAAATGGACATGTAAAACCGTTTCTGGAGAATTTTTGCCCTTACCTAAGCCACATACCTTCTATGTAGATATCAGAGAACAATTTAAAATATTGTATCAATACATTCTATGGCACCTTTAAGATTATATTAATTTACATTTAACCAGTTTAATATGAAGAGACAGTAAAATGTGAACCTTCGTTTATGTGTTTTTTAGGGGAAGTCGTGGCCTAAAGGGGAAGTCGTGGCCTAATGGTTAGAGAGTCGGACTTGTAATCCAAAGGTTGCGGGTTCGAGTCCCCGGCCGGTAGGGATTGTAGGTGGGGGGAGTGAATGTCCAGCGCTCTCTCCACCCTCAATACCACGACTGAGGTGCCCTTGAGCAAGGCACCGAACCCCCAACTGCTCCCCGGGCGCTGCAGCATAAATGGCTGCCCACTGCTCCGGGTGTGTGTTCACGGTGTGTGTGTGTTCACTGCTGTGTGTGTGCACGTTGGATGGGTTAAATGCAGAGCACGAATTCTGAGTATGGGTCACCATACTTGGCTGAATGTCACTTCACTTCACTTCACTTTACCTACACTGTACAAGACCTGAGAACAGTTTGCTATTTATGTTTGTACGTTAGCATGGACTAACGTTAACGTTAGCTAGTTTTAGCCAGAGATGCCTTGCTGAAGCACAAGATGACATTAGCGTTCTGCTTGAGCAGATGAAAATTGTAACTTAATGACATGTATGACAACCAGAAAATGAACGTTTTCGTCTTCATTGGGATTGGGGGTGAATGCTTAGGGACATTTTGCTCTGTTTTGTTTGGGTTTAGGAACTAGAATTAAATAAATTACATTGCCTATCTTCTCAGGATACGTGTTACAAGACCCCCAGGCACACCATTTTTGTAGCATAAACCCCATAAAAATGATGCTAGCTTTGGATCTTCCAGTGTTTCACTATGGTACTCAATCCTAAAGATGTCTGAGTTCCGGTGTTGTGCCGAAAAAAGCACCCTGCCAAATTATGCACCCCCTAGTATTGGTAGGTTTAGGAGTAGGTGTGGGGGAGGGGTTAGGATTAGGGGTGGGGTTGCGATTAGGCAATCAGGCAGCGATTTCAACGAAGGGGTGCATAATCTGGCAGGGGTGCAGAATTCGGCACAACACCGGTCCCCGTGCAATTGATACTCCATAGGTTAGTCTGTGTTCAAGGGGAGAGGCTTACCGATAGGTCAATGCCACCCCTGAACAGCACTTTGGAGTGAGAACAATAATGGATTCCAGCAGGGGCGGTTTCTCCATTAGGGCGATCGGGCGACGCACCACCAAAGCGCGAAAGGGAGTATTTTGTTTCTTTCACATACCCTAGCTTTCACTCTTCTATACTGTTTGTTCTTCCTCTGGAAATATAGTCCAATCAGGGTCGAGTCACGTTCTGTGTAGTACCACCCCTTTTTGGGCGATTTCTGTCAGAATGAGAATGGCCCCATAGACTTCCATACAAAGATTTTTTTTTTCAAACTGCAGTCACTGCAACGCAATCTCTATGGGTTACGGGAGGGCTAGCACTAACGTACTTTCGTCATCATACGTAACCTTAACTTGTGCAGCGATTGGTCAGAACAAACATACCGCTATTCAGAAGAAATATGAAGTCAGGACATGTCTGTATGGGTTCAATAAAGCAAACCAGTGAAGTTTTGATGGATGACGATTGTAATGGAGGTAAAGACGATTACAGTCAGTGACATACATGAATCGTAACTTACATTATTAGATGCGTGCGAGTCCGTTATTATTAGTGTGCAAATAAACAAACTGTGTATGTGTGCTCTCTGATAGCTTTATGAGCACATTTCAGTATGATCGCATGTCTGGCAAGTGTTTTATAATGGACACTCGCTGAAGAAGCGTGTTTTTATAGACGTTAGACAGTGGTGTATTGGCATCAACATTCACTCTGACAGAGGAACTGCTCACTGGTCAGTCATGTTGAGCTGCCTTCAAATCACCACACCCAACAAATTCATAATATTTTTATTTATTTTTATTTGTGTTTTGCTCTGTTTAATAATTCTGAATACAGATGTCTGTATATTTATATAACTTTAAGGCGACTGGGATGGTGGTCTGTTGGCATCTCCGTGTGGTTGTGCTTGATACTGCAGCTTGACTTGTAGTTATTTATATATGTATAGAAAATGGTATAAACAAATTCTCACAGATTGTGCTGTTGCACTGTATACATCAATTTTGAATTATTATTAAAATTAAAAACAAAATATTTTCATTTTTCTTGGAAAAAGCTTGCAGAAAATATAGTTTTGTGAGAATCATCCTCAATCTTGAATTTGGTAAAACGATTGTCTTTATTTAAAGTTTTTCACGTCTTAACACTTTTCCTTTTGATATACTGGGATAAATTATATCGGGATGTATGCTAAAATTTTTGGATGTGGCGCCCCACCTAGAAAATTTTCCACCAGCCGCCACTGGATGCCAGTTTGAAGCAGGTTTAATTGTGTGACAACATCCCTCCTTAATTGGTTCTGCAAGATGATGCAGAAATGAGTTCAAAGGAACAGCTTTTTGGTGCCCTCCACCCTTTAAAGGGATATTTGCAAACTTCCCTAAGCACTTCCCCTCGCAGGAATCCCCGCTACTATTTTGTGCGTTCCTCAAGTGCCAAGGGGAGTTTTTATGCACTTGTGCAACGTAAGAAATGACATACATCCGAGTCCAGGAAACGGAGCAACATGAGGCTGAGTAAATGATGACAAAAATTTTAATTTTTCGGGTGAGCTGTCCCTTTAACATGTCATCACATAAACACCCAGATGTAGCCTATACAGTAGTTTTATTCACAACTCATTTATGTCATTAAGGACCCAATACATTACATAAATAACAAATGCACACTGCACACAACACACATGCACATGCTTTCCCCTTCTGTTCCACTGTGTTACATGTGTGATGCTTTGCAGAAATGCATAAATCACCTTGAGTCTGTCCAGGGCGGATGTTTGAAAGCAGCACTACAAAACAAAAAGAGACAAATCACATTTATTTATAGATGTTGTTGCTATAAATATATATAACGAACTATATGAATAGCTGTCAAAAGAGTGGTTAGAAATTCAACATTAATCATTAATTTTAAATCACCATCTGAACAGTTTAAGCTGATTATAAGGTGGACGATCAAAATTAAAACAGGCTTATTAATAGAACACTAATTTGCTAATAAGTGTGTATACATAAGACAAACAGCAAAATGTTTTTCTCATTCTTGAGAAAATACAGTACTGATTTAAGCACATTAACAACAGAGTCACAGTCAGGCTACACGGAATCAAATGGTTTAAGACATTTCAGACGAACACTGCTGGGTTGTGTTGTTGGGTCAGCAAGCTGGTTAAAAATCAGAAAAATTCATCAGAAAATGAAGTAACTGATTATTTTAAGCTTTACTCTTTTACCACAAAGAAAAGTGCTTAACTATCATTCTCTATTTCTTCATAGCAGTCAATAACAAATGGAAAGTTTGAGGTGACGAAGGGTGAAGAAAACATCTATGTGTATTACTAAGAATATGTAGGTTATGCTGTTATGATATAAATGAACCCACAGGTGAATGCAGATGTTATTTTGCCATCTGTATCTCATATGGGAAGTGGCATCATTGTGGTCAGTAACATCACTGGTCAGAGTTTGCGTTACTGCAGGACCACACGTCCCATAAGATCACCTATACATGGATATTACACTGCTGAACTATTCAACAAATGACTTTCCATAACAACAAAATTTGACTGAATCTGAGCATATGAGTTACATCACAAGTAAAGAATAAATGTAGGTGCACAAACTGCCAGTGAAGTTCAACTGAAGAAAACAAAAACAGTAATTGTGAAAAGAAATGATACAGAACATGACAGTATGTCCAATACAACTGATGAACCATTGCAAACCCTAAACTGAATGACTAAAGATCAATACACTGAACTCATTCATCTACAGTACACAAGAGAGTATTTGAACGCAAAAGCCTCTAAGTGCCATTTGAAATATTTTTATAAAATAAGCATTTTTGTTTATCAGGTTGGTATATTTATGTGCAGTTATTTCACTTTAATTGTATAGAAAATGACCTATACATTGCCATTAGAGTAAAATTACTGAACCTTAACATAGGAGCCTGATAAAAATGCATTTAGGATTATTTCATCCTCATACACATATCACGAGCTACAGATGGATTTGATGCTCTCATTGCTCTGCCACAATTATCAAGCAACATGAATAATAAAAAAACCAAAGTGAAATCGGTAAGATTCAATACAAAACACTGATTCATTATTACTGTCATTACAAAAAATAGTGCAAAAATGAAAAATGATACTCACAGAGTATTAGAGGAAGTGGACTGAGCTCCATACTGATCTATTAATGACACACTATCAAACACATCATCTGTGTAATAGACTCAACACTTCCTGCACAAACACATAAAGAAGACACTCTGTCTGTTTGGTGGACATATGTCAATGTGATGAGATAGTCTGGATAGGGGTGATCATAATCAGGAGAGGACTCCACACACACTGTGTTTTAGTGTATTATAGGTCTTTAGTGTATTGCTTGTGTTAGAAACTACCAGCTCAATATGTCACTGCACGTGGCTTGTTCATTCACCACCAAACAGAAATATGCCAACGTTGGTTATAATCACACCCCTTTTACTTAAACATCGATAGAAATCTGCAGCGGAGATCAGTCTGCTGACTGGATGAAGATGTGGGGAAAAAAAAATAAAAGGACATCATTTATTTGGAATCATGTCCTCCAGCAATGCCAATGCATCCATCATGCAATACTGTACAGTGGGGAAAAAATTATTTGATCCCTGCTGATTTTGTACGTTTTCCAACTTTCAAAGAAATGATCAGTCTATAATTTTAATGGTAGGTTTATTTGAACAGTGAGAGACAGAACAACAACAACAACAAAAATCCAGAAAAACACATTTCAAAAAAGTTATAAATTGATTTGCATTTTAATGAGTGAAATAAGTATTTGATCCCCTATCAATCAGCAAGATTTCTGGCTCCCAGGTGACTTTTATACAGGTAAGGAGCTGAGATTAGGAGCACTCTCTTAAAGCTTGTTACCTGTATAAAAGACAACCTGTCCACAGAAGCAATCAAGAAAGAAAGCCCCTTTACAGGCCATATGAAGTTTGCCAATGATTCAGAGGAGAACTGGGTGAAAGTGTCGTGGTCAGATGAGAAAATCCAGCTCTTTGGCATCGACTCAACTCGCCGTGTTTGGAGGAGGAGGAATGCTACCTATGACCCCAAGAACCCCATCTCACATTATGCTTTGGGGGTGTTTTTCTGCTAAGGGGATAGGACAACTGCACCGCACCAAAGGGACGATGGACAGGGCCATGTACCCTCAGGGCCAGGGCATTGAAAATGGGTGGTGGATGGGTAGTCCAGCATGATAATTACCCAAAACATACGGCCAAGGCAACAAAGGAGTGGCTCAAGAAGAAGCACATTAAGGTCCTGGAGTGGCCTAGCCAGTCTCCAGACCTTAATGTGGAGGGAGCTGAAGCTTCGAGTTGCCAAACGTCAGCCTCGAAAACCTTAATGACTTGGAGAGGATCTGCAAAGACGAGTGGGTCAAAATCCCTCCTGAGATGTGTGCAAACCTGGTGGCCAACTACAAGAAAAGTCTGACCTCTGTGATTGCCAATAAGGTTTTTCCACCAAGTACTAAGTCATGTTTTGCGAAGGGGTCAAATACTTATTTTACTCATTAAAATGCAAATCAATTTATAACTTTTTTGAAATGCTTTTTTCTGGATTTTATTGTTGTTATTCTCTCTCACTGTTCACTGTTCCTCCCATTAAAATTATAGACTGATCATTTCTTTGTCATTTGAGCAAACGTACAAAATCATTTCTCCACTGTATATGCAGAAGTGTCACCGCAGAATTCAAGTGATCAGATCCAATCATTTACACCTTGTCACACAAATCAGACAATGAGTGGTAAACCCATACACCTTGAGATCATTAGAAAATTAAAGTTAAGGTAATTCAATTGATGCATTTTTATTTTATTATTTATTGCCTTTTATTTATTTAAATTGGTAGTGAACATGCATGTAATTATGATTAGGACACATAATAAGGATTAAAATTGATTTGTCTGTTTATGGTAATAGGGATCTATAAACAACTTTTCAAGTTCAGTAAGTTTCATTTCCATCATCTGGCGTCAGTCCCTCAACTCACCATCGGGTGTCGCCAAACTGCTCAGTCTCCAAAAAGTCTGTATGTATGGGTCAGAGTTTGCGTGCAGGTGCACAAATTTTCCCGTCAAGTTTGTTTTTACAAATCCCACCTTTTGCATAGGAAGTGGTGTATGTCTCTTTCAGTGCAGTTTTTGTGCATCTGCAACGGTTATAAATGAGGCCCCAGTTCTTTTTCTCCTTAGCTCAGGTGAGACGCTTCTTACGTTGTTTCTGGTTCAGGAGTGGCTTGGTTCTAGGAATGTGACAGCTGTAGCCCATTTCCTGAAGACGTCTGTGTGCGGTGGCTCTTGATGCACTGACTCCATCTGCAGTCCACTCCTTGTGAAGCTCTCCCAAGGACTTGAATCGGCTTTTCCTGACAATCTTCCCAAGGCTGCTGTCATCCCTGTTGCTTGTGCACTTTTTCCTACCACACTTTTTCCTTCCAGTCAATTTTCTATGAATATATTCCGATACAGCACTCTGTGAACAGCCAGACCTTTCAGCGATGACCTGCTGTGGCTTTAGGTGTAGGGCAATAGCACACACAGTTTGTTCAGTATAAAAACCATTATGCCTATGGAGAGTCCCCATAAACCAACGTGTGTGTGTGTGTGTGTGTGTGTGTGTGTGTGTGTGTGTGTGTGTGTGTGTGTGTGTGTGTGTGTGTGTGTGTGTGTGTGTGTGTGTGTGTGTGTGTGTGTGTCTCTCTCTCTCTTCTGGACAAGTACTCAGTCAGTACTCTTCCCCATAATTGTGGTTGCTTGTTCTAAACTAGCCCAGGAGGTACCCAGTATTTATACTCAAAATTAATCAAACTAATCAAGCTCAAAATGGAATATTCAAATTGTTTGAGATACTGAATTTTTAATCTTCCTAAGCTGTAAATCGTAACCATCAGAATTAAAACAAACAACAAAAACCCCTCTTTAAATAGTTCAGTTTTTGTGCAATGAATCTAGAAAATAAGAAAGTTTGCTTTTTGGAATTAAAATACAAAAAATAAAGAATTTCCCATGATATTCTAGGGAGCATGTGACCGCCTGTCTGAATTTTGTCGACAGCCAGAGGCAGCACTAAATTTCACAGAGACAAACACCTTGAAATTCTTTTGGCAGGAAAAGCCCTGCCTTAAATGAAATGCAATTAACATTTTAAGTAGAAATGTTTCTTCAAATTCCGATAAAATATCAGAACCAACAGCCTTGTGCAGTGCTCCAACAGATAGTGTGTTTGTGCTCCGGGTGATCCTTGAAAGAGTCCCAGCTCTAGGTCCTTTCTGATGCCATCCCCTCTATACAGTTTAGCTCCAACCAGCTCCAAATCACACCTGCTTGGAGGTTTCTAGTGACCCTGAAGAGCTTGATTAGCTGGATCAGGTGTGTTTGATTAGGGTTGGAGCTAAACTGTGCAGATCTGCGGCCCTCCAGGAATTGAGTTTGAGACCAATGCTATACAGCAGGGATGGGCAACTTCGGTCCTGGAGGGCCGGTGTCCTGCAGAGTTTAGCTCTAACCCTAACCAAAATATTATCGTCTGATAATATTTATTTAAAAAGGTATCATCCTTTAAGATATTGATAAGTGATCATATGTTCATGATCAATACTGGGACAGGTTGGGGACCTAGTCTGATGTTTAATTCAGCAATATTTGTACGGAATAGAAAGGAGATTGAAAACACATTGTTTATTGAACAAGCTCATTTATGTCATTAAGGACCAAATAAAATACATAACAAATGCACAAATTCACACTGTAAATGACACGCATGTGTAACAGACGTAGGCAAGTAAGTGCTGGTGCGTGTAAACCTCACTCCCCTGATCTCAAAAAAGAGGCGCCATGGCCTTTAGCCTCCTCGTTAGAGCGCCCGCCTCCCGCGCCGGAGACGGTGGTTCGAATCCCGCTCGGAGCGAGGCGAAGTAGAACCGGTTACACACGCTATAAACACTCCCTCCAGTTCCACTGTGTTATATGTGTGAAGATTTGAAGAAATACACATAAATTACCTTCAGTTTGTCCAAGGTGGATTTTTGAAATCAACACTAAAAAAGCAAAAAAAGGCAAATCACACTGATTTATAGATGCCGTTGCTTTAGAACTATTTGAATATCTGTCAAAACATTGATTTTAATACATAAATACATAGTTTGAAGAGTTTAAGTTTATTATGAGGTGGAAAACTGAAATTAAAACAGGCCCACCAGAAGACTAAGTTGCTAATAATTGTGTAAATGTTACTGTAAAACAAGTAGCAAATTGCTTTTGATAAAAGTTCTGATTTTGTGTTTATGTTGAGATTACATTACATCTAGACTTTATTCTTGAGAAAATACAGCACTGATTTATAGCACATTAGAGTCATAGTCAGGCTACACTTCAATAAATGGTTTAACACACTCAGACAAACACTGCTGGATTGTGTTTGTTGTTTGGTCAGCAGGAAGTGGACTGAGCTCCATACTGATCTATTAATGACACACTGTCAAACACATCATCTGTGTAATAGACTCAACACTTCCTGCACAAACACATAAAGAAAAGAGAGAACTTGGAAATATTTAATACAAATAGATATTTGATTAAATTTATGATTGATACTGTGATTGATAATGTGGTACAAATGTAAAAAACTACATACAAATATGACTGTTATAGCATTTTAGTCATGCTCTTATTTGTCATTTCACATCAGCTGGATCTCTGTATAGTATATTGAACAGCTTAGGTTGAAATCAAATAAAATTATGATAGAATGTAAAGATTGTGTTGAAAAATATCTAACAATATTGTAAATGTTTATATTTGAAAGACATTCACACTCAATAAAAGAATAGAAGAATGGTCGTCTCTGGCTTACTAAAACATGTAGATGATACTTTAAGCCACAGTGTGAAATAAATCTCACCACTCAACCTAACACGTATTTAAAAAAGAAAAAAAAGCTGCATTTTTTAACAGAATTTTTTTTTTGTATTGGTGTCAAGCTTTTTGTTGTAATAAGATTATTAATTAACAAAATAAATTAACCAGCAAACAAATTTTATATAAAAATGACATTTGTGTGTTTCAATCTAGACTCATATTGAATGTTCATATTTAATTTTATGTCATTACAGAGTCCTGAGCTATTCATATTCTCATTCATACATTTTGAAAACAAATTATTACACATTGGCAGGTTTAAACATGAATTAAGTTCTAAAAATTATATATATATATATATATTGTGACGAGCGTCCCGATCTCTCATCAGCGTTGCCCTGGAAACGCACCAGAAACACCTGTCCCCGCTCATCAAGACTAAAGCGGCCGCACCTGATCCCCATCCGCCCGCGGCCAGATAAGCCGCGTGAGGCCTGGAGGCAGGGAGAAACTGAGATCTAATGGGCATTCTCTCCACTCTCTTTTCCAGAAACGAGCGTCTAAGCGACCCAGCCTGCACTCTGCACTGCACCGGTCCACCACGCCAAGGAATCGCACGGAGAGCACCCCGAGCACCTCAGCACGCACCTTCACCGATCACCGCCTGTTTTCTTAATAAATCCACCCTCCGGGGTATTTATCTGAGCTCTCCTTGTTGCGTGATTCTTCCACCCCGCCACTATATATATATATATAGCCTATATATATATTCGTTTTTAAATACACGGTGATACAACAGAGATAATCTCAATTAAATAAAAATAATTTTCTTACATTAAACCTTTAAAACCTAAGCGTAAAATAGGTCATTTTTACACATTTTGTTTATTTGACTGTAAAATTCTAACAGAATGTGCTATTTTCAAGTGCAAGGTGTCATTTTTTTTTCAGAAAACAGACAGCTTTCAAAAAAGTACAGTTTTTGACCATTAATGTCGTGTGTTGAGTTTGTAAACAGAATTTAAATAGACAAAAATAAAAAACAACAGTAAAACATTTTCTGTTTTTTATTTATAAAAAAAAGAGAAAAATCGTGATCGAAATAATCCAACACTTCTTACTTCAAAATTCAACTATATTACATATATACAAGTAGTTTTGGGACACTGGGTTGCACAGTTTTCATTCAGGAGGCTTTTTTGTTCATACACGCACATATTTACACATGCATGTAAATGCGTGCACATGCATAACTTGCACCCATACATTTACACGCACGGACTCATTATAGCGATGCACACATTACATGTGAAAAAGTCTCACTCAGACTGCTCCCAAAGTCTCGTCAAAAATCATCCCAATCGACTCCTGTGCTGTTTACTCCACCTTCACCATGTTTTTGTTTGTTTCGTTTATTATTTTATGCAATCCAAAACTCCGCGCTCCCTATCGCTCCATTCAAATTCTCCCTCCCCGCTCTCCCGGAAATCAGCCGTCATTTGTCGACGGAGCGCAAGACATTACCGTAACAAGCAATATATTGCCGAAAAGCGCATGTTGTTTACTGTCAGGAGCAATTTGAATTATTGTGATGGTGCAAACGGTTGAAGAGTTACGGTATCATGAATACAGCTTGGTTTAGTGTGTCGGCGACGACACAGCCGGTTTTAAAGGGAACTGAAATAGTTTACTTCAGGCTGTTAGTTTAAAATATGTAATAATTCACATTTTCATGGTGGGTTTTCATATCTTAAAGGTTGGAGAAAATGTTAAAACAATGAAATCTATACATAAACAGCATAAAAGAGAGTCCTACATCACAAAAACAAATGAAGGCATGACAAAAAGTTCCTGTTACCTTCATATAACAAACAAGAAAGAGATTAAAAATGTTGAAATCATAAAATAATAATAATTCTGAGTATAATCCTCATGAAATCACAGTGTATGAACAGATCTGAGTGATTCCCTGACAATCAAAGCCAGCCAGTCAGTATTACACAATCAGCATTACATAGATATATTAAATACATACATATTGTAGTGAAATACATCTGTAACACACACTTTTCCTGGCCAGAGGTGAACTGGCCCCCCCAACTGAGGCTGGTTTCTCCCAAGGTTTTTTTTCTCCATTCTGTCACAGACGGAGTTTTGGAAGTTCGTCGTCGTAACCAACTTGAGTGGGCAAATGCTCACATTCGATGGCGTCTGGCACTTTGGAGAGATGTTCTCTTCACGGATGAATCCCGGTTTTCACTGTACAGGGCAGATGGCAGACAGCGTGTATGGCGTTGTGTGGGTGAGCGGTTTGCTGATGTCAACGTTGTGGATCGAGTGGCCCATGGTGGCGGTGGGGTTATGGTATGGGCAGGCGTATGTTATGGACAACGAACACAGGTGCATTTTATTGATGGCATTTTGAATGCACCGAGATACCGTGACGAGATCCTGAGGCCCATTGTTATGCCATTCATCCACGACCATCACCTCATGTTGCAGCATGATAATGCATCCCAGTTCTTGCATGGCCAGCATAATCACCGGACATGTCACCCATTGAGCATGTTTGGGATGCTCTGGATCTGCGTATACAACAGCGTGTTCCAGTTCCTCCAAATATCCAGCAACTTCGCACGGCCATTGAAGAGGAGTGGACAACCATTCCACAGGCCACAATCAACAACCTGATCATCTCTATGCGAAGGAGATGTGTTGCACTGCGTGAGGCAAATGGTGGTCACGCCAGATACTGACTGGTTTTCGGGCCCCCCAATACAGTAAAACTGCACATTTTAGAGTGGCCTTTTATTGTGTCCAGCCTAAGGCACACCTGTGCAATAATCATGCTGGCTAATCAGCATCTTTATATGCCACACCTGTGAGGTGGATGGATTATCTCAGCAAAGGAGAAGTGCTCACTAACACAGATTTAGACAGATTTGTGAACAATATCTGAGAGAAATAGGCCTTTTGTGTACATAGAAAAAGTCTAAGATCTTGGAGTTCAGCTCATGAAAAATGGGGGCAAAAACAAAAGTGTTGCGTTTATAATTTTGGACAGTGTATGAAACGTAACCATTAATTCTGTACAGATCTATATGGCCAGTTTCAAAATTTTATAAACAATTCCACAAACATTAAAATCTGCAACAACATACAATCAAATGTATCAGGCAAGCAAATCTTTACACTTCACTATGAAGTCTTTCACGAGTTTGTGTGCCCATATAATCTTACCATTATTGGTAAAAAGATTCGGCTTGATGTCTGCAATGGAGGGCTCAGAGAGACTATTCTACTCGAGCTCCGATAGCCCTCATAAAAAGAAAGATAAATAATTAAATATGCATAAAAGGAGGAGATGTGGAGGAGGAGAGATGCTGAAAGAACTAACGACGGAAGTGGTAAGAGGCTGTCTTTTATACTTGGATATTAATTGGAAGATTAGATGGGTGTACTCCTCCTGAAATCACATTAATAACTTCACTAAAAAAAGAAAACAACACCTACATCTGCTCCATGATAATAACCTGAGTGGCATGTCCTTTACATGAACTGTGATTTTGAAATGAATATTAAATCTGTTTCTATGGACACTTGAACACTGTTAAAAAGGTTAATTATGACTTAAAAAAATATGGCTTATTTTATGAAACCTTTAAGATCCATAGAACTTTTCCATTTCACAAAAGGTTCTTTAGTGAAAGATTTGTTAGATTTTTAAAATGTTTTCACACTAAAAAAAGGCACTTTTAAATGTTCACTGATAGGTTCTCTGTATAACCAAATATGGTTCTTCTGTAACATCGCTGCGAAAACCTCCTTTTGGAAACTTTGTTTTTAAGAGTAAATAGAAGAAAGATTTAGTGCCTCATTCAAGAAGATGAAATGTATAGAAGAAGAAACATCTCCATGCAGAAGAATAAAAAATGACAAACACCTTATTCTTTTAAAAAGAAATGATGTCTGCATGATTTAGCTGATGATTACCATGTCTCACCAATGATCTTCAAGAAAGGTTCAAACAGTTTTTTCATGGCATCGTCTTCACGAGGGATATTCTTTACAAGGTCTCGTGTGTTCAGCATTGACTGCAATTCACCCCACTGTTTTAGCATTTGATCTGCCAGTTCAACTCTGTTTTTGTGCTCTACTGAGCTCCTGCATATTTTTTTATTCCAGCACATGAAGAATTTAATTCTCGCCAGTTCTTCATCAGAAAGCTCATCCAAAATCTTCAGAAGAGCATAACTCCATCCGTGTAGAGCTAAGCCTGTGGAAATGTGATCAGATGAGCTGAAACTGTGTACAAATATTGTTGTACTATAAAAATATATCCTTTTTGATCTCAGTCAAACTATAAAAATAAAATTCTTATATAAACATAAAACTGAATAATGATGTTGAAATATATCTACACAAAAAACAAAAGGCCGCCAATATGTCTGAATAAAAAACACAGTAGGTTTTCCAGGGATTATGAACTTACAACAATTATTTAACAGTTCTAAACTAGTTTTTTTTTTTCAAATATAATTATTCATAACTGCTCATTTTACAGAAATAGGGTTCAAAGAATAACATTTTTATGTGAAAAGTTTGGTAATTCTGTCTTTATCGTGTTCAGACTTTTGATTGACACATTTGGTGTAGTGGTCACATACAGCCCTGCCAGAAAAATCCAAATGTTTCAACGCACCTGAAGTGGAAACGCAGGGGGGAAACGCGAGGGGGACTACTGACAGGAACGCGATCGTGATTTCTACCGAGGGGACCACCACCACCACACCCCCGGAACGCGATTAAATTCCTTGTTTTTAACAGTTCTGATTATTTTTTATGATTATTTTACTTCCTTTTATGTAAAGCACTTTGAATTACCACTGTGTATGAAATGTGCTATATAAATACACTTGCCTTGCCTATGAGTGCAGAAATAGTGAAAATGTGGCTTAAAAGGTAGGGTGGGTGATTTTGTTAAAAACATTTCTTGCTATGCTGGTTGAAAGTGTCTTCACATCCTGATAGCAATCACTAAGTTAAGTGGTCTACATATCTTTATATCGACTGTAGAAGGTATAGGACCATAAAATGTTCGTCCAATCACTTCCCTCGGTCTGAGGGTTACAAGAGGCTGTCCTACCTGCCTGTAAAGTATGTATTTGTGTACCTCAGCGCACAATGCTCGCACAGACATGATACGTCATCAGCGAAAATAGAAGTATTGCTATTGTAATATTTTGCACTGTAATGTTTTGTCACTGGTGAATGAGACATGAGGTAATCTGACAGCATTGCATTTAGTCCTCCACCTACACTAATCGTGCCGCTGGTTAGTCTCTGGTCTACTTGTGTGCATTTATGTGTCTTGGAGGCTTTTAAAGCTAGCCTCTCCGAAATTGCTACCCTCCTTTTAAGGTCTTTCCACACTGCTTTAATTAATGCATTAATCATAATTTAACTTATAATATAACAAATTAACTACTTACCCTTTGAATTAAGCTCCTGCAACTGTATTTGGTTGCAGCTTCTTCTGGACACCGTTAAGACACCTTGATAGGGTTTGCTACGATAGCCAGCATATACAGTTTCATTCTGATCCTCATGTGTTCTCCTGTATAAAGCTTCTTGTTTCCACTTTTGTAAATCTATTTTCAATTCTTTAATCTCAGCATCCTTTTTCTTTAATTTATTGCTCTTCATATCAAGTTGATCTTCCACTTCAGCGATTCTTCTGCGTAGGCCAGAGGGGTCAAGATCTTGAGTTCTTAAGTATCTTGATTGTAACCTCTCTATCTCCCTTTCTTTTTCTTGAACAATGGCATTTAGTTTTCTTATTTCTGCATCCTTTATATCAAGTAACCTTTTAATGGAGTTATTATTTTGTGTTCTTGGATCTAACATTAACTCTTCCTTGGAGGCTGAGAGAATAGCGATTTTAAATTTGATTCTGTCAACAAGACGTCTCCAGTCTGATTCTAATGTATTCTTAACCTCTGTCGGAGCTGAAACTTTAAAACAACATGCTGAATTCTTCCTGGCAACAAGCTCTTGAATTGTGTCAGTAATCTGGTTGCTGTCATTGTTTTGGATCACAAAATATCTTTCTCCACATTTGTCAATTAAAGGTTGAAGCTGATGACGTCTAATATAATCCTCAATGGTATAACCTCCCAGTTTTTCTCCATGTGTGAACAGCACTATGGTATGTTTCCACAGTTGAACAGTAAGCAGACTCTCTAGGATGCTGATGTTCGATTCTGATAGCACTGTGTTCACTTTAAGCGCCAAGATGATTGCATGAGGTCCAGTTTTATATAAAGCCTGTACACAGTAAACAATTTCACGTTTGGTTTGCTCCGATCTACTCAAGTCTCCTCTCCAGCCTGGGATGCGAGTCAAATGAATCCGTGTTCCTGATACTGTACGAGTCTTCTTGATGTACTTACTCCTTAAAGACGTCCAGAATGTGAAGACTTTTTCCTTGAGGATGGCATTAGCAATAGTGTTTTTCCCAGCACCCTGACTTCCAATCAGCACAAGTTTAAGTTCCTCAAAAATAGGCTGAATTTCTGAAAAAGTGAAATCTTCAGTTAAGTCAAAAGAAATTGAAAAAGTGCTCTCAGTAATATACGTTTATATTGCACTGTACAATATGATATGAGTGAATCTATATTGACACCAGACACTAATTTGTAATGCTTATTTAATTAGAACAATAATACAGCTCTAAAGAATACAGAAGTGCATTTATGAGTAATATCTTGATAGTTTTCAGTGGTCTCTTTCTAAAAAAGAGTGACAATTCTAGTCTACTGTATTTTTCTACATTTGTTACAATATCAAATTAAATTGCACTGAGATTCACAATAAGTCTGATTGTCAGATGTATTGACAGATGTCAGATGGCTTATAAGAAACAAACAAATATACATTTCTAAAATAACATTTTTAATATACATAAATACACAGATAATTTCCTTCTCTCACCTTCAGTGTGTCCTAACAAGGGCTCTTGGTCCTCTTGTGCTAAATCAGAAAACAATCAGTAATAAAACTTTTAAAAACAAAACTTAAAAAAAAGTTCATATATACAGTCATTTCAAAGATTAATATGAAAAATATTCACTGTTAATAATTACTTTATTATTATAAAGATTTAAAATCTTTATAACATCACTTACATGCACCGGAACCCATTTTTTAATGTTTCAGTCAGGAAAAGTCTTGATAGCTTCAGTTCATTACCTTTCTAATGAATAAATGGAAACAAATAAAGGATTTTAGAAGTGATTGAATATTTCTTCAGTCCAACAACCAGTATAAAAACATATCCTAAAGACTGTTGTGAAATCACAAAAAAAAAAGAGCGGGAGAAAAAACATTTATGCAGCATGTACTGAATAAACTGATGATTTAAATTATTAAATTATTATTATGCAGCTCTACTCATTTTATACAAGGCCCTATAATTGTAAATAT
Source organism: Barbus barbus (assembly GCF_936440315.1). Lineage (NCBI taxonomy): Eukaryota > Metazoa > Chordata > Actinopteri > Cypriniformes > Cyprinidae > Barbus > Barbus barbus. Next base: position 6,245,264 of record NC_136730.1, read on the forward strand.
ATAATTTTCAAAACATAAATTAGATACATTTTTCATAAATTCTAAATTTGAATTAAACCTGATTGCATTTGTGCTATCTTTAATTATCTACTAAACACTGCTAATGTACTAATTACTATGAACAATTTAGTAAATCACTCTAAATTGGAGGTGGAAACATCAGGTTTTTGATACCCGTTTTTAAAAGTACATGTCCGTCAGAGGTGGCAACTAATAAGGGGATTTTCCAGGATGGCTGATATGTAAATCTGTACTGATAAAAACCAATAATTGATAATTATGCTCCCATATACAGTACATCTTTCAGATATTAAAATAGTTTTAATAAATCACTTTAAAAGTTCACCTGTTGTCTTAGGACACAAAAAAGTGAAACTGAAAGCTGCTATATGAACATATGAATCTTACATAATAACAAAGACTATAGAATACCTAAGACATGTCACTCGCATTGTTTTGAATGGGGATGCAACGCTCAATATGGCCGCTCAATCGCAGGAAGCCCCGCCTTCTGAATGAAAGAACCAATCGTTAATCAGTAAAGTCAGCGCGTCACTGCAGCTGCCGTTAGAAGTCCCGGTTGCTATATAAACAGTCAGCGCTCTGAGACGCGCGCTCAGGACTGCGCATGCGCACTGGCTGATCTAGCCTGAGAAATAAGCTTTTTATAACGCTATTTGAGCAAAATAAACAACATTTATGACACAGTTGTTGTCCGATTTCATTGGTGATTTCAAATATTAAATTTAATCGTAAGCTTAGTGAACCGTTTTGGAGAATTTGATGGTTCCCCATACAAAGAGATAGGAGCTGCACTTGGATGCCCGAGGCCGAGAGGCGTTTCAAAGATGGCCGCCGAGTGACAGGACTTGTCTCAAAGAGACTTTGATAATAATCAGTTAGTAAGGTGAATTGATTAAAACAACAGTTATAGGAACTGCTAGAATTTCAAACTCAACTATTGCATCTGGTTTGTTACATAAAAAAGAAAAGAGACCTGCTTGTCAAAATACTTCCAAATGCTTGTAAAGATTGTAGCGTCTGCTTATGATCCTTGATGGTCATTGTGGTTTTATGTCTTAGAGACCCCTTTTAACCTGTGACATTAGCTAAATAACTCACAGACCTGGCCCCAAATTCTACATTTATACGGTGCGTAATTGCCAATGGTCTTTTTCCACTATCAAAAGACGCTAAGCAGGTCAGCTCTCTGGTCTCTCTATCAAACTTCAAACACATCCCGAAAAGGAGTGAATGACCCCCCCTGTGCCAGGCACCAACGGCCTGACTAGACCAGTGGTCTCCACAATTTCAAATACACATCACACACACACACATAAAGATATTTGCTCTATTTAGGCTATAATTAAGCAGTTATAAATGTATCTGATATAGGCATGTGTTGTATGTATATTCCACTATTATATTAACCTAGTTACAACCCTTTACTTGTATTAGTTAGACTCTAAACGCCTATATTCAGGTGTATGAATGTATCTCTGGTTTAATATATGCTAGATGTTTCTTTCTTGATATCAAAATGATCTGCTCTTCATTTCTCAAACAATGATGTACACTGTGACCTCGTGAAATGCATCATAATATTCCTACAGTACTGTGGGAAGAATTTCACTGATCCAGCAGAAGTCATAAAACATGCAAATGAGGTGTAAGTGAGACAAAGGAACACTCTCCCGCTGAAACTACGGGCGTTGTTACTGGTCGAACTGACCAGAAATGGGTGTAACTTGGTCAGATAAAACTAAAACTCCCACACCCAAAAGCCCTCTCTTATCTCTTTAGACCGGGTGCCCTAGAGACACGCATATCACAGTGGAAACTTAGCGACAGTGTTAATTTTGGCAGGCATTTTGGATTTAGTCTTAGTCTTTATCTTGAGAAAAAAATGCTTAATAGTCACATTTTAGTCATTCATAGTTTTAGTCTAGTTTTAGTCGACGAAAAGTCATTGCATTTTTGTCAACTTTTAGTCATTACTTTTAGTCAAACTGCAGTTACCAACATTTATTTTGGTAGCTATTTTATATGTAGTATTCAAACAAAAATAGTCATCAGTTCTTCTCTCTTTAGACCAAATCAATTAAGCTTAGTTATGAGAAATTTGAATCAAGGATTGAATTTGGAAAAACTGGAATAAATTTTTATTTTTTGGTAGAAATATAAATTAAACTCATTTTTCAGATACAGTAGGTTTACTTAACAAGTATACATTTATTTAACATCTTTTGTTGGTTAACATTTATGACAGATAATTAGGAATGCTGTCCATTTAAGACGGAAGATGTAATAGCCTACTGAGATACATTCAGTTTTCACCCACCTGTTTAAGCTCACTTAAACCATAACCCACTGTATTTCCGTGAGATACTCTACATGAGAGACATTTGGACTGCTGTGTGTGTATTTGAGCGCTGAGAACTGATCGCGCGCTGTATGAGAACTGAAGAAGTGGAGCGCGCGCGAGAGAGAGCACTTCTATCAGCGCGTTTCCGCCTATCGCACCTTCACTGACTTTAAGTTAATCGACAATGAATTGTGACTCCCGGGAAAAACGGGACGTCTGGTCACCCACTCCCTAACCCTTCGGGTGCTGAGGCCATTGTTTCAGATCGCTAGTTGGCGTTTTGGTAGCCTATCCGTCCACTGCGGCTGCCATGCAAACGCACCTTATCCAATGACAGAGACGCACATTTTGAAAGACAAGGCAGTTAATTTAGCCTATAGGATGTATTTTGAATGTCCGATAGTCCTCAAATAACATTTTAGTCCTGTCTCGTCTTGTTAACGAAGATGTGGCATAAATTTTGTCATAGTTTTTATCATCAGATATTAGTTTTAGCTCGTCAACATCTCGTCTTAGTCACAGAAAAAGGTTCGTTGACGAATATTTTTCGTCGTCGTCTTCGTCAACGAAATTAACACTGCTTAGCGACTCCCCTTCGGGGGGAGTTCGAGCTCATGGCAGCTTTGAGTTCAGTAACTTTGGCGACTTAACTTCGGACCAATCAACCCGTGGCTGGAATGACAAAGCTTTCGCTCCTAAAGGAATTCATCAAGAATTAAGAATCACATTGCAACAAACCAGTGCAAGCAACCGCTTGATAATGTTTAGACGCGCTTCTAGGCTTCGACCACAGTTTGATTAAGGTGATGTAATTCTTTGATGGTTCTAACAGGTTGTGTCAGCTGATGTACAACTCCTGCACTTATGCTCTCGTCCTTTCCCTTGCGCACGCGCGCAAGCGCTCTCTCTCTCTCTCTCTCTCTCTCTCTCTTTCTCTCCATGCCTTCCGTGCGTTGGCATCTGTGTTTAATGTATGTATGTTTGTGTTTAGTTCAATGTTACATGTACCCCGTAGAGTAGTTTAATAAACATCCATATGTATTCACACTTGGTTGTGTGTGTCTGCAGCTCACAGAAGGAGGTCACTTTAACGTTCCGGTTTTGTTACACGCTGAGCGACGTGTTAAGAAGGAGATTATTCTCAGTGACCAGAGAAATAATTTTCCTTAGAGTCAATAGACGATTGAAACTGTCCGTACTGCGGACGAACAAATCTTTTTATTGTACTGTTAATGCTACAGTTAATTCCTGAAGATGAATATATAATTGATAACAACCCGTTATGATAAATTATGTTCATCTTACTTTGAGCTAATTTGCTACAAGATACTTTCAAAATGCAACACTCCCATTTTATCAAATCAATGAATCATATACAGTAAATTAAATGTAAAAAAAATAAAATAAATACATTTAATTACGCCAGTTTTCCCTCAAAGTGAATTAAAGCTGCTGTTTAGACAGAGTATGTGCTCACAAACCACGAAGCATTACATCCCGCTGGAGATGGAACATTTACTCCTTACATCACCATAATGATGAGAGATGAGATAAAGTCGAAAATTCATCACGACTTTGCTTAAATCTATTAATATATTAATTTAATATAGGCCAAGAAAACAGATGACGTGTGATCCTCTGTTTGTGTCTGTACAGAAACCCCACCTGTAGTCATGAAGTCATGTGACTCGATCGGGCCATCTTAGACAAAGAAGTCTGAACTGGGATGTTATTTCGTTTCATATTTCACTAGAGCAGTGACAAAACCCAATACTCTATTGGTATGCTACATGACTCACACGCGGCAAACTATCCAATCAGTGTTTTATTGGTAATATTTTGAATATCCTGGGACGACTGTATAATCTTTCAGACAGAGTGCAACAACACTGTGATTTGTGGACAAGCAGAGAGATGTTTAATCAAACAAATGAGCGATCTTATTCTTCAACCTGTGTTTGCACTGCAGTTCATACAAATGTTTGCTTTAATTAATATGTAACTTGAACAGATTTCACAAAATACAAATAAATCACATGTTAATAGTGGGAAGGGCATACAGGTGCCTTTCATTTATTTACATTTTGTGGTGTATTTTTAAGTCACAAGTTTTCAATTGACTTATATAGAGTCACCTCACTGAAAATGTACATGTTTCTTTTAATCAACACTGAAGCCTGTTCTTTTATGTAAGCCTGTTTTAAAAATGCTGTATAGTTATGCATATCGAGTACTGTATCCAAAGTAACAAAAAGTATTAACAGAATTAAATTGACTTACATCAGTCTTTTCCCTCTAAGTGAATCAGAGCTGCTGATCATCCGTTTTCACAAAACAGGAAGTCCTAAAATAGCTGGAGATTAAGAAATGATCCTCCTTTCATCACTCAAAGGATAATAAATGAGATTAGGTTCAAAAGTCAAAAAGAAGTTTTGCATACTGCTTAAATCTAGTATTATCAACATAGCACTGGAACAGAGATTATCGCGATTCTTGTGCTCTTTTCGTCATGTCTGTAGAGAAACTGGCCGCAACTGCACAGCATCCGTTTTCTCTTTTTCCTGTGTTCTTCTGTCATGTGATTTGTGGTTTATGCAAAAATAGCTACAATAAGCATAGGCTATAAGCTAGACAGGAAGGTATCATGTTACATAATACAGATGAAGACATGCTACTTTATGTATTATGTAACTGACATGAGACAAAAATCTTTAACCATGTTATTTTTGATGTTTTATTCAATTATAGTGTACCATTGTTTGTGATTGGTGGACAGAGACATGTTTAATCAAACAAATCTTATTCTTTAACCTGTGTTTGCACTTCATACAAATATTTGACTTGTGTCTCAGGTTTGTTAACTGCTGTACCTTGAACAGGCTTCACAAAATATGTATAGATTTTGTGTTAATATTGGGTAGTACAGGTATCTTTATCCAAACTTAATTACATAGTGGTGTTCTCTATGGACTGTATTATTGCTCCTTTTGTTTCTTAAATTAGAAACTGATACAATAGCACTAATAAAGTGTTATTTTAGCTAAATGTATGAAAATTAAAAAATAACCATGAACCCTTCAATGACCTTTAGACATAGAAATACATTCCAAACAAAATCACGCTTTTCTTAAAGAGCTTTTTCTGATTTTGGTTTGTAATAGTTTTCACACTACAGAATACAAACATGCAGACATTATGATTTATTGATATTTAAATATTATTTCAGCTGAAGTGGAGATACACAAATTAACACTACAAATGTGACCCTGGACAACAAAACCAGTCATAAGGGTAAATTTGTCTGAAATTGAGATTTATGCATCATCTGAACGCTGAATAAATAAGCTTTCCATTGATGTATGGTTTGTTAGGATCGGACAATATTTGGCTGAGATACAACTATTTGAAAATCTGGAATCTAAGGGTGCAAAAAAATCTAAATATTGAGAAAATCGCCTTTAAAGCTGTCCAAATGAAGTTCTTAGCAATGCATATTACTAATTAAAATTTAAGTTTTGATATATTTACAGTAGGAAATTTACAAAATATCTTCATGGAACATGATCTTTATTTAATATCCTAATGATTTTTGGCATAAAAGAGAAATCAATAATTTTGACCCATACAATGTATTGTTGGCTATTGCTACAAATATACCTGTGCTACTTATGACTGCTTTTGTGGTCCAGGGTCACACTGTAAAAAGTGATAAGTTGACTTAACAAAAATTTAAAAAAATATTATTTACTTAATCGTTTTAAGGCAACAGGTTTCCTCAGTTTTTTTTTAAGTTAAAGCAAACCACACCAAACAAAAAAATAAAAATAAAAATAAAAATCAACATTGTATTTGCTCCGGACCAAAGCAAGTGGACTTTCCTGGTGTGAATACACCCTTAGAGATGATTCACGACACTTTGCTGTGCCACAAACGGGATTTTGGATGATGACATACGCATGGACCAATCACTGAATATATTTCCTTAAGAATATTCTCAGATAAATTCACATTGAATGGTTAGATTCCTAATAGGAGTTTACATTCAACACACATTTGACAATAAAGAATTTTCAAGAGAATACATTATGGTGAAACGAAGCGTCATCACATCTCGATTTAGGGTGCCGATAGACGATAGTATATGTATCGACCATAGTCAAAGATATCGCCTGTTACTGATGCCTTTGACGACAGCGAGAAGAAGATTATTATTATTATCCGTCAAAAATAGACTAGGTGCCTATCTTTAGTGATGCAGCGCAGAGAGCCACTTCAGAAACTTGCCACGGCGCGGCTGATCAGCTCCAGTGGCCGAGGAGCTGTAATGCGCTGCAGCCATGTGCAGTATAAATAAAGGGTAAGAGATTTATTCATCATACAGTGTAGATCGCATAATACTCGCACTAGACTTAAGTCAGTTATGATGTTCTTTGGTAAGGTAAATGTTCTTTACTGGTTTTGAATAACTGAGGAAATGTAACCATTTGATTAAGTGCTCATCGCCAAACATTTCAAGAACATTCTTCCTCTCCTGAGAGATTCGCGCACGTCTCTGTCTCCTCAGCACCATCACAAGCCCCTACTGGCAACTCCAAACCACTTGAGAGACCTCTCGAGCTGTCTTAAATAACTGGGAGAGTAAGAGTGATTCTTAGCTTTAAGACATTTGATAACTTGCTTTTATACTTAAGTTTGAAAGTAGGAGTAAACTTCATGAGTTCTCAGCACTTAAGACTAAAATGGCACTTTGAGAAGCTTGATAAATACGGACCCAGATTAACAAAATCAAAGAGCTTGTCTTCGATAAGATTTCAGCAAATGTTAACAAGTTACTCAAATCAAAGGATGCAGAGATCGAGAAACTGAATAACATTACTCAAGAGAAAGAGAGGGAGATAAAGACACTCAGATACCCAAGAGCTTAAGATCTTGACCGGACTGAAGAACCGCAACATCAACTTGATATGCCAGACCGGTTTGACCCTTACTTGGAAAAATTTGGTGCAACATGGTGAGACAAATCAATTAATGGTGATCAGTTAAAGCATGCAGTCATCATTTTCTTTTCAAAGATGACTGCTTTATTTTTATCATCCTGCATTGAGACATTTCTTCTGCACATCAGACAAATCTCATATCGGTTTATTTAATACTCATCTCAAAAACCCAACAGAGATATGGAATTTGTACAACCACATTTCCAAAAAAGTTGGGACATTTTGTTAAATGCAATAAAACAAATATTTGTTAATTCTCTTTAACCTCCATTTAACTTATATGACCAACTCAATTGTAATTTGTATATATAAAGAAATTCAGATTTTGATGGCTGCAACAAACTCCAAACAAGTTGGGACAGAGGCATGTTTACAACTGTGTTCTATCACCTTTCTTTTTAAAACACTTTTTAATAATCAAGTTGGCTTGAGAAATCTACTATTTAAGATTCTTCTTCTGAGATTACATTTGAAAATGTATCTCCTCCTAAAGCTTTCAAGCTACAACCACCAAACTTGGGTCAGACATTCAGACTGGTCTGACTCTGGTCGCTATATATTTTCTAACTGATTAGATTTATGATTTTCGTTAAACGGACAATCGAAACTACAAAAAGTCTCACAGACGTTCGTTGAGAGCAGGGCCGTAACCTCCATAGACATTGAGGGGGACAAGATTTGACCTCCTCGTTTCTGAAAAATATAATGTAACGATTCAGCATCGAAGCAATTTTATTATTGAAAGTCACGGGGCAGCGCTGACAACAAGTTCTGTGCTCCTGAATGTTTCTGTGTGTAAATGCCATTATTTTATATGAAAATGTTCATTGTATTTTGACCATTTTTGTTTGTCTTGCATATTTTTGATTAGATCGGATAATATTTTAAGCTGTTATGGTCATGTTGCAACATGTATGGGGCATAATGTCACATTTCACTTTCCTTCTTTTGGTAGAAAAAGGAAAAAAACTGATAAATGAATTAAATAAGACCACATATTTGTACTAGAGGTGTGAAATTATTTGTAGGCGTTACTACATGTTCATTTTTGAAGGGTCAGTTGTCTTTGTAGGTCTGAGTAGTAAATATTTTATCTGTTTAGTATTGTGTGTTGTTGCACATTTTAAAGTTTAAGGAATTAGATATGCACAGAATGAATAATGACATTTCATATTTTTGCAACACATTACTTAAAGTTCTAGATAAGCTCCTCTAATTGTCACCAGGATATGTAAATATCTAGTATTTTTCTGGTAGGTATTGCTGACTGAATAACAGTGTCTTGAATAAGGTTTAGTAAGTCTTGCCCTGTACAGGTCCTTTTCAAAAAATTAGCATATTGTGATAAAGTTCATTATTTTCTGTAATGTACTGATAAACATTAGACTTTCATATATTTTAGATTCAATACAACACAACTGAAGTAGTTCAAGCCTTTTATTGTTTTAATATTGATGATTTTGGCATACAGCTCATGAAAACCCAAAATTCCTATCTCAAAAAATTAGCATATTTCATCCGACCAATAAAAGAAAAGTGTTTTTAATACAAAAAAAGTCAACCTTCAAATAATTATGTTCAGTTATGCACTCAATACTTGGTCGGGAATCCTTTTGCAGAAATGACTGCTTCAATGCGGCGTGGCATGGAGGCAATCAGCCTGTGGCACTGCTGAGGTGTTATGGAGGCCCAGGATGCTTCGATAGCGGCCTTAAGCTCATCCAGAGTGTTGAGTCTTGCGTCTCTCAACTTTCTCTTCACAATATCCCACAGATTCTCTATGGGGTTCAGGTCAGGAGAGTTGGCAGGCCAATGGAGCACAGTAATACCATGGTCAGTAAACCATTTACCAGTGGTTTTGGCACTGTGAGCAGGTGCCAGGTCGTGCTGAAAAATGAAATCTTCATCTCCATAAAGCTTTTCAGCAGATGGAAGCATGAAGTGCTCCAAAATCTCCTGATAGCTAGCTGCATTGACCCTGCCCTTGATAAAACACAGTGGACCAACACCAGCAGCTGACATGGCACCCCAGACCATCACTGACTGTGGGTACTTGACACTGGACTTCAGGCATTTTGGCATTTCCCTCTCCCCATTCTTCCTCCAGACTCTGGCACCTTGATTTCCGAATGACATGCAAAATTTGCTTTTATCCGAAAAAAGTACTTTGGACCACTGAGCAACAGTCCAGTGCTGCTTCTCTGTTCAAAAGTGGCTTGACCTGGGGAATGCGGCACCTGTAGCCCATTTCCTGCACACGCCTGTACACGGTGGCTCTGGATGGTTCTACTCCAGACTCAGTCCACTGCTTCCGCAGGTCCCCCAAGGTCTGGAATCGGTCCTTCTCCACAATCTTCCTCAGGGCCCGGTCACCTCTTCTCGTTGTGCTGCGTTTTCTGCCACACTTTTTCCTTCCCACAGACTTCCCACTGAGGTGCCTTGATACAGCACTCTGGGAACAGCCTATTCGTTCAGAAATTTCTTTCTGTGTCTTACCCTCTTGCTTGAGGGTGTCAATGATGGCCTTCTGGACAGCAGTCAGGTCGGCAGTCTTACCCATGATTGCGGTTTTGAGTAATGAACCAGGCTGGGAGTTTTTAAAAGCCTCAGGAATCTTTTGCAGGTGTTTAGAGTTAATTAGTTGATTCAGATGATTAGGTTAATAGCTCGTTTAGAGAACCTTTTCATGATATGCTAATTTTTTGAGATAGGAATTTTGGGTTTTCATGAGCTGTATGCCAAAATCATCAATATTAAAACAATAAAAGGCTTGAACTACTTCAGTTGTGTAGTAATGAATCTAAAATATATGAAAGTCTAATGTTTATCAGTACATTACAGAAAATAATGAACTTTATCACAATATGCTAATTTTTTGAAAAGGACCTGTATAAGATTTCTTTTGAAAATGCAAATTGTAATTTAATTGTTGTGATGTCATGGGGAGTGTCAGGAAAATAACAGCCATTCTTTATTTGTGCACTGTAAAAAGTGATAGGTTGACTTAACACTGCCCTTTTTGAAGTGAACCAGAAATTGTAAACAAAACCACACGTGTGCTAAGATTATCCATTCATTGGTTCATCCATTCAGCCGTACCAGAGTTCATATGGAACTGGACCGAGACCACCTCTTCAGCTGGGTCTCGGTTGTTTGGTCTGCACCCGAGTGAGATTGCTGTATTCACACCTGCCCAAAAGATCCGTACCAAGGGGGGAAACAAACTTTTCAATCGAACCAAACAAGACAGGTGTGAATACACCCTAAGACTGAGGCTGTGTTCGAAATGGCATACTTGCTTACTGCCCAGTACACAGTGCATACTGCCTACTATTTTTTAAAGAATAGTGTGTGAAACGGTATACAATAAGCAACAAATGTTTCAGAGTAGTATGCTTAATTGTCACATGACAAACACAAACATTAATTCAACACAGCTGTCTATGGTTGTTACCTTAATGTGCTAACTATTCTGTTTACAAAGGCTTGTTAATAAGGCTTCATATTAGTAAACAATGGTATATTGTCCAATTGAACTCATTTCATAATTGAATAACTTTACAAAGGCTATTGGACTGAACTGAATGAGCTGTCTTTAAATGAACAATTATATTTTTGGTAGTTACACTAATTCGAAAAAGTGATATAATTACACTAAGTGCAAATAATGATAAATTCTGTTTACACTAAAATTGCAGCATTTTCTTTAGCAACAGGCGTGTAAATAGTAGTTAGGTGGCAGATATTTATACTCCAGTACTGTAGTACATTGTAAAACAGTCAGGGGCGTGTCTAGAGCATTTTAAATGGGGGGGGGGGGGGGGGGCAGTCTTGGGCACTGTCTTAAAAGAGGGTGGCCGGGGGGAGGGGTTGGATACACGATGTTAATAGGCCTATATTATATAGGTTATTAATTGCACAGTGTGAGATTCATTGGTCCTCACAGAACTTTGTGAGATCGCGATGAACAAAGAGTGACAGCTTTATTGGTTATGAGCACTCTTTGCGAGCTTTCTAAGCAATCCATTTAAAATGTAGAACTTTGTTTTTTGCCCACACACACTTTGCAAAGTTTTGGGAATGACATCTGCATATTTATTCGGGATTCGCTCTCGAAGTAGCAGCATATTGATAGCAATAGAAGGGACAAAATATGTGAAAATGTGCATTAAGAGAGCACCCCCACTTATTTCAGAAGCAGCCTTAGTGATTATTTCTGGAACCTGGTTGATTTCTATAATTATATACAAAAACAACAAAATACAAAATGTACTACATAAAATAATTTAATAAATGCATATTTACAATTTAAGCACTTAACTAAAATAAGTATTAATAAAATTAATAACTAGAGAAGGCTAATTATATTCAGCTTGCTTCCATTTAGTGAGAAAAGCCTACTCTTCACTTGAATTAGAAAAAAAGCTTTTCTGGTCTTCAGTGATGCGAGGATAACGTTTGAGCATACACACAATATCTGAGTGAGACCCGAGCCAATTCATAAAAGAACAATGTAGATTTAAAAGCACACGTCCAGTTTTGTGCGAGTGAAGGAAATCCGCTTGCGAGTGGGGAGATTCGTGCTCGCGCATTACATGATCGTGTAACATTATGCGCTCTCGACATTTGTCATTTAGATCACGCTAAAATGCCTAAAATTAATAAAGAAGAGAAGAAAGCGGCCCTAGGCAGCTGCCTACACATGCCAAAATACGCCAGATGCAGTTAGAAATTAACTAAAAACAAGCCTATCGCAAGACATCTGGTAGGGGGGGCACCTGGGGTGGCCAGCCAAATTTCAGGGGGAGCCGGTGCCACCCCTGGCCAACACGTACACACGCCCCTGATAACAGTATGCAATAACATATTGAGTGTTATCATCAAATTTTATTTGATGAACGCCACTTTATTGGGGCAAAAACCTACCTACTGCTAAGCACACTGTATTATTAATGAGGTGTTTAATCTCCACTTTTCAAATATTTACTTATTTTTTTATTGAAAATGAATGCCTTTCTGATCTGGTATGTGATGGGAAAAGGAGTTGCATGAGTTTGACAAAAGGCAGAATCAAACTCGGATCGCTCGCATCAGCAGCACACATCTCGTGCCATTTACACACTGCTCCACTGGTTCTACAGACATTCACATGTCTTTTGCAGAGCTGTTTATCGCAGCCAGGCATTGGTGGCCGGAGTTCATGTAAATAGCCTCTGACAACAAATTGGTCTATTTGTCTTTAGAGTAAATACACTCCATTTCTTTTTATAGCTGCTTGACAGTGGAATTTAATTCTGTTTGCTTAATTGAAATAAAGTTTATTTATACATTTTATTTATATATTATATTAATGCAATATTAATATTATTATGAGCTATCTTTGAAACAATGTATAAAGCGCTATAGAGATAAAGGTGACGTCAAGTAGAGGGTGCTTTCAGACCTGTAGATCGTTTGCTTTGTTCCAAAACAGGGATTAATTTGTTACATTGTTGCATTTTCTTCTTGGTTCGGTTCGGTTCGCTTTCACATGGCAACATTACAAAGCGTACCAAACTGAGTAAAGCTGTCCTCTTATTGGTCAGAGTTCACTTGTTTACGTTCCTCTGCGTCATTCATCAATATATATATATATATAAAGCGCTTGACTGCTAGACACAAAAGACACTGACTGCTGCTTTTTATATAACATATTTCCCGTTATGAATTATGATACCGCTTGGTTCGTTGGGTCGGATTGCTTTCTCACCACAAACGAACCGCTCCAGGGTTCGTTTGAAAGTTTGCCTATCTTCTTCTTTTGTCGATCGCTATCTGTACACGTCTTAATAATTTGATCCTCCTGGAAAGCAAATCGTCCCCCGTTGCCGGAGGAACACCCAACGCTTCCGGATGATGGCCGTCTCTCTCTCCCTCGTGGCCAGAAGACTCGCCTTACATTCTGTTTGTGTCATTCACTGCGGTAAAGCCAGCCGCGGTTCAGAAAAACACGGTCAAGCCAGCCGCGATTGATTTTAGTGCGCGCGCATATTACAGTGATTACGGTAGTTTCAGGAACAACACAGAGAGAACGCGCTTTCAGAGCGCTTTTCATTTAGACGCCCAGGACTGAGAGATAATACAAAATGCTCGTGAATTTTTACTTGCTTATTTATTTGCATTTCTGCTTTAATATCCGTGTTATTTATTGGTGACTTTGACGGTTGTCTGTTACAGTATTTTTCTTAAATATTCACCTTTCAATTAATAATTGTTTTATTTAGATGAGTTACAGCAGAATTCGTAGAAAACAGACAAAATAACATATTTAGTTTTTCTAAATACCAGAATTGATTTTTAATTTATTTTACTGTTCAAAAGTAACAGTTATTCTTCAATGAATGTTTTCTATAATGAGTTTTTACATCTGCTTTGAAAGAGAGGGCAAATAAAAAAAATGTTCACAATGGAATAAAAAGTTAAATAAAATGCCTTTATTTCACTCCAGAGAGCTATGAAAAAATTAATTCTAGTAAGTATGAAATGCCATGGTCAGTTTTTATCCCATATAATGTGCACACATTATATGAATTAAAAAAAACAAAAAAAACATTTTTGAGATATTGGACATTATTACACTTTAAAGGGGTATAGAGACCCCATTTCTAATAAGTAGAAAAAAACAATGATCAATTCGTATCCAGGACGTCCCATAATATATGCACACCTCATATGAAACTATTTTACTGCAGCATTTATGAGATATGGGACATTATTACACTTTAGAGCGGTATAAAGACTCCATTTCTAATAAGTAGAAAAAAACAATGATCAGTTCTTATTCAGGACGTCCCATACTATACGTACACCTCATATGAAACTATTTTATTGCAGCATTTATGAGATATTTGACATTATTACACTTTAGAGGGGTATAAAGACCCCATTTCTAATAAGTAGAAAAAAACAACCACCAGTTCTTATTCAGGACGTCCCATACTATATACACACCTCATATGAAACTATTTCACTGCAGCATTTATGAGATATGGGACATTATTACACTTTAGAGGGGTATAAAAGACCCCATTTCTAATAAGTAGAAAAAAACAATGATCAGTTCTTATACAGGACGTCCCATACTATACGTACACCTCATATGAAACTATTTTATTGCAGCATTTATGAGATATTTGACATTATTACACTTTAGAGGGGTATAAAGACCCCATTTCTAATAAGTAGAAAAAAACAACCACCAGTTCTTATTCAGGACGTCCCATACTATATACACACCTCATATGAAATGATTTTACTGCAGCATTTTTGAGATATTTGACATTATTACACTTCAGAGGGGTATAAAGACACAATTTCTAATAAGTAGAAAAAAACAACCACCAGTTCTTATTCAGGACATCTCATACTATATACACACCTCATATCAAACCATTTTACTGCAGCATTTTTGAGATATTGGACATTATTACACTTTAAAGGGGTATAGAGACCCCATTTCTAATAAGTAGAAAAAAACAATGATCAATTCGTATCCAGGACGTCCCATACTATATACACACCTCATATGAAACTATTTTACTGCAGCATTTATGAGATATGGGACATTATTACATTTTAGGGCGGTATAAAGACTCCATTTCTAATAAGTAGAAAAAAACAATGATCAGTTCTTATACAGGACGTCCCATACTATACGTACACCTCATATGAAACTATTTTATTGCAGCATTTATGAGATATTTGACATTATTACACTTTAGAGGGGTATAAAGACCCCATTTCTAATAAGTAGAAAAAAACAACCACCAGTTCTTATTCAGGACGTCCCATACTATATACACACCTCATATGAAACTATTTCACTGCAGCATTTATGAGATATGGGACATTATTACACTTTAGAGGGGTATAAAAGACCCCATATCTAATAAGTAGAAAAAAACAATGATCAGTTCTTATACAGGACGTCCCATACTATACGTACACCTCATATGAAACTATTTTATTGCAGCATTTATGAGATATTTGACATTATTACACTTTAGAGGGGTATAAAGACCCCATTTCTAATAAGTAGAAAAAAACAACCACCAGTTCTTATTCAGGACGTCCCATACTATATACACACCTCATATGAAATGATTTTACTGCAGCATTTTTGAGATATTTGACATTATTACACTTCAGAGGGGTATAAAGACACAATTTCTAATAAGTAGAAAAAAACAACCACCAGTTCTTATTCAGGACATCTCATACTATATACACACCTCATATCAAACCATTTTACTGCAGCATTTTTGAGATATTGGACATTATTACACTTTAAAGGGGTATAGAGACCCCATTTCTAATAAGTAGAAAAAAACAATGATCAATTCGTATCCAGGACGTCCCATACTATATACACACCTCATATGAAACTATTTTACTGCAGCATTTATGAGATATGGGACATTATTACATTTTAGGGCGGTATAAAGACTCCATTTCTAATAAGTAGAAAAAAACAATGATCAGTTCTTATACAGGACGTCCCATACTATACGTACACCTCATATGAAACTATTTTACTGTAGCATTTATGAGATATTTGACATTATTACACTTTAGAGGGGTATAAAGACCCCATTTCTAATAAGTAGAAAAAAACAATGATCAATTCGTATTCAGGACGTCCCATAATATACACACCTCATATGAAACTATTTTACTGCAGCATTTTTGAGATATGGGACATTATTACATTTTAAAGGGGTATAAAGACCCCATTTCTAATAAGTCGAAAAAAACAACCACCAGTTCTTATACAGGACGTCCCATACTATACACACCTCATATGAAACTATTTTACTGCAGCATTTATGAGATATGGGGCATTATTACACTTCAGAGGGGTATAAAGACCCCATTTCTAATAAGTCGAAAAAAACAACCACCAGTTCTTATTCAGGACGTCCCATACTATATACACACCACATATGAAACTATTTTACTGCAGCATTTTTGGGATATGGGGCATTATTACATTTTAAAGGGGTATAAAGACCCCATTTCTAATAAGTAGAAAAAAACAACCACCAGTTCTTATTTAGGACGTCCCATACTATACACACCTCATATGAAACTATTTTACTGCAGCATTTTTGAGATATTTCACATCATTACACTTTAAAGGCCTATAAAGACCCCATTTCTAATAAGTATGAAAAAATAAGGACCAATTCTCATAGGGGACGTCTCACACTATATCCACACCTCATATCAAACCATTTTACTGCATCGTTTCGGAGATATGTGACATTATTACCCTTAAAATGCCTATGAAAACCATATTTCGAAAAAGTTTCCCTGGCCTTTGCCTACACATACTAGTATTCTTTATAACTATAGTTTCATATGAGGTGTGTATATAGTATGGGACGCCCTGAATAAGAACTGGTGGTTGTTTTTTTCTACTTATTAGAAATGGGGTCTTAATACCCCTATAAAGTGTAATAATGTCCAATATCTGCAAAATGCTGCAGTAAAATGGTTTGATATGAGGTGTGCATATAGTATGGGACGTCCTGAATAAGAACGGGTGGTTTTTTTTTTCTACTTATTAGAAATGGGGTCTTAATACCCCTCTAAAGTGTAATAATGTCCCATATCTCAAAAATGCTGCAGTAAAATCATTTCATATGAGGTGTGTATATAGTATGGGACGTCCTGAATAAGAACTGGTGGTTGTTTTTTTCTACTTATTAGAAATGGGGTCTTAATACCCCTATAAAGTGTAATAATGTCCAATATCTCTAAAATGCTGCAGTAAAATAGTTTCATATGAGGTGTGCATATAGTATGAGATGTCCTGAATAAGAACTGATCATTGTTTTTTTCTACTTATTAGAAATGGGGTCTTTATACCCCTATAAAGTGGAATAATGTCAAATATCTCATAAATGCTGCAGTAAAATAGTTTCATATGAGGTGTACGTATAGTATGGGACGTCCTGTATAAGAACTGATCATTGTTTTTTTCTACTTATTAGAAATGGAGTCTTTATACCGCTCTAAAGTGTAATAATGTCCCATATCTCATAAATGCTGCAGTAAAATAGTTTCATATGAGGTGTGTATATAGTATGGGACGTCCTGGATACGAATTGATCATTGTTTTTTTCTACTTATTAGAAATGGGGTCTCTATACCCCTTTAAAGTGTAATAATGTCCAATATCTCAAAAATGTTTATTTTTTATTTTTTTAATTCATATAATGTGTGCACATTATATGGGATAAAAACTGACCATGGCATTTCATACTTACTAGAATTAATTTTTTCATAGCTCTCTGGAGTGAAATAAAGGCATTTTATTTAACTTTTTATTCCATTGTGAACATTTTTTTTATTTGCCCTCTCTTTCAAAGCAGATGTAAAAACATTCATTGAAGAATAACTGTTACTTTTGAACAGTAAAATAAATTAAAAATCAATTCTGGTATTTAGAAAGACTAAATATGTTATTTTGTCTGTTTTCTACGAATTCTGCTGTAACTCATCTAAATAAAACAATTATTTGAAAGGTGAATATTTAAGAAAAATACTGTAACAGACAACCGTCAAAGTCACCAATAAATAACACGGATATTAAAGCAGAAATGCAAATAAATAAGAAAGTAAAAATTCACGAGCATTTTGTATTATCTCTCAGTCCTGGGCGTCTAAATGAAAAGCGCTCTGAAAGCGCGTTCTCTCTGTGTTGTTCCTGAAACTACCGTAATCACTGTAATATGCGCGCGCACTAAAATCAATCGCGGCTGGCTTGACCGTGTTTTTCTGAACCGCGGCTGGCTTTACCGCAGTTTACATTCTGTACATTCACTTTCACATTCACTCTTTTATAACTTTCCACCTTCTTGTCCTTGATAAACGTCACCTGGAAGAATGTGTTTCTGTTCTAAAATCAGTAATCATATCTTTGTTTAAGCTGCAAACAGGCATCATCACACCAACCACTGGACTATGATGACAGTTTAGCAGTGGTGGACGAAGTACACAAATCAGGTACTTGAGTACTTAGTTGTGAATTAGATCAGGTAATACTGAGTGAATATGACCATTTTGTATTATTGTTGTATTACCTCCAGGTGTTTTAATAAAAGGGCTCACATAGCTTTATTGGTCAGTCAGCTTAAAAGCTCTCATCAATGCTAGGCACAGGCCTATGGATGATACATGCAAATAGTGCATTTTATATAATCAATTAACTCTGAAAAAACAGTCAATGTTTAACATTCTATTAGCTGTCAAAATGAATTCATTGCAACAGTTGTCAAACCTAAATCGATCTGTGCACAAAGGAAAATAAAAAAAAAGTTTTCTTTTGAATCCCCATCTGCAATAATGTGAAAAAATCAACAGCACATAAATGCCAGAACGTAAAATTTGATATTTTATTCATTTAATATAGTTGATATAGTTTCATTTTCGTACTTTACACACTGTGCTCATTTAGCCTACTTGTGCATTAAATTACAAATAAAAAATTAGGCTATCATCTTACGCCCTATTGTGATCTGGAATTGCAGAATATTTCAGTAGGCTACATGCATTTGAGAGACGTTCTTAACTGTGATACATATATACATGCATGCACAGTTTTCCTGCTTTAATCGCAGTTTTGGTAATTTCATGATGTATGCTCGTCGTTTCTTGTGCGGGTTATTTATGATGAAGCGATATAGAGCGTGCGCCTCATACTCGGTTGAAGAGCGTGCGCCGTGAGTAAAACGTCTGACAGAACAGGAATGTTTGTTTTACTGACATATAACATCTCATCAGACCGCAGTTCACTGTACTTAAGCTCATTTGGCACATTTTTTTTAAACATAAAGCATGCGGAATTCCACAAATCGAAAAAAAAAAAGATGCATTGCAATTAAGAGTGCTTGCATTTTAATGCATTGTATTTCCAGGACTTGAATTTTTAGGTCTGCAATTTAACAGTTGTTTATTTAAACTGTGAATATTTCAATTCAAAATATTTCACACACATTTTCGTAATTAAAAATTCAATAATTCACATTCACCTTCCAGAATTCTCTTCCAAAATATTCAGTTTAAAAATACAATTTATTTCACTTTCCAAATTCGCTGTCACAAATTCAGTGGTTAAAATTCGGCAGAAAATTAACCGTTGCACATTCGGAGCCCGCAGGAATAGCATTAGAGCACCGATGCATGATCTCCAGCTGATGTGAGCCGCTCACTAGCAGGTGGCGCAAGCGGCTGTTGATGAAGGCCATATGTGGATCAAGTCGTTCATTTACAAAAACTGATTTGTACGGTGGCCGAGAGAGCTCAACACGCTGCAACTTCAGAAAACACATGCAAATAGACAAAACACCAGCAAATCAAGAAAACATCATCATTTTGACAACACATGCGCTGCAAATGCTCACAACACAGGCAAATTGAGAAACGCTGCAAATGCTCACAACACATGCAAATTGAGAAACGCTGCAAATCCTCACAACACATGCAAATTGAGAAACGCTGCAAATCCTCACAACACATGCAAATTGAGAAACGCTGCAAATCCTCACAACACATGCAAATTGAGAAACGCTGCAAATCCTCACAACACATGCAAATTCAGAAACGCTGCAAATCCTCACAACACATGCAAATTAAGAAATGCTGCAAATCCTCACAATATTATTCTTACTGACATTTTTATTTTGACCTGGTTTTAACAATTAATAAAGCATTGCGAATTTATTTTCATTAACCTTGAAATTATATTTAGTTCAGGATAAGTTAGCCATCTTACATAATAACGTTAATCGTCTAATTTGTCATTATTAATCTAATAATATCCAAAAGACAAAGAAATCATGCAATCAGGGTGTTAAAATAAACAACAACAACAAAAAAACACTCACCTTTCAGTTCACCAACAACTCAACCAATAGCCACTGCACAATAAACAAATCCCAGCTGGTCCGTCACTTTTTTTGGGTCCCCTTGAAACATTTCCATTGTGGTCCATGCAGCGCGTTTTTGTGAGGATTTGCAGCGTTTCTTAATTTGCATGTGTTTGAGGATTTGCAGTGTTTCTCAATTTGCATGTGTTTCTTAATTTGCATGTGTTGTGAGCATTTGCAGCGTTTCTCAATTTGCATGTGTTGTGAGCATTTGCAGCGTTTCTCAATTTGCATGTGTTGTGAGCATTTGCAGCGTTTCTCAATTTGCATGTGTTGTGAGGATTTGCAGCGTTTCTCAATTTGCATGTGTTGTGAGCATTTGCAGCGTTTCTCAATTTGCATGTGTTGTGAGGATTTGCAGCGTTTCTTAATTTGCATGTGTTGTGAGGATTTGCAGCGTTTCTCAATTTGCATGTGTTGTGAGCATTTGCAGCGCATGTGTTGTCAAAATGATGAAGATGTTTTCTTGATTTGCTGGTGTTTTGTCTATTTGCATGTGTTTTCTGAAGTTGCAGCGCGTTGAGCTCTCGGCCACCGTAGATTTGCACAAATGGAGCAAGCGCTAAGTAGAAGTTTTGATTATCGGGACGAGTATAAACATGTGGAAAAGTTGATTGTGTGTATGTTTAATTCAACATCTTTGCTGTTTCCCGTAGCCTACATGTAAGCAGCTTTCGCTACCACAAAGGAGATTATAATGCTCTTTTACCCAACGCTGAAGTACAGAAATAACATTACATCTGAGGAAGGCATATATTGCTTTCGGTTGCTTAATTTCTGTAACTTTGTATCATGGCTTATGTGACGCTGTGATGTAATAATGGGGTTTATAGACAAGTGCACTTGGATGATGCGCAGGAAGAAATTAATGTCTCGCACTCTAAAGCACAGTTCAAACATGACTCTGGAAAGCAGCAAAACTCTCAAAAATGCTCACAGTTCGAATGATGCAAAAACAACAGTGTTCAGAACGAAACTCAAGGCTCCAGCAACTCTCTCTCGTGCTCTCAGCCAGTCTCTCACACCGTTCTCTGTTCGGTTACGCAATCAGCCGAACTTCTGCAACAACTCTGTCTCCAGTCTCATACGATAGCGTTAGTGTTCACTGGACTCGCAAAAACTCGAATAAACGGTGCATTACTATATTCTTTCACGTTTTCCCTGCAAAAGCTGCAGATCTCTCACACAGCGAAGATGGCACGTCGGTCTCGTAAAAACTGCTCTCTGCTCTTCTTCTTCCCAGACGTCTTTGCAACTCCCTGAACATACTGAAAACGGGGCAACACGTCAAAATAAAAGACCCTTAAAATTACCTCCGTTACATGTAGTGCAAACCTGCAAGATCGAGCAGTCTTTGCAATGTGATCTTTGAAGGTCAACTGGTCATCAAAGATTACACCAAGATTTCTGACTGAAGTTGATGGGGTGATTGTTGATGAACCTAACTGAATCGTGTCATGCTGAAGAGTCGGAGTGGCAGGGAAGACAAGAAGCTCAGTCTTTGCCAGGTTGAGCTGTAGGTGATGTTCTTTCATCCATGCCGAGATGTTCGCCAGGCAGCCTCGTCTCGTGTTGTTTCCACCAGCGCGCCAATTTTTTTCATCACTAATTGATGGATGTCTAAAATATAAAAATAAGGAGAAAATTACGACGTGAAAATTGGGCCGAAATGCAGGGCTCTAGCCTTCCCCTCGGTAGAAATCACGTTTCCTCCTCGGGCCCCCCCGCCCCATCGTCGGGCCCTTACAATCGTCCTAAATCCCCCCACCCCCTTACGGCGCACCTGGCAATAACTGTATTAAAATAAAAACAAAATATCTAATTTCTGTGGTTGAAATATGAATCACTGCTACAGTATGCTTAAGTGAATGGTATTTTTAAAATGTTTATCGGTTTTATGCAATTTGCAGGAAAAATAAGTCTGTCAACTACATTTAAGAAGGCAACTCTGAAATTATAGAACACAAATAAGAGATCATTATTTACAAAAACTCAAATTAAATGCAAATATTTTGTTTCTAAACACTTTAATTACTGAGAACATTTAAAAAAAATGTTAAACATGTTAGGGAAATTATTTAATTTTAATATAAATTATGGTCGCACCACATGACATTTTTTAAGGCTACGGCCAATTCATCTAGATGACAAAACACTAAAATCACTTAATTCAATTTTTTAATATGAATTTATGTGTGCACAACATTCTTAATGTTTGAACAATTACAGTAAATATTATTATTTTTTTGTATTTTAAAATTGGTCTGCCGAAAATCCTTATATGTCAATGACCCATATATGTATATGTCTCTGTATTGTCCCCAATATATGCTTCCCTGTAAATGGTACCTTCGCACATATTCCAGTCACTCATAATGTTTGCTCTGCTGCAGCCCCATACCATGACAGACATTTGCTTTTGCTTTTCTCACTGGTGAAAGTCTGAATGGTTTTGTCTTTGGGACTGAGAACTCAATGTCCATTTTTTTCCAAAAACAAGTTGAAATGTGGACTCATCTGAGCACAGCACACATTTCCACTGACATTTTGACTGTCTGAGATGAGCTCTAGTCAACAGAACCCAGCGGCATCACTGCATTGAATTCATGTATAGCTTTCTCCTAGTGTAAAAGAGATTCAAGTTGCATTTCTTAATGCAGTGGTTTTCTGAAGTACCCCTGAGCACATGTGGCTATATTTAATACCTTAGCATGACAGTTTGCAATAAGCTTCACTTGAGGTTTCCTGCCTTGCCCTACACAGACTGAAATTTCTCTGGATTCCCTGAATCTTTTCACAACATTATGTATGGTATTTGGTGAAAGACTTAAATTCTTTGCGATTTTGCATTGAGAAATGTGTGTTTTTAAAAAAATTTTTTTTTACACTTCTCTCTTGAAATTTGGAACAAGGTGATGAGCCATGTTCCAGCTTTGCTTGAAAAGACTGAGATACTCCTTTTATACCTAAACATGATGCCTTCATCTATTACCAACTCACATGCTTGAAATGTTTCTAAACAGTTTAATTTGGATATTCTATAACTTTTTCACTTTTATTATTTTGTCCCAACTTTTTTGGAGTGCATTATAGCCATCAAAATTAAATTAAACTGGTCAGTGAAAACACTGGAAATCTTTTCTTTGTACTTTTGTCAATTAAATAATGGTTAAAGAGAATTAACAAAACACATATTCTTGATTTCCTTGCATTTTACAAAATGTCTTTTTTTTTTTATTTGGAGTTGTAATAGTCTTCACCCTATAGAACACAAACATGAAGACATTATGATTTATTAATATTTGAAGTTTATTTCAGCTGTAGTAGAGAGATGCAAATTAACACTGCAAATAAAGAATGACTGTTATTACTCTCCTGATACTCCTCGTGACATCACAGCATTTTCAAAAGAAATCTTATGCAGAACTAGACTTACTCAAGCTTATTCAAGACACTGTTACTCAATCAGCAATACATAAAGATGATACACCAGATATTTACATATTCTGGTGACAATTAGGACTTTATCTGTAAAATTACTTTTTAAAGTAACGTTGCAAAAATATGAAATGTCATTATTCATTCTGTACATTAAAATGTGCAACACACAACACTAAGCAGACAAAATATTTACTACTCAGACCTACAAAGACAATTGGCACTTCACTATGCAGCACTTCAAAAATGAAAATGTAGAACTTCAATAACACCTACAAATAATGCTACAATAAATTTCACACATCTACTACAAAATGTAGTCTTGAAATGTGAAATGTGACAATATGCCCCATAGATGAGCATGTTGTAACATGACCATACAACAATATTTTCATATAAAATAATGGCATTTTAAAACCACCACAAAAATTGTTAAAAATGAAAATGAACAGACCAGAAAACAAAAGTATATGAAAATTACTTAAAGTGTACTAATTATAAAGTGTGGTCAAACAGATAAACACATTCAGTTATTGAGAAAAAGACAGCACTGAACACAACACATCCCTCACAACTTTTAGGGAAGTCGTGGCCTAATGGTTAGAGGGTCGGACTCGTAATCCAAAGGTTGCGGGTTCGAGTCTCGGGCCGGCAGGGATTGTAGGTGGGGGGAGTGAATGTCCAGCGCTCTCTCCACCCTCAATACCACGACTGAGGTGCCCTTGAGCAAGGCACCGAACCCCCAACTGCTCCCCGGGCGCCGCAGCATAAATGGCTGCCCACTGCTCCGGGTGTGTGTTCACGGTGTGTGTGTGTTCACTGCTGTGTGTGTGCACGTTGGATGGGTTAAGTTAAATGCAGTGCACGAATTCCGAGTATGGGTCACCATACTTGGCAGTATGTCACTTCACTTCACTTTTTTTAGAACCAGTAGCGTGTTTACCCACCATGTAAATCACGCAATCGTGATCTCTCCCATCGAGGAAGGAACGTGATTTCTCCCACGAGGGCCCCTACTGGAGATACCTGCTCAGAATAGGAGACAAACAGATGATCCAGTGCTTTCAGTTTCTTGAAATAATTCCTCTCAGTCTTTCTCCACCTGGTTAAATGGTTTCTCAATAGACTTGAGAAGAAAGCTGTTAACATGTTGCATGTTTCTAGCATGATTAACATATTGATAACATGTTTCTAGCATGGCCTTTAATGGTTTAGTTATTGCGGACCTAACTAGTCTTCTACCACGCTACAATCCATCATGCTCCCTAACGTCACAAAACTCAGGACCTAGGATAGCAAAGTCCACTAAAAAAGGTAGAGCTTTTTCGCATTTGGCTCCCAAACTCTGCAATAGCCTTCCTAATAATGTTCGGGGTTCAGACACACTCTAGCTGTTTAAATCTAGATTAAAGACACATCTCTTTAGCCAAGCATTCACATAATGCATCTCATAATCTTGTGCTGCAGTTTTATCTGATCAAATATACATTAATATTCTTTAGCATGGGTTGAACAAATCATTTTTGTTTTGGTTGGAACAGCAGCTACGCTAATTATATTTCTTTTTATTTCTCTGTTTCCGCCTTAACTACAAATTACACAAGCTTCAGTCTGGATCCAGAACACCTGAGAAGAGATGATGCCAACCCCTCAGAGGACCTCAGATGATACCAACCCTGAAACAACATACAGAACTACCTAATTTTGCTATAAATTTGATTGCAACATATAATCATTGCTGTTAATAGTGTTTATCATCAGATTTGTACTGTACATTTCTGCCATAGGCTATGTACATCAAATTGACAGTGACCACTGATAAGCTATTTCTAAATATATTGTAGAAACTAAATTTTTTGTAAAGCTGCTTTGCAACGATTTGTATCGTGAAAAGCGTTATACTAATAAACTTGAATTGAATTGAATTAGAAAAGATGTAGCAGTATAGCTTGAAAGCTCTAGGAAGATAGATTTTAAAATTCAATCTCAGAAGAAGAAGTAGTAGATCAGTAAGTTGGCTTTCTCCATCCATCCTAATTATTAAAAAGAGAGTTTAAAAGAAAGGTTATGAAATGCAGTTGTAAACACGCCTCTGTCTCAACTATTTTGTTGCAGCCATCAAAATCTGAATTTGTTTTATCTTTACAAATTACAATTAACTTAGTCAATGAATACATTGGAAATCAATCTTTCTTTGTAGTTTTGTAAGTTAAATAAAGGTTAAAGAGAATTTACAAATCACTGATACTTTTTTTATTGCATTTAACAAAATGTCCCAACTTTTTTGTAAATGGGGTTGTAACGGCACTGACCAAAATTATAAACGCAACACTTTTGTTTTTGCCCCCATTTTTCATGAGCTGAACTCAAAGATCTAAGACTTTTTCTATGTACATGAAAGGCCTATTTCTCTCAAATATTGTTCACAAATCTGTCTAAATCTGTGTTAGTGAGCACTTCTCTTTTGCCGAGATAATCCATCCTCCTCACAGGTGTGGCATATCAGGATGCTGATTAGACAGCATGATTATTGCACAGGTTTGCCTTAGGCTGGCCACAATAAAAGGCCACTCTAAAATGTGCAGTTTTACTGTATGGGGGGGGGTCCGAAAACCAGTCAGTATCTGGTGTGACCACCATTTGCCTCACGCAGTGCAACACATCTCCTTTGCATAGAGATGATCAGGTTGTCCACTCCTCTTCAATGGCTGTGCGAAGTTTCTGGATATTTGGAGGAACTGGAACACGCTGTCGTATACGCCGATCCAGAGCATCCCAAACATGCTCAATGGGTGACATGTCTGGTGAGTATGCTGGCCATGCAAGAATTGGGATGTTTTCAGCTTCCAGGAATTGTGTACAGATCCTTGCAACATGGGGTCATGCATTATCATGCTGCAACATGAGGTGATGGTCGTGGATGAATGGCACAACAATGGGCCTCAGGATCTCGTCACGGTATCTCTGTGCATTCAAAATGCCATCAATAAAATGCACCTGTGTTCGTTGTCCATAACATACGCCTGCCCATACCATAACCCCACCGCCACCATGGGCCACTCGATCCACAACATTGACATCAGCAAACATCACCCACACGACGCCATACACGCTGTCTGTCATCTGCCCTGTACAGTGAAAACCGGAATTCATCCGTGAAGAGAACACTTAACCAAAGTGCCAGACGCCATCGAATGTGAGCATTTGCCCACTCAAGTTGGTTACGACGACGAACTTCAGTCTGGTCGAGACCCGATGAGGACGACGAGCATGCAGATGAGCTTCCCTGAGATGGTTTCTGACAGTTTGTGCAGAAATTCTTTGGTTATGCAAACCGATTGTTGCCGCAGCTGTCCAGGTGGCTGGTCTCAGATGATCTTGGAGGTGAAGATGCTGGATGTGGAGGTCCTGGGCTGGTTGGTTACACGTGGTCTGCAGTTGTGAGGCCGGTTGGATGTACTGCCAAATTCTCTGAAACGCCTTTGGAGACGGCTTATGGTTGAGAAATGAACATTCAATTCACGGGCAACAGCTCTGGTGGACATTCCTGCAGTCAGCATGCCAATTGCACCCTCCCTCAAAACTTGCGACATCTCTGGCATTGTGCTGTGTGATAAAACTGCACATTTTAGAGTGGCCTTTTATTGTGGCCTGCCTAAGGCACCTGTGCAATAATCATGCTGTCTAATCAACATCTTGATATGCCACACCTGTGAGGTGGATGGATTATCTCGGCAAAGGAGAAGTGCTCACTAACACAAATTCAGACAGGTTTTTGAACAATATTTGAGAAAAATAAGCTTTTTGTGTACATAGGAAAAGTCTTAGATCTTTGAGTTCAGCTCATGAAAAATGGGAGCAAAAACAAATGTGTTGTGTTTGTAATTTTGGTCAGTGTAGTTATTAAGCAAATACCATGTCTCTGTTGGGTCTTTAAGATAAGTATAATTTAAAAAATAGATATGAGATTTGTCTGATTTGTAGAAGAAATGTCTCAATGCAGGATGATAAAAATAAAGCAGTTGTCCTTGAAAAGGAAATGATGACTGTATGCTTTAACTGATCACCATGATTTGATTTGTCTCACCATGTTGCACTAAATTTTTCCAAGTAAGGTTCAAACCGGTTTGTCATTTTCTCATCATTGCGAGGGATTTTCTTCATGAGGTCTCGTGTTTTCAGCACTGACCCTCGTTCACCCCACTTCTCTATTATAAGGTCTACTAGATCACATCTGTCTTTGCCTTCTATTGAGCTCTTGGGTGTTTTCCATTCCAAGCGCATGAGGCATGCAAATTTCTTCAGTTGATCATCAGACAGCTCTTCCAAGATCTCAAGAAGAGCAACACCCCACACGTGCAGATCAGACCCTGTTGGAAAATGTTCACCATCAAATCATTCTGTATTCATTAAATGTGTTTTAGTCAGTAATAATTGTGTACAAATTCACAGTCATTTAGTCAATGATTTTCAGTCAGATTTGGTGATGTCTGCTGACCATTTGCAATAAATTGTGTCGACTGCCAAGAGGATTTGCCATGATTTAGAAGGAACTAAAAAAGGGGTTGTCACTCTATACCACTTACCATTTGAAGAAAGATCACGTAATGGAATTTGGATGTAGCTTCTTGTTGACTCCTTTCTGACATTTTGACTGAGTTTACGGCAGAAGGCTGCATGTACATCTGTACATTGATCCTTACGTGTTCTCCATTTTCTAGCATTTTCTTGCCACGTTAGTAGCTCCTTTTTCAAAGTTTCATTTTCAGTCACTATTTTCTTTAGCTCGTTGCTTGCCATATCATGTTGTTGTTGTATCTCCCTCTCTTTTTCTTGAATAATGTTATTCAATTTCTCAATCTCTGCATCCTTTGATTTGAGTAACTTATTAACATTTGCTGAAATCTTATCGAAGACAAGCTCTTTGATTTTGTTAATCTGGTTGCTGTCCTTTTTTTGAAACACATAATATCTTCCTCCACATTTGTCAATTAAATGTTGAAGCTGCTTGCGTATGATATAATCCTCAATGGTATGATCTCCCAGTTTATCTGCGTGGGTGAACACTACTATGGTATGATCCCACAGCTGAAGATCCTCTAGGGTGGTGATGGTCGACTCTGATAGCACTGAGTTCACTTTAAGAGCCAAGAGGACTGCGTGAGGGCCAGTTTTATTGAAAGACTTCACAAAGAGAACAATGTCATTTTTGATTTGCTCTGATCTACTCAAGTCTCCTCTCCAGCCTCGGAAACGAGTCAAATTAATCTGTGTTCCTGATACTGTACGAGTTTTACTGATGTAACTGGTTTGTCGCATTGATCTGGATGTCAAGAATGTGAATAATTTTTTCCCAAGGATGCCATTACCAATAATGTTTTTTCCTGCACCTTGACTTCCAATCAGAACAAGTTTCAGTTCTTGAGAAACCGGTTGAATTTCTGGCAGAGTGGAAACTGAAAGAATGTATAGTGTTAACAAACAAATAACAACAGTTCCGGCTTCTGCAACCGAAAGAACTGAAATGAGCTACACATTTACAATGTAGTAATCATTTTTTTGATCAGCTATTCTGATGTGTGGAAGTACTCTTATTTACTTGAGTTAAAACTAACACTCTTAATACATTAATTTGCAAACATTTTGGATCAAATTCAAGGGAAACTTTGATATTGTGTGCTAGCAAATATTTTTACCACAAAACATACACAAATATGAATGTAAAGTGGAGCACAAAATGTTAATCTTTTTAGAGTCTCATAATAGGCCTTTTATATCCTTTTATATAATAACATATATATATATACACACACACATACACTCATATAAAGGGTAAGTGGTTGCAATCAATTTATTTTAGCTACATTTAAATAAACAAATTATATATGTATATATGTTTAAGTTATTATTAAGTACGTGTATATGTGTGGGTGTGTATATAATATATACATGTAAATATGTGTATATATACACACACACACACACACACACACACACTCAATAATAACTTAAACATATACACACACACATATATATATATATATGTGTATATATATATATATCATTCATTGTACTACTAAAACACAACTACAAAAAGTACTCAATCAATTTCAAATTACAAAGTAATTTAATAAACACACAACATAAACAGAGACTATGTTGTGTTAAACTTACAATAATTAGAATCCATTTTTCAACTTGTTTAGGTTCCTAATGGATAGATAAAACAAAGGATTACAGAAATGTCTGAACTGAAAGTGTTTCTTCAGTCCAACAAATAAAGTATACAATGTGGGCCTCAAGAAACAAGAACCCAACAAATCTTACCTCCACTGGTATATTTCCAGTATATTTCCAAAATAATGATGAAAACAGATGTCATGCTGGTTATAACAGTCCAAGTCACACTATACCGTCAGGCCAAAACCAGTGGCGACATTTACCAGTGTAGTGGAATGAACAGTGTGCATTGTTTCTTTAGATATGCCCTGAATGCATGAGTTGTCCAATCATATACTTTCACAGGTAATGTATGTAAAAGGGGACTTTTAAGGCACCGTTGTGTGTTAGTTAGAGCACTTCTTGTGCGTCACTGCCCGAGGCCTGCCCATTCCGGTTTTGGCTCTTACTGTCTCACAGGTATGTGTCTGCTAACTAGTGAGCATCGAGATGTGTGCTTGAGGTAACTAGTTTTATTCAGATTGTAGTTTTCCGACTGACAAACGTCATAGTGGTTGGTTGCGGTTGCCTCTCTCATTCAATGTGCTCCTGCTGTAATTCTGTGCCTTTTCACTGTGATGATGTCCGGTTGTGTGTGCGACCGAACTCTTGACTATAGTGACAACATGAAGGAGGAACAGTTTGACTTAGGATCCATTGCATTCAGTGCAGCCTGCGGGGCAACGTGCTTTGATGCTGCTGCTTTGTTTACGTAATTTCCTGTGATTTAAACCTGTTCGCTGGCGTGTGTTTGCCCTGTTTATCGACCTCCTCCGTTAGACCAACCCTTCCGTGTGAATTTGTTCCGTTTATTGCCGATTTATTTATCCTTGCTTTGAATTTGTAATTGGTTTGTTTTGTATTTGTTTTACTGTATATTTGTTTAAGTTTATTCTCTAGTATATTTGTTTGTCTACATTGCTTTGTTTGCTTATTTGTTCTTTAGTCTGTATTTGCTTTTTGTTTCATATGGATTAACCTGGTTTTAGTGTGACTTTGCTTTATCTATATTTTTTTGCTTTGCTTGACTTTGTTTAGCTCTTTTTGTTTGTTTGTTTCTTGTTTACTTTATTGGTGTGTTTATATAAATTGGAGTGAACCTCCACCTCCATTTGATGAGACATTTTAAACCTCATAGCAGGTGTCTTGATTTTTCTGTATTTTTCATTTAAGGGTTAAGAATTTGTACAATTGCTATCATTATTTATTTTGTTTTGAGATTATTTGGCTAATTTTGTTTTTTGTTGCAGAAATTGAGGCTTCCAGGCAGGCCGCTAGTTGGATCTTGTGTGTGTGTGTGTGTGTGTGTGTGTGTGGTATAGTGAGACCTGTGCACCTGGTGGTAAGATCTTTGCGATATAGGAGTCTTGCTCTCATTAAACAAGCTCACCTGCCATAGTGTTGTTTGTTTCTTGTGTCTTCCATGTTTGTATAATCTAATCCGGTCTACAGTTTAATGTTTTTTTTTGTTTTGTTTAAGATTAGTGCTTGATTATTGTTGAAATAAAGCTTTTGTACTTTGGTATCCACATCTCAGGCCTCTTTTTTTGAAACCACATTCTTGCGTTTCCTTTGTAGGTGATCAATTCATAATTAATTTTCCCTGTTTGACAGGGTGGCGTAGTCATCTGAATTTAAAGTTCCCCTTTCCGATTCGCCTCCGCCACATCAGACTGCAGTATGTCAGCCAAAATAACTTACAGGGCTAACACACTGATCAGATAAAAGACCTGCAAACATGTCTCTTGATGTTTGTCTGCATGTGTCAGTAAAGTGTGAAGAGTCACACAATGATCCTACAAAACCTGACAAACATGTCTTTCTGAACCTATAGAACATGATGTTTTTTTCTGCATTTGCAGGGCCAGGTTAAGAACACCACTCTAGCAAACCCAAGGGCCCATTGTAGTCTGCCTACCTTGGAGCCACAAGGAATAATTAAGAATAATTAGTATTTTTTTGTTTATTTAATCTCCAACATATAGATATATAATCAGTATGCATACTAAATATTCCATGCTACAACACATTAAAAGCATAAATGAATTTACACCAGATATGAGGTCAAAGGAAACAAGATTCCAGTAACAGCAACACCTTTCGAGCATATAACCTCCTGAGGATTTTACTTTAAATAGTTTTATTATTAGACAATAATAAAATTAATAATCCAAAAAATTATGGCCTTTTAAGAAAATCATCAGGCTTTAATTTTGGATAAAATTGAGCCCATCCAGTCTACATTTTTCCTTACAAATGTTGTGATTAGGGCCTTTAAATTGGAATAAATGAATTATTTAATAATAAATAAAGGACAGAAAAAATAAGTATTTTGAAATTGACTGAAAAACGCAGGAAAAAGTGGCTCGTCATCTCTCATGCATTCAGGGTGAGCCAGTCAGAATTCACTCAATGCTAAACACCACACACAGACACATTGTAAATAAGATATTATATTTTAAGATATTATATTTTAAGATATTATATTTGCAGTTCAGAGCTTCATTGATTATAACGGAACATTGTGAGATTGCAATAAATTGAAGTGAGTGACAGCTTTTTAGTGATTGTATGGAAGTGCTATTTTATTTTTGTTGTTGTTTTTACTTAATTTAATCAATTAACACCAGACACCAGACACTAATTTGTAATGCTCATTTCATTAGAACAATAATACAGCTCTAAAGAATACAGAAGTGCATTTATGAGTAATATCTTGATAGTTTTCAGTGGTCTCTTTCTAAAAAAGAGTGACCTTCTAGTCTACTGTATTTTTCGACATTTGTTACAATATCAAATAAAATTGCACTGAGATTCACAATAAGTCTGATTGTCAGATGTATTGACAGATGTCAGATGGCTTATAAGAAACAAACAAATATACATTTCTAAAATAACATTTTTAATATACATAAATACACAGATAATTTCCTTCTCTCACCTTCAGTGTGTCCTAACAAGGGCTCTTGGTCCTCTTGTGCTAAATCAGAAACCAATCAGTAATAAAACTTTTAAAAACAAAACTTTAAAAAAAAGTTCATATATACAGTCATTTCAAAGATTAATATAAAAAATACTGTTAATAATTACTTTATTATTATAAAGATTTAAAATCTTTATATTTATTTATAACATCACTTACATGCACCGGAACCCATTTTTTAATGTTTCAGTCAGGAAAAGTCTTGATATCTTCAGTTCATTACCTTTATAAATGGAAAAAAATCAAGGATTTTAAGTTGGATTTTAATCATTTATGTTGCATGTACTAAATAAACTATTGATATTGTAGTAAAATAAATGATCCTCTTTTCATCACTCAAATTATGATAAATTATATTCTGATGGTTTAAATCTCTGTACCCTATTTTTTTTTTTGTATTACAAATAACATTTAATTTTGTAACAAATGTAATTTTACTCTGTTTGTTAATGTTTTTACTCAACATTTGTGCAGTTTTTGGAGGATTTATGATATCTTTTAAATTTCTATAAATAAATAAATATTTATTTATTTAAATTACAAATTTACAAAAAAACAGCATTTGATGTAAAATTCACTTTATAAAAGGCCCAGATTTCTAACTTTCATTCATGGGGATAACATGGATCATTTTAAATGATTTAATGTAACATTTATACCCATTTTTTTGGAAAATGCAGTTTTAAAATAAAAAAATATCACTTTAACCACTAGATGGCCATAGAGCTCCACTATATGCTATTTGCTATTTGAGAGACCTGAAAGATATCTTTTCACAAGTTGGATTCAGTTGGATTCATATCTAAATATTATAAAATCACAATTATAACAAAAATAAAATATTTTTTGTCAAAGTTTAGTATTTTTTGTACTGAAAAACCCCCAGTTTTTCAATAATGTTACATTATGATTAGAATCAAACCTGAACAAAACGTAATGACAGTATTATACTGTAAAGCTTATATTTTCTATGGCACTGTACTGTAATATTTTTTACAGTAATAAACTGTTATTGTAGATTACAGTAGGTACACTGTAAAATTACAGCATTATACTGGTGAATCTAGCTGCCAGTAGTTTACAGTAATTTAACAGTGACATTTTTTACAGTGTACTGTCTTTTTAAGGTACTTGGTTACATTACAATATCACTGTCTCTGAATTGCAATTTAAGTTAAACACATTCAGAGATAAAGCGGAGTGTTACGTACAAACAATAAACATAATAGCTAGCCAATAGGCTGTTTTGAAAGGTAGAAAAATTCAAAACAAAACAAGAATGAAAAATATAAGTGTAACGGGGTGAACGAGACGTGAGACGTGCAGATCCATTTGCAAGCATTTATTAATAAACATAGTCAAATAACAGACAGGGTCACAACACCAGCAAACGGGCATGGCACGGGCAAAACACAAGAGTAATCCTAGGGCATGCGTGGGTCCTCAATCGGTGAACAATATTGAGAGGGCTTGAGAAGAGGGGTAGTCCGATAACCTGAGCAATAATCCAAACAAGGTAAACACAGAGTCCGAAACGGTGAGGCAAGGGTAAATCCACGATACAAGGGCGGGAAACAGGAAACGAGACTATAAACAAAATAAACTAAACTTAGACTTAGAGAACACAGAATGGCTCGGTAAGGCAGCTAACACTTGGATAGTGCTAAACGCAGAACCAGACTCAGAGCTAGACATAAACACAGACGGCTCGGTAAGGCAGCTAACACTTGGGGAGTGCTAAACGCAGAACCAGACTCAGAGCTAGACATAAACACAGATGGCTCGGTAAGGCAGCTAACACTTGGATAGTGCTAAACGCAGAACCAGACTCAGAGCTAGACATAAACACAGACGGCTCGGTAAGGCAGCTAACACTTGGGGAGTGCTAAACGCAGAACAAGACACAGCGATCTGTGAAAAGAAGTCCATGGTTTATAAAGGGTGTGTGATTGTGAGATGGTTCTCAAGTGTGAGCGTGTGATTGAGACAGCTGTGTGTACTTGTGTGCAATGAATGCTGGGAAATGCAGTCTAGGGTAATATATGTGACAGTCTGTGTGGTGTGAGAGCCAATATGATGGAGAGTCGACCTCTTGTGGCAGTTAGACAAAAGATCGCGAACCAGATTCGTGACAATAAGTTGCTAATCAAAAACAAATTAATTTATAAATTCCGGGCATCTCTTATTCTTTGAAACCACAATAATGGGGAAGACTGCTGACTTGGCAATGATCCAGAAGAGAAACATTGACGGTAAGTCACATAGGGTCATTACTGAAAGGTGTGGCTGTTTACAGAGTGCTGTATCAAAGCATATTAAATGCAGAGATGACTGGAAGAATTTGGGTAGGAAAAGGTGCACAAGCAACAGGGATGACTGCAAGCTTGAGAATACTGTCAAGCAAAGCTGATTCAAACACTTGGGAGAGCTTCACAAGGAGTGGACTGAAGCTGGAGTCAGTGCATCAAGAGTCTCCACGCTCAGACGTCTTCAGGAAAAGGGCTACCAAGCCACTTCTGAACCAGAGACAACATCAGAAGCGTCTTACCTGGGCTGTGGAGAAAAAGAACTGGACTGTTGCTCAGTGGTCCAAAGTCCTCTTTTCAGATGAAAGTAAATTTTGCATTTCATTTGGAAATCAAGGTCCCAGAGTCGGGAGGAAGTGTGGAGAGGCACAGAATACATGTTGCTTGATGTCCAGTGTGAAGTTTCCACAGTCAGTGATGATTTGGGCTGCCATGTCATCTGCTGGTGTTGGTCCACTGTGTTTTCTGAAGTCCACAGTCAACGCAGCCATCTACCAGGAAATCTAAGAGCACTTCATGCTTCCTTCTGCTGACAAGCTTTATGGAGATGCTGATTTAATTTTCCAGCAGGACTTGGCACCTGCCCACACTGCCAAATGTACCAAAAGCTGGTTCAATGACCATGGTGTTACTGTGCTTGATTGAACTCGCCTGACCTGAACCCCATAGAGAATCTATAGGGTATTGTCAAGAGGAAGAGGAGAGACAACAGACCCAATAACGCAGATGACCTGAAGGCCGCTATCAAAGCAACCTGGGCTTCCATTACACCTGAGCAGTGCCACAGGCTGATTGCCTCCACGCCACGCCGCATTGATGCAGTAATTCATGCAAAAGGAGGCCCAACCAAGTATTGAGTGCACAGAAATGAACATACTTTTCAGAAGCCTGACATTTCTGTTTAAAGTATCCTCTTTTTATTGATCTTATGTATTATTCAAGTTTTCTGAGACACTGAATTTTGAGTTTTCATTATCTGTAAGCCATAATCATCAACATTTCAAGAAATAAATGTTTGAAATATTTCACTCTATGTGTAATGAATCTAAATAATATATGGGGTTCACTTTCTGAAATGAGTGACAAAAAATATTGACCTTTTTCATGATATTCTAATTTGAGACATACCTGTACAGTGAATTTTAATTACAAACACTTTACCTTTTTTGCTGCCATTGTATATAAGAATTTATATGTTGTGCTTATGTTATGCTTAATTCTAATACATTTCATCAGTCAGAAACAAAAGCAAATATTTTTCATGTTTATTTTCTACGGGACACAGAATTATTCATCATACATAAGATAAAATCATTGATGGATGAAAGTATAAATTGCAATAACTGTATTTTTAAATTGAAATAACTGTACTTCTGCTACCACTGACAGATAAGTCATGTCAAGCTGTATTAGCAGTGCACTCAATTCAAAGAAAGATACGTGTGTTTATATACTGTAGTATAGCTGGAGATTACATATTTTTCTCATGGATCAAAGACGACAGCGATCTGTTTCTCAGCTTCATTCTCTGAGGTGTTTATTGCTGGATGGTGAGCTCAGTCTCTCCATACACCTGTCTGAGAGCAGCGCAGTCTAGACTGGCTATCAGTTTAGTAGAGCCAGCCCGTCGGGGACTGAATGTCTCCGTCCACAGTATAGAGGTGCCTGGAGCAATCAGACTGGAAAACACATCACACACACACACACACATCAGAAATCATGTAGAGCAGACTTGCATTCATACATTTGACAGATGCTTTTATCCAAGGCACCTTGCACTGCATTCAAGATACTGTACACATTTGATTAATAAATGCAGTTCATGGGAATCGATCCCATGACCTTGGTGTTGCTATTAAGAAGGGTGAATCTCACCAAAAGCATGTTAATATCACATTTAACTCTTAAATAGTAATAGAAGTAGTAGTATATAACGTTTACATATGTATAAAATAGTAATATATAAAGGAAATTTGACTTTTATATATTGTATATATTATTTTTAAAAGCTTTGTTAAAGAAAGAATGTACACT
Organism: Barbus barbus; assembly: GCF_936440315.1. NCBI lineage: Eukaryota > Metazoa > Chordata > Actinopteri > Cypriniformes > Cyprinidae > Barbus > Barbus barbus. The sequence continues at coordinate 6,282,577 of NC_136730.1, forward strand.
GTTCTTCCTTAAAATGCACTTGGTTATTTTTGGAATTTGACTGTTCTAAATTTGAAAAGAACAAGTTTCATAATATTTTTGTCTCACATCAAGTCTTAATTTCTATAATAGCAAATATATTGTAGAATATTTCAGTGTAATAGCATCAGTCTGGCAGTGTTCACCTGTACTGCTTGTGTTTGAAGGGCATGATTCCAGGACCCTCCATACGCAGATCCACATTCTGCAGACTGAACTTAAACGGGTTTGTGAACTCAACAGAGACATACATCTCCTCACTCACTCTTGGAGAACCAGTGACCTACAAGAGAGACGGCAAAAACACCCAAGAGAGAGAAGTGAAAACTACCAGTAGAGGGCAGCAAATTCATTTATATTCAATTGGCAGACACTTTTATTAAAAGCAACTCACTAAAGATTTTATTAGTATGTGGGATCCCTGGGAATATGCGAGTTCTCAACCTAAATTTTTTTTGAAAATTTATCTTAAAATCTCAGGGGAACTTCAAGTAAATATTTAAGATCAAATGGATTTGGTTGACAAAAAAAATTAAGTAAGTATGGGTCACCTTCACTTCTAAAGTATTTCTTTTCTTTTGTTATTTATCAGCTTTTTCAGTTCCCTCATCAAGCCCAGTTTGGGAAACCCTGTTTTTAATGTAAGTGAGAGGTACAGTAACAGTAATGAATAAAGTCTGACCTTCACAATGAGTTTGGGGTTGTGCATTGTGATAACTTTCATGACTGTAATGATCTGTCCCGTCTCTTTAATCTTCCCCGTAGCGATGAAGTGGATGTTTGCCTGTTCCACCAGTTTATGCATGTAGTCCTCGCCGCGCACCAACACTTTCTCATCCTTACCTATCATCACCAGCAGGGGGAGCATTTAATGCATGAATATAGATGCAGCAATATCATATTTTACACTCTCTCCAACATCATTTACTCACTCTGCAGTGGATCTAGTTTGACTTTGGGAGTTTTAAACACAACCTCTGCACTTGGGACTCCGGTATAATACACCACGGTTCCGGTGACATACACATCGGCAGTGCGGCGCTGGTCACTGCTGTTCTTAAACTGCAGCGTCACATCAAAGTTGTCCCCCACACGAACGTCCAGATTGGGGATCTCCACCTCCACATCACCCTGAGGAAGAGTGGCTTTCTCTCTATGACAGCCAAACTCCTCGGCCTTCTCCATCACACGCCGCTCTTCTGGGCTCCCTGAGTAAATAACGGTTTCAAATGAAAGCAGATCCTGGTTGTGTGATATTTATGTGACCCTTTATGTCCAACAGCAACTTCTCTTACCTTCAGGGAACTTGTATTGATCAGTGATGTCTCGACGTCCATCGTGCAGCACAGCTTTGGTCAGCACCATGCGGCCCACATGATTGGGATTCACCTTCGCTACTTCCAGAGTTCCATCTTTTTGTCTACGATAAAAAATCACGTCACTGTTTACCTGCAGAAACAAATAGGAGTGAGATGTACAGATGTGTATATATATATATCTTTTAAATTATAAACTGAAAAAATAATAATAATTTTCACAGATTTTGTCATATTTGAGTCTTTAATCCTCAGAGACCCAAACCTTGAAAATTGATGCATTTACTTTTCTTTCCTGTTTGTTCTTAGTTTAACTCATTCTTATCATGATGTACAAATAAGTATTTGATACACTGCCGATTTTTCAAGTTTTTCCACTTACAAAGAATGGAGAGATCTGTCATTTTAGGTACACCTCAACTGTGAGAGACAGAATATTTTTTAAAAATCCAGAAAATTACATTATGATTTTTGAATAATTAATTTCCATTTTATTGCATGAAATAAGTATTTGATACAATAGAAAAACTAATATTTGGTACAGAAACTTTTGTTTACAATTACAGAGGTCAGACGTTTCCTGTAGTTCTTGACCAGGTTTGCACACACTGCAGCAGGGATTTTGGCCCACTCCTCCATACAGGTCTTCTCCAGATCTTTCAGGTTTTGGGGCTGTCGCTGGGCAACACAGAGTTTCAGCTCCCTCCATAGATTTTCTATTGGGTTCAGGTCTGGAGACTGGCTAGGCCACTCCAGGACCTTGAAATGCTTCTTACGGAGCCACTCCTTAGTTGCCCTTGCTGTGTGTTTGGGGTCATTGTCATGCTGGAAGACCCAGCCACGACCCATCTTCAATGCTCTTACATTGCATGGAGCCCCAGTCCGAGGGAGATTGACAGTCATCTTGAATTTCTTCCATTTTCTACTAATTGCGCCAACAGTTGCCTTCTCACCAAGCTGTTTGCCTATTGTCCTGTAGCCCATCCCAGCCTCGTGCAGGTCTACAATTTTGTCGCTAGTGTCCTTAGACAGCTCTTTGGTCTTGCCCATAGTGGAGAGGTTGGAATCTGATTGCTTGAGTGTGTGAACAGGTGTCTTTTATACAGGTAACAAGTTCAAACAGGTGCAATTAATACAGGTAATGAGTGGAGGATAGGAGGGCTTCTTAAAGACAAACTAACAGGTCTGTTAGAGCCAGAATTCTTGCTGGTTGGTAGGTGATCAAATACTTATTTCATGCAATAAAATGGAAGTTAATTATTTAAAAATCATACAATGTGATTTTCTGGATTTTTTTTTAGATTCTGTCTCACAGTTGAGGTGTACCTACGATGAAAATGACAGATCTCTCCATTCTCTGTAAGTGGTAAAACTTGAAAAATCGGCAGTGTATCAAATACTTATTTGCCCCACTGTATATTGTTTATTGTTTTGGAGTGAATTTTGGATTTTGGATTGCAATGATGAGTTTTCAAGGTTGCAATCCTATATTCTCTGACTTTTTTTCTCTGAAATTTGGATGTGTTCTGGATCTCATAGCTTTCCTCTTCTACTTTCTGAAGTTTTATTTCACTGATGTTCAAAATTAGTACCTGATTTGGATAATTTAGATAATAAGAGATAATAATTTGATCTCTATAAATACCCTCCCAGAGTATGTTAATGTTAGAACATCTTTTCTCACTCTTTGGTTTCATTAGGGCACACTGAAAATCATTTTATTGTACCTGTGCTTATTTACTGATTGAATACAATAATGCAAAAAATACCTACTTTTGCTTTTCTGCATTATTCAGGAAAAAAGTTTATATTTATTTTTTTCTATCACTAAAAAAAATATTTTATGTGACCATGAATTATTATTATTAACAGTGATAACAACTATTATTATTATTAATATATATTAATGATAATAATAATAGTAATAATTTATTTTTGTGTTAGAAATACTGTAACATTCTAAAATTATATTACACAACATGATGTAACAACAAAACAAAGCATATTTTGGATCAAATGTACCCAGTAGTATCTATTATTATTATTATTGTTTGTTTAATTGTTTTAGTAGTCAATTTGTAGAAAATTAGTTGTTTTTCCCCTCCTACTAACCATGTTATCATGTCTTCTTGTATGTCATTTTAACTTTTAACATTTACTAAAAACTGTATTGTTTTTAATTCTGAGGATTAAAGGCCCAAGACATTTTTTTTTTTTTTTACCTCAGCAAACACAAAAGGGGCATCAAATGGGTAGCAGATCTGGCCGTGTTTTACAGCAGCTACTGATGCAGGTCCACACCTGAACAAACCTGACAGAAAACCAGCCTCAGTAACATCACAGAACAACAAAGATACTGTCTGTGTGTGTGTTCATGCGCTTATCCTACCATCGCTCGTCTCCTGCGGTGTAGCATCTACAACCTGCCATCCTCCAAAACCAGGAGGCAGATCAGACCTCGCCATGAAACACTCGTTCCAGCAATGATAATTCCTGCAGATGAAGATAGAGCAAGTCATCAACTAAAAAAGAGAATTGAGACATAATAATATAAACATATCTAAACTTGCAATTGTGAGAAAAATGTCAGAATTGCTATATAAAGAGTCACAATTATCAAACTTCTTCTTAAAAACAATTAGAAGGAAAAGGATTTCAGACAAAAAACTGAATTGTGAGATGCAAAATATCAAAACTTTCTTTCTTTCTTTCTTTCTTTCTTTCTTTCTTTCTTTCTTTCTTTCTTTCTTTCTCTTCCCAGCTGGTGGAACGACCTGCCTCTCTCAATCCGAGCAGCTGAGTCTTAAGCCATTTTCAAAAAAACATCTAAAGACACATCTTTTTGCCATCACCTGACCAATATTCTATTCTATTCTATTCTATTCTATTCTATTCTATTCTATTCTATTCTATTCTATTGTCTAATTAGTTTTTTTAATTTTTTTATTCTGTTTCCATAAAAGAACACAAACCAGATGGAGTCCTTGGTGCGGCTCCGGTCCAGTTTTCCATTTTCGTCCAGGATGATGTCCATCTTAAGGTTGCCGTCATTGTCATGGGCAGAGAAGTAGTTTGTCACGACCCTCCCGGGGATCCCGAGACAACGCAAGACTGTGGGGAAGGAGAAGTAAAATCATATAGACCCAGATCATGTGACCTATTAAAGAATACCTTGTCCTGGCTCTCACAGGTGTTGAAGACGGCGGCGTAGACCCAGCACTGGGCGTAGCAGACGGGCGTTCCCCTGCTGCCGGCGTAGTCCAGGAGGATCTCCACGCTGCCGGTCCAGGACGTCGGTGGGACACCGTATGTGTAATCGCCACTCCAGTTCCCCACCAGCACACCGTCGTCATCACGCGAGTTCAGCTGTTAGGAAACAGGGCAGAGGTGAAGTCAACAACAGGTTTATGAAACCTGGAAAATATGTGTTGTTTCACCAACAGCACACATGCTATAACATCATGTGAAAAATTAAATAAGCTATGTGTTTTGAGAATTAAGCACTTCAATTTTGAGCACAAATAAACAATATTCAAAAGTTAGATTAAAAAATATTAAAAAATATACTGTATTTTTAAAACAAAATACTTGTGTACACATATTGCAGTAGACAAAGCTGTGGTGCAGCAAGATTATTTAATGTTTTTAAAGAAACATTATAACAATTTAAAGTAACAGTTTTCAATTTGAACATATTTTAAAATGTAATTTATTTCTGTGATGCAAAGCTGTATTTTCAGCATCATTACTCCAGTCTTCGGTGTCACATGATCCTTCAGAAATCAGTCTAATATACAGATTTACTGCTCACGAAACATTCTTTTGATGAACGGAAAGACATTTATTTTAAATAGAAATCTTTTAAAGTAATAGTAACATTATAAAAAAAGTCTTTACCCTCACCTTTGATCAATTCATCATTGCTGAATTAAGGTATTAATTGTCTGTCAAAATTTTTAGTCCAAGTCTGGAACAGTGAAGCTCAGTTCCTCTTAAAAGGGTTAAAAGTGAAGTAAAAAGTGTAAAAAGGGTAAAAAGTGAAGTGCAAAATGGTTATCACAGTGGAAATGGTGGAAATGGAAATAACCATTTTGGAAAGGTTAGTACAGTTTGTCTTTGTTTGGTTTCTCACCATGGCTGAAGCGATGCGGGTCATTTTAATGACGTCCCCTCGGTTGGACAGCGGCATATCTGCTTTATCCATAATGAACAGACAGGCATCCAGGACACCAAACTCAAACTAAACACAAAAAGAAAACAAAATACAGCAAATTGCGATATATTTTTATTTGTAAATATTTTATTACAGACTTTAGCTCTAATTATTAGGAATGCACTACATATATATATATATTAGTTTATCACCATAACATTTAACTGTGCTCATTTTTCCTTTTTTACATTTAGATTACCATTTGCATAATTTAATACTCACCTAATCTTAATCATTAAAAATCTCGGTAACACTATAGAATAGGGAACACTTATTCACTATTAACTATGACTTTTCCCTCAATAAATTCCTAATTTGCTGCTTATTAATAGTTAGTAAGATAGTTGTTAAGTTTAGGTATTGGGTAGGATTAGGGCTGTATAATAAGGCATTAATATGTGCTTAATTACTACTAATAAATGCCTAATATTCTAGTAATATGCATGCTAATAAGCAACTAGTTGAGAGACCCTAAAATAATATTTAAATGTTAAAATATTCATACTTATTAACACTATTACATGTAACTTAGCAAACCTTAAAATTAATCCATTTATCTATTTAGTATTTTTTATTCATTATGAATGATATTAATTAATCCGGAAAAAAAAGCTTATTTTCTTCAGTTTTTGAGTGAACATGCCAAAGTTATGCAAAATTATTTTTCACTCAAAAATGAGCTCTGTTTCATAAATAAAATATAAAACCTGTGCTAACTGAAAAAAAAGACAAAATAATTGAATCCAAGATTTGGTGATAATGCAGCATAATGTCAGATTTACAAGCTATTTTTAAAAGGCTGGTCATTTTTGTGACTGACAAATGTGATGCACGTCAAGTTCCTCACACCTGTCCATAGTTCCATGCGCGTTCAGACACATCGTCATACGCTCCATGATAGATGATCCCCAGCTCATTCAGAACACACTCTTCACGCTCCTCCTCATCATCCAGGAACACAGCATCATCTTAGAAAATAACATCAGTTAGCAATGGCTCATATATTTTTTCCCCCCATGCACACAATTTAAAAAGGTGTATTGAGACTGCATATTTTTAAGAGAGTGTGTATTATATGTGACCCTGGAGCACAAAAGCAGTCTTAAGTCACTGGGGTGTATTTGTAGCAATAGCCAAAAATACATTGTATGGGTCAAAGATATCCATTTTTCTTTTAGGCCAAAAATCATTAGGATATTAAGTAAAGATCATGTTCCATGAAGATATTTTGTAAATTTCCTACCATAAATATATCAAAACTTAATTTTTGATTAGTAATATGCATTGCTAAGAAGTTCATTTTGACAACTTTAAAGGCGATTTTCTTAATATTTAGATTTAAAAAAAAATTTTTTTTGCACCCTCAGATTCCAGATTTTCAAATAGTTGTATCTCGACTAAATATTGTCCTATCAAACCATACATCAATGGAAAGCTTATTTATTCAGCTTTCAGGTGATGTAAAATCTCAATTTCGAAAAATTGACCCTTATGACTGGTTTTGTGGTCCAGGGTCACATATGGTAGCTTCTCCTAGAAAGGAAGAAAAGTCAGACCTGGTGACCATGGGTTAAAGAGGATGTAGATGTCTGTGCTTGGGTCTCTCCTGGTCCTGCGGATGCCATAGGGGGTCACCACACCGATATACATCATGTATTTTCCCACAATGCACTCTGGCGAGGTTGTGATGCCCATTGTGACGGCATTGTCACTGGTCTCTACGATCCGGCCTCTCCAAAGACTCTGTCGATCCTCAGTTGGGAAAACGGGAATGTAGGTGCCCTTACTGTACTGAGGACTCGGCCCTAATGCACAACAACAACAACTCATCACAAGGCAATGTTTAGTACTCATAGCTTCACTTTTGTGCACAAATACCGTTCAAAAATCAGATTTTTAACCCCTCTTCTGCTTAGCAGTGCTGCATTTATTTATTTGAAAAATACAGCAAAATTAGCAATATTGTGAAATATTGTTACAATTTAAAATAAATGTTTTCTATTTGAATTTATTTTAAAATGTAATTTATTTCTGTGATGCAAAGCTGAATTTTCAGGATCTTTCCTCCAGTCTTCAGTGTCACATGATCCTTCAGAAATCAGTCTAATATGCTGATTTGCAGCAATCTGTGTTGTAATATTTTTGTGGAAATCATGATTCATTTTTATTTCAACATAGTTGATGAACAGCAAGTTCAAAAGAACAGCATTTCTTTGAAATAGAAATCTTCAGTAACATAATACATGTCTTTACTATCACTTTTTTATTTAATTAATGCATCCTTGCTGAATAAAAGTATCAAAAATTGTTATCATACTGACACTACACTTTTAATAGGTACTGTATAGCACAGTCTGTTCTGTACAACTAGGATTACTCAGATTGTTTGCATTGTCCGTTAGTGAACTCATTTTCCAGTAAAAAGCACCTTACGCAACTTTAGATCCTTCCCTTTGTGCACAAATCGCATGCTCAGTTTCCTTAAATATCAGTGCCCAGATGTGCATGTGCATTAACAACTGGATGTGGTAAATATTGTCCAGAAAATGAGAAGTGCGCTAAAGGGAAGTGTGCCAACGAGAAGGGAAAGTGATGATGGCATCTTTTGTGAAATTTTAGTGTCGAGTACATGCTGAAAATGCACACTGAATTATATTTATTGCTGTGCTGGACAAGTAGCCTCTTTAAATACATTTTAGGTATTGCAAAAAGGGGGAAATGTGGTGTGCTTCAAAAACATCGAAAGACATTTGGTTTACCAATTTGAGTGAAATTTGGACTCGTAAATAATTTACTTCGAAACTAACAATGAGGCTTTTATAAAACTAAACATTGTGAAAAAAAACTGCTACAAAAGGCCTCTCGGCCTAAAGTTAATTTAAATAAGAGACTCACCGATGACAAACTCCACTGCAAACTTGTCTTCGGCCGGTTTGTAGGGCCGATCGAAGGTGATCTTGATCCGAAACTCCTGAGCACGCCGCACGATGAGGAAGTCGCTGGCGTACAGGTGCGTGTGGTGCCCTTGTTTATTGCTCTCTTGAGGTCGTTTGAGAACATCGACATCCCAGATATCCAGAAACTCTGAGGGACAGAAACATGACTGTCAACGCATCAAAGGCTCAGCTGTAAATTAGCCTGGTTTTATAACCGATAATCAACAAAACTGTGGCATGGCCCTCTCACACAGGATGCCTTTCATCCCTTTACCTCTGGGGGTTTGAAGGGAACAGGATGACGAAAGACAAGTTACAATTTCCTGCAATAAATGTTATCACTGGGGCAAGAGCTCTCTGTTATCTGGTGGAGACGGAAAATATGGAGGAAACGGTCTTGAGAGATCAGGATACTTGTTCCAGCTTTTTGACTAGATAAGACCAAGTTAGCAAATAATTAAATAAAGAAAACTGCTCCTTTTACTTTAGCAAACCTCAAACATACGAGTCACTCTCAGGAATCGGTACTATGTGTGTCTGTATAATTACTACTGATAAAATTAATAGGAGACTGAACTTAGACACAGTTTTTGATTATTTTACCATTGTTGTGCATGTAATAAAAAAAAAAAAAAAAAAAAAAAAAAAATATATATATATATATATATATATATATATATATATATTAATAACATTTTATGTATATCAGACAGTTTATACAATATGTCCTATTTCGATACATTTTAATGGTATATATATATATATATATATATATATATATATATATATATATAAAATAAAATGTCTTTAACAGAAATTAAAATCTCATACTTTCAGTTTATATATGTGTGTGTGTGTAGTTAATTTTAATGCTTTAATTGTTTATTAATTCATTAATTCAGAGGAAATGCAGAATGTGTGTGATGTTGGCCAGTGACCAGTGTTACTACTTTCATTTAAGTTTTGCAAATTTTAGCTCTTCCTCTAATATTTATATTTATTTCATTTCTGCTTTACTTCAGTTACCAGAAACATTAGCATTAGTTTTAATAACAACACAGATAATGATGTGATCATTATGACATCCATTCTCATACTTAAGGGAGTGACTTTTTTAATTTTAAAATTTTATTTTCTTCTATTACAATATTTCTCTTTTTTAAGTTTACATTTATATATATATACATTTTCTCCGCCTCACCCTTCAGCGGTGGTGGTCCTCGGGGCATTAACATGAAGGGCTCGAATTCCTCCAATTTCCCCTCCTGTTGGTTGGAGCTGACTCTGGCTCCTGCGGTGCGTCCGCGGTGGGATATGCGTTTGGGGGGCACGGGGGCCGGTGTGGCTGCAGGTGTGGCAGCCGGTGGGTCGGCAGGGGTTGGGTTCTCTCGAGCCTCTTGATCAGCCATGGCAGGTACTGGTGCGGTGACCACTTAAACTGCTGTGCTTCAGATGCTAAACTTAGAAACAACACACACACATCATTATGCACACACTGCATACAGCCTATCATGATAAAGAGTCTTGTTTCGTTTACACATGCCTGCATTTTTATATATTGGCTGCAACACAGGAATCTGTTTATATTGAGGATGTAGCGCAGCATGTGCTCAAACTCAAAGCATGTGCTGAAGCACAGTTTTACTGCAGGATTTTGCCTTTCTTCTGTTTATTTACTGCTGCATGAACACTCCAAGCTAATGAGTAAAACACAGTACAGCTTTTCTGTCCTTGTCATTAGCATCTAAATGAGTTGTGTCTTCTTTATTTTCAAATCTATAAATTTGTGAAACTATTAAACTTGCTGAAATTACTAATAAAAAAACAAAAAACAGAATGATTTTGTGTGTGTGTGAGTGTGTGTGAGTGTGTGTGAGTGTGAACAAACATGTGGGAATAATGTGAGTTTTTACACAACACCTCTTTGGATATCTCAATACTCCATGAGGAGATCAAAATAGAATCCAGGCAAACTGTCCTTCCAATAGCATTTCCTGGCATTTAAATGTGGAAAACTTATTTTTATGATAGGCTACACAATGCCTGCTTTTACTCTGGCAAAATGTGTCACCGCAGACACACAAACACCTGTGTGACGGATTACATAAAGGGCGTCTTCTTGAATGAGGTGTGAAGTTTGAGGAGATGTTTGGCCCACCGGAGCAGTGAGTAACTCCAGGAACACAGCGAGGTCTCTGTTCACATTTAAAGCACTTAAAGACACTGCTGATCTCACTTTTCCACACTTAACCACTGGCGAGGTCAACTAGATGGAAAAAATATATTGCTGCCGATGATTTAAAAAAAAAATGTCTATTAAGATTTTGTTTTCTGTGGTTACCACATCGATGTAAAACAGATGGTGGCACATATTAAAATAGTTACGTTTTGCAAACTCCACAGAAAATTGGCTCCGCATGTAAACAATCACAGACTTACTTTAACAAACATGCATTTGCAAACACAAACACACAAATCTGCACCAAATCCAAAATATAAATATACCAATCACTTAAAATAACTGCAATATTCAAACACTTACACATTATCTTTAAAAACGATGACTTGTTCTTTGCAATTATCAGATCCTAAAAATTTTGGGTGAAGAGTGTATATATACACATGTACATACAACTATACTCTTCACAAAATGTTAGTTGAAGGTAATTGGATAATTGCAAATATACATTACCGTTTTAAATTTTAATGTTTAATGGAAATTAACACTTAAAACAATCCTAAAATTAAAATGCATTACGGTTTCCACAAAAATATGAAGCAGCATAACTGTTTTCAACATTGTTAATTATAGGAAATGTTTCTTTAGCAGCAAATCAGCATACTATACTGATTTCTGAAGGATCATGTGACTCTGAAGACTGGAGTAATGATGCTGAAAATTCGGCTTTGCATGACAGGAATAAATTACATTTTAACATATATTCAAACAGAAAACAGTTATTTTATATTGCAATAATATTTCACAATATTAATAAATGCTGCCTTGGTGAGCACTTAAACTTTTGAACAGTAGTTGACAATTTCCATCTTCCAGTGTGAGCTCTACAGTATTAAACATGTTAAGGTGCACTAACCTGGTTTATTTTGAGATAGAAATGTGGCCCTGGTCTGCAGACACTGGAACCTGGAGTCTGGGAGAATGTCAGGACAGTTTCTGCCTTCATTTATATAGGTCTGGAATAACTTTGTGTGTGTAAGAGCAGCATCACACATCGTGGTGGGTGTGTCTATGTATGCAGATTATCACTATAAAAGCAGAGGGTGTGTATGTGTGATATTAGAGTGGAAATGCAAACTACCGTGTTTGTGTCGCTTGTGGTGAACAGAAATGTGGCCGAATAAAGACACAAGTGTGAAATGTGTCATGTCCTTCTCTTAAAGGGATAGTTCATCCAAAAATGAAAATATGCTGAAAATGTACTCACCCTCAGACCATCGAAGATGTAAATGAGTTTGAAGAAATGTAGCATTGCATCACTGTCTCAGCAATGGATGCTCTGCAGTGAATGGGTGCCGTCAGAATGAGAGTCCAAACAGCTGATAAAAACATCACAATAATCCACACCACTCCAGTCCATCAGTTAATGCCTTTTGAAGCCAGAAGCTGCATTTTTGTAAGAAACTAATCCATCATTTAGATGTTTTAACTTTAAACCTTTGCTTCTGGCCAAATTATTAATCCATAATCCATAACGCTTAACTGGTTAATGGATTGTTTACTTTACTTTTTATAGAGTTCTTAAAACTGTGTTATGCATAAAGGTATACTAATTCACAACATGCAGTGTGGGATGCAAACATGAAGGTTTCTTTGTTTTAAAGCTTGCATGTAGCAAAACAGTAACTTTCAAAATTCAATTATGATTGAAATCAGATCTGGCCTGTGATGGATGGTTGTGGCTCCATGAAAACTGATATCAAATGAGTTAAATTCACTCAAATCATCATTCACTCGAGCTACTTTTGCCTCAGTTACAGTGCTGACGGACGTTCTGCATATTGCATTTGTATAACAGAATAAGCAGCGATTACAGCAAAAATGTCCCACTATTTAAACAGTAAAATGAGATTCTTTCTTCAGTATGTTTGCTTTCCAGTAAACATCCTTAAAACAAGATTGATTTACATGAGAGGCAAAAGATGTTGCATAAGATATTAATTTATCTTAAATGCATTTAGTCTTGTTCCACTCTCAATTGACTATTTATTGCATAGCATTATAGATCATCTGGGCAGTTTGCGTCATTGCTTCAGGCGTTCTATATGGAAATATCTTGTTTTGCCAAAGTTTCTAAGGGGAAACATGATTTTCGGACCCCTTCAGATGCTTTGGGAGAGTATGAGTCACAGGCATGAGCTCACCTTTAGATTGAACAGCAGCACTGGAGAACAGGCAACTTTCTTTCACCATGAACTTTAACGCAGAAGATGTAATGTCTTGGTACAATATGAGAGCTTGTCAAAGCAGATTAAGAAGCAAGTCAAATCTAGTTGCATAATACAGGTTGGACACAAGTCTACAGCTTATAAATGGGCTTTTCATGAAAATATTTGGTGGGACTAGCAGGTCATATGTGTGTGTGTATGTGTGTGTGTGTGTGTGTGTGTGTGTAATAATATATATATACACACACATATGACCTGCTAGTCCCACCAAACATTTTCATGAAAAGCCCATTTATTATATATATAACACACACACACACACACACACACACACACACACACACACACACACACACACACACACACACACACATAAACACACACACACACACACACACACACACTCACATATGTGTGTTTGTGTGTTTCAACTGATCAAAATCCTCCCCTGATGCATTCGACAGAAATTAAATCTTCCTGAGCATAAAATAATACTTCAAAACAAAGCATCATGACATCAAGTAAGTTAGTAAGTTAATGCACATAAAACACTGACCACAAGGCTCCTGTCTGATTTCCGCCATACCCATGCGAGCAGTAGATGGTGCTTCCTGTGCAAACCACAGGTTAGTCACGTGATCAAGCTTCCACATTCAGCTCTTTGTTCCGCTCTACTGTTGTTCCATCCATCGCTAGGAAGTCAATCACTTATGCTTAAAAGTTATTGAGGTGTAAAACAATGTTGAAGTAAAAAATATAGCTCAAAAAGAAGAACCAAGCAAGACGAAGACAGACAGACAAAGATGGAAATGCAGAGAGAGGATCCTTCATTCTTGGGTGAGATAAGCATTATCATGATTGAAGCAGATATATACATATATGGACATGCAAACAAATGTGGAAACATGTCTGAAAGTCATTGCATTCGACAAAATATCAAAGCAAGTGTTTGTATCTGCATCTCTAAAATGCTGTAGGACCTGTTTCTTCACTAACAATAAACCAACACAAAATATCACAATACTGTCCTCATTTTTAACACTACATCTCTTGTTACAGCATTTCATACCAGACATATGGCTTTTGTCAAATATTTTGCTTTAAATGTGTGCTTGCGCTATCATTCTTGAAATGAATGAAATTTAGTTTTTTATATGCAATAAAATTCTGATATTTTTAAATATGGCTCAGGTACATATTTTGGAGTCAATTTGGAGTAATTCAGGCCTTGTCTCACTAAAAAGACACTGACATGACATCTTGGGATACAAATGTCCACATTTTATTAATATTTACTATATATATATATATATATATATATATATATATATATATATATATATATATATATATTTAAACAACTCTTTATGCTCACCAGGGCTGCATTCTTTGATGAATTGAATGCATTCATATTATTTGAAATATAAATCTTTTGTATTGTCTTCATTATCACTTTTGATGAATTTAATGCATCCTTGCTGAATAAAAGTATTCATATTTTCTAATCAGTCATGTATCCTTGCATTAAAACCAAACATTACCGTTCTCTCACAGACAAGAGGCCACAGGCAGTTAAGGCCGATGGAGGAAGTCTGAGTCACCAGTCTTTGCCTCTTCCTGAACTTCGCTTGGTTTTACTAGGCCGCAAAGGTGCTGGGAAAAGCTCAGCTGGAAACACCATCCTAGGCCTGGCAGGAGGGTTTGAGACGGTCAAACCAACCGAGGAGTGTGCGAAGAGGCGAGCCGACGTGGCAGGAAGGCGTGTTACTGTTGTTGATACTCCAGGCTGGGAATGGTACTATTCAGTCAACGGGACTCCTGGTTGGGTAAGGAGAGAAACGAAGCGAAGCATGTCCTTGTGTCCACCGGGTCCCCACGCCGTCCTTCTAGTGGTGCGATCCTGTACAGCCGTGACAGCAGAATACCATCGTCAGATCGAGGAGCATCTGGAACTGCTGGGCAAAGCAGTGTGGGATCACACGCTGGTGCTGTTCACACGAGGAGACGAACTGGGCTCTGTTCCCATTGAACAGAGGATCCGAAACGGCGGAAAGGCCTTCCAGACGCTCCTGGAGCGGTGCGGGAACAGGTTCCACGTTTTGGAGAACAAGCGGCGTGCTGACGATGGATTGCAGGTGAAGGAACTGATGAGGAAGATGGATAAGCTGGTGGAAGAGAGAGGAGGGAAGCATTATGAGACGGATCTGCTGCTTCTGGAGCTGGAGCTGGAGTGCAAACGCAGGGCTCGAGAGAGGAGGAAGAAACAGAGGCTGATGGAGGCGCAGACACACCGAGGAACCATCAGAGCTGTGCTGATGAGTGAGTAGACTGTGAAAAGTGTTGTTTTTCCTTAGCATTTTTACTAATTATCATGAGTATTCTTATGCAAGGTCTTGCACCATTCAGATGAATGCAATAGTCTCAAGTCAAAATGACCCGGACAGAGGATCAAGGTTCGATTAAGATACATTTAGTTGAAAAGCCAAATGACATAAGCTTTTAAGCCTAAAATTGATCAAAATGAACTCAATTTATGCTTAAAATAAGAAGTTTTTTCAACAATGCCATGTATCTTGATTTAAGGTTGTTCAGATAATGGTACTGGGAAATAAGACAAAAGACAGACAGCCTCGTATTTGTACGAGTATTGTGCAAATGTATTTGCAGAAGTCAGAACTATTTTCTAACTGTGAGTTTCAGATACTTGCAAAAATGTTTCTGAACAAACAGGACATTGAACAATAGGACAAGGTTCCAACTTCCTACACTTCTGACAGAATTAAATTTTCTATCGTTTTAGATGTTCGTGATAAAGATTTTTTAAATAAATAAATTCAAGATTTACTCAAGATTTCAAGATTTTACTCACCTCGTGTTGCTCCAAGTTTGTACATTTGTCTATAAAAAAAAAAAAAAAAAACTCTGTAAATGCAGCAATTTTTCATATAATTAAAAAAAACTCTCACAAAACTATTATGTAAACACTTGAAAAACACTTTAAATATAATGCACCAGTCATTCAGTCTAATTCTGTGGTGCTTCATGTTTTTTATTTATTTATCATTTTTTTGGAGCATGTTCATTATAATTTTGGGTAAGAATAACCAAACAATCCCTTTTTTTCTCCTTTAAAAAGTGAATGATTATGTAAATCCCATTTATTTATTTATGTATGTATAATTATTTATTTAATGCTATATTTTTTAAAATAATTATAATAAAATAATACATAATAAAAATCATGCAATTTGTCTATATAAGACATTTAAGGTTAATACTAAATACTAAATTAGAATACTTCATAAGACCAATAAAAAAAATTTTTTTTAGTGAATTGCTGGCCTTCTGGAAAGTATGTTCATTTACTGTATATGTACTCAATACTTGGTAGGGACTCCTTTTTCTTTAATTACTGCCTCAATTCGGCGTGGCATGGAGGGGATCAGATTGTGGCACTGCTCAGGTGTAATGGAAGCCCAGGTTGCTTTGATAGCGGCCTTCAGCTCATCTGCATTGTTGGGTCTGGTGTCTCTCATCTTCCTCTTGACAATATCCCATAGATTCTCTATGGGGTTCAGGTCAGGCGAGTTTGCTGGCCAATCAAGCACAGTAACACCATGGCCATTGAACAAGCTTTTGGTACCTTTGGCAGTGTGGGCAGGTGCCAAGTCCTGCTGGAAAATTAAATCAGCATCTCCATAAAGCTTGTCAGCAGAAGGAAGCATGAAGTGCTCTAAAATGTCCTGGTCGATGGCTGCGTTGACTGTAGACTTCAGAAACACATTCAGCTTTGCTTGACAGTATTCTCAAACTTGCGGTCATCCCTGTTGCTTGTGCACCTTTTCCTACCCAAATTCTTCCTTCCAGTCAACTTTGCATTTAATATGCTTTGATACAGCACTCTGTAAACAGCCACACCTTTCAGTAATGACCCTCTGTGACTTACTCTCTTTGTGGAGGGTGTCAATGTTCATCTTCTGTATCATTGCCAAGTCAGCAGTCTTCCCCATTATTGTGGTTTCAAAGAACAAGAGATACCCGGAATTTATACTGTAGGGACGGTCATTAATTGAAACTCAAATGTAAATATTCTAGTATTTTGAGATACTGATTTTTGACTTTCATCAGATGTAAGCTCTAATCATCAAAATAAAAAAAAAAATAAAAAAAAAATTGAAATGTTTTACTTTACATGCAATGAATCTAAAATATATGAAAGTTTCACATTTTGAAATAACTTACAAGAAAAAATGAACTTTTTCACGACATTCTAATTTATTGAGATGCACCTGTAATACATTTTCAAAGTGATGTAGATAACCTTTGTTTCGCAAAAAGACTTCACAATAATAATAACAATACTGTATGTAAATGATATTTCAACAAAAGCCATTATTTACAGCTAGAAGCTTCATTTATTTATTTTCTTTATTGTATTGTTTCTCCTGTCTCTGCTAGACGATAATCCACAAACTGAAGACCTAGATGAGAAGAATCTCTTCTCCAGAGGTTCACGGCGTCTCCCAGAGCTGAGACTGGTTCTGCTGGGAGAAAGGGAGACGGGAAAAAGCTCCGCCGGGAACACCATCCTTGGTGGACCGGGGTACTTTCAAAACGGAGAGGCCACCGAGGAGTGTTCGAGACAGCAGATGGAGGTTTCTAACAGACTGGTGACGGTGGTGGATGTGCCCGGATGGGAGGGCGGACCTGAGGGTTTAACTCCAGAGAGAGTGAAGCGAGAGATCGGACTGAGCGTCACACTTTGTTCTCCTGGACCTCATGCATTTCTACTGGCATTGAGAGTGGACGCAATCATCCAAGCACAGGCGGTGCGGGAGCACTTGGAGCTTTTGGGAGAGGCAGTTTGGAGAAATACGCTTCTTTTGTTCACGAGGGGTGACCAGCTACGAGAGGGAGTCACCATCGAGCAGCACATCCAAGGAGGAGGAAAGGATCTTCGTTGGTTGGTGGAACGATGTTCAAACAGGTTCCACGTCATCAGCAGTAACTCTTGTTTGGAATCTCAAAATTCCAAAACACAGATAACAGAACTTCTGGAGAAGATCGAGAAGATGGTGGCAGGAAATCGTTGCGAGGCATTCTCGCCACTAGTGCATGAGATTCAAGAATTAGGAAGACAAAAGAATGAGAAATTCCAGCTGAAGGTCAAGGAGTTTAGCGATAAGCTTCAACGGCAGGAGGAGGAACTGAAGAAGATGAAGGAACGAGAGGTTAGGAGCATTCGGTGGTTTTTCGAAAGACGCAAAAAAGACAAAGTGCTATCTCCTGGGAAGACAGAGAGGGAAGAGGCACCATACCGAGGCGAAGATGACAGAAGAAGCGTGATGGGCGAGCTGGAAGAGAGGATGGCGTGGTTGACGGAAGACAAGGAGCGGGAGTTACAAGAGCTGAGCGCTGAAATGAGCAAAGTCATGGTGACTCTCCATCAGGGACTGAAAGAGAAAGAGCAACTGCTGATGAGATTAGACGAACGAGAACGAGAGGGGGAAGAACTTAAAGAAAAATTGGATGAACTTCAGATGAAACTGCTGGAAATGGAGCGCATGGGTGCCATGAAAGAGCAAGAACGGAAAGAGAGAGAGGCTGAGATTCAGCATGCACACTTGGATGAGATGAATGAACTTCAAAGCAAACTGTTGGAAGCTGAGAAAGAGAATAATAGGATGAGAGGAAAGGTTGAAGAAACTCAAAAAGAGATGGATGCATCACAACGCAGGTATGAAGAAGAGCTTGTCTGGCAAAAGCAAGAGATGGAGAAGAAAATTAAAGAAAAGGACAATGAAACTGAAAACATTTTAAGAGAAATCGAGAAGGTGAAACTGAATGCTGAGAGCAGAGAAAGAGAACAAAGCGAGAGATTCAGTAAACAAGTTGAGAAGAGAGAGAAAGAGATGGACAAGCTTAGAGAGGTGATAGAGATGATGACCAAAGAGATGGAGCAGCTACGGATGTCCTATCAGGAGCAAGTGAAAACGACAGAAGCCGAGCGAGAAATGCATAGAGAAACTATGGAGAAATACAACACACTCATTGATAAACTCGTGGGGAAAGATGAGGAAATAGAGCGAACAATGAGAGAGAGAGAAAAGGAGCTGCATCGAAATGCTGAAACACAAACGAAACTTCAGCAAAAAGATGATGAAATAGTCAAACTAAGACAAAGAGATCAGCAAAAAGAGCAAGAAATTGAGACACTGAAGCTAAACATTACAGAAAAACAGAGGGATATAGAAAAGTTAAAAGACACTGTCCAAGCAAATACTGAAAAACTTGCAGCTGAACTTCAAGTTTTGAAGAAAGAGTTGAAAACAAAAGAAGACGAAATAGACAAATTAAAGCAAAGAGACCTGGAAAAAGACAAAGACATTGACAAACTAAAGCTAAACAATAGCAAAAAACAAACTGATATTGCAAAGTTAAAAGACAGTAATGAAGAAAATGCAGCTCAAATAAAACTTGTACAGGAAGAATTGAAGGTAAAAGAAGAAGAAAACAAAAAATTAAGACAAAGAGACCAGGAGAAAGAACGAGAGATTGACATGCTTAGGCAAAACATTAGTGAAAAACAAAAAGACATTGAAAAGTTAAGAGACAATATTGAGGCACATATTGAAGAAAGTGCTGCTAAACTCAAGCATTTAGAAGAAGAGCTGAAAATAAAAGAAGAGGAAATAATCAAATTTAGACAAAGAGACCTGGAGAAAGACACAGAAATTCACACACTTAAGAAAAACATTACTGGTCAACAGCAGAACGCTGAAAAATTAAAAGACACCATGCAGACGAATATTGAAGAGAATGCTGCTCAATTTAAGCGTTTAGAGGAAGAATTCAAAATAAAAGACAATGAAATAATCCAATTAAGAACAAGAGAACTGGAAAAAGACAGAAAAATGAACACACTGCAGGAAAACATTAGCGAAAAACAGAAAGAGATTGAAAAGTTAAGAGAGTGTATTCAGGCACATAATGAGGAAAGTGCAGCTAAACTAAAACATTTAGAGGAACAACTACAAACAAAAGAGGATGAAATAACCAAATTAAATCGAAAAGAGTTGGAGAAAGACAAAGAAATGGACACACAGCTGCAAAACATCAATCATAAACATAGAAGAGAAATAGAAAAACTGGAAAACATCATTCGAGCAAATACTGAAGAAGCTGCTGCTCAACTAAAACATCTAGAGGAAGAGTTTGATGGAAAGATAGAGGCCTACAAAAGAAAGAATGTGATGATGGAAGAGGAAATAGAAAACATAAACAAACAGTATGAGGAAACAGAAGGACACTTGGATGAGCTGAGACAACAGACGAGGGAAGAGCAAGAAAGAAACAATGTCCTACAAAACATGAATGCAGGACTTGGAAACGAATTAAAAGAGCTGAAGCGCAAATGTGAGAGCTATGAGCTAGATCTTCAGACTTCAGTTCAGCACTATGAGAAACAGACGAAAGAAATTAGAGGCTTAGAACAAAAGATAGATAAATTCAAACGGATGCTGGAAGAGAAGGAGAAAGAGAAAGAGAGCGATATGCAAGACATGAAGGCATATTATGAGAAAAGACTAAGAGAAAGGCATGAAGAGCATGAGATGAAAGAGATAGAGAGAGAACAAGAGCTTCACAGGAGAGAGAGGGAGGTAGAAAAGAAGGAAGAGAAATTAACGCAAAGCAAAAAAGATTTGGTAACTAGAGAGGATGAAATGAATAGGCGAGAACAGGATTTGGAAGAGCAAATGTACAAGATAAGAGAAGAGGAGAAGAATCTAGAAAACGAGAGTCAGAATAACAAACGTCTGGCTGCAGATCTGGTGCAAATGAGAGAGGAGATTGAGAAAAGAGAAGAAGAGCTTATGGATAGAGAGGAAAATTTAAAGGCACAGGAACAGCAGATAAAATGTAAAAGGGATGAGCTACAAGCAATGGAGAAGATATTGGAGACCAAGGAAAAAAAAATAAAAGATCTCACTGAAAAGCAGGAGAAAAATATGGAAAACCTTAGACAGCAGATGGAGAGAAGAGAACAAGAGCTGCTGGAAACTGAGGCGAATTTTGTTAAAGAGCAATGCAGACTTAAGGAAGAAGAAACATCTTTGGAGATGCTCAGAGAAAATCTGGAAACTAGAGAGAATGAACTTAATAAACGAGAGCAGATGTGGGAGGGGAAATCCCAACAGCTTTCAAAGATCTCTGAGGAATTTGAAAATAACAAACACAACGTGGAGAAATGGCAAGCTGAGTTGAGTAATAAGGAATATGATCTTCTGCAAAAAATAAATGGACTGCAGATAAGGGAGCAAGAACTTGTCCAGAGGGAGCAGGACCTCGAACTCAAAGGTCAAAGGCTGATGGAGCAACATCGAGATATGGAAAATACGCAACAAAACCAAACAGCTTCATTTGATGAACGTGACCTGGAGCTTGAGAGCATTAGAGAAGCATTAGGAAAAAGAGAGCAAGAGCTGATAAAAGGCGAAGAAGCACTTTCTCAAAGAGAGCAGAAGCTGAAGAGTGAAGAAATCTATTTGGAGAAAAAACAGCAAGTCATGCAAAATAGGGAACAAAAGCATGAAGACATGTTACACAGTCTGAAGAAACAGCAGGATGTTTTGAAAGACAGAGAACGTTCTTTAGATACCAGAGAAACATACCTGCATCAACGGGAATCGGAGCTCGCTGTGAGAGATAATAACATGACGGATAAACACAAACTTTTGCAGAACCAAGAATTAGATCTGGAAAAGAAAGCAAGCGATGTAGAGAATAAAACACAAATGCTAGAGCTCCTGAAAACAACACTAGATGGGAGAGAGAAAGAGCTTGAGGAACGTCAAAACCAACTGGACAGCAAAATGCTGGAGCTAAATAATGAAAAAGACAAGATTAAAAGGAAGCGAGAGGAACTTGAGACATGGGAGAAGTATTTGTATAACACAGAGCTCAAACAGATAAAAAAAGAGTCTTTCTCAGGGCATCAGCAATTGACAAACAGTGCTGAATTTAATGGAAAACGAATTGAAGTCGAAGGCATCCATCAAGTGTATCAAGAAGTAGGAGTGGATGGTGGCGTTTGTGATGCAAAAGACAAAAGAAGTGAAGAGCAAATGGAGTTGGCTGCTATAAACCACGCAAACAACGGATCTTTAACGAACCAAAGGGTTAAACGAACACTGGAGGCCAAGCAAAAAGAGGAAGATGGTGAAAGTGACAATTCTGATGGTGAAAGTGAGGAAGACTTCTGTGAATCTTCAAGCACCAGTTTCCAACCTACTTTACATAGACCCTGGCCTGTGTCTGAGCTAAGGCTGATGCTTTTACGAGACTCCTGGTCATCCCGTCACCCAGCGAGATGCACTATCGTGGGGCCTGATGCAGATAGAAACAACCCTTGGAGGGGAGAGATATACGGCAGACAGCTCACTATCATAGAGCCTCAGGGCCTGAAATGGAGATCTGGATCTGACAGTAAAGACACCTTTCAAAAACACCTCTCTCAAAGTGCCTCTCTGTGTCAACCTGGACCACACGCCTTCATCCTGGTGATTCCCGCTTACGTGTCTATCACTGGTCAGTACAGGCATGCAGTGGAACATACCATGTCTGCAATAGGAAAAGCATCATGGAGACACACTATCATTCTGCTCACCTGGGCAGAAACATTAGGAGAGAGCGTCCAGCAGCATGTGAAGAGAAACAGCGACCTGGAGCGGCTGGTTCGAAAGTGTGGGAATAGATGCTATGTGCTTAGTAATGGACACCGTGAATCTGATGTGGTGAAGCTGCTGGAGAAGGTTGAGGAGATGCTGGGAGGAAACAATGGACAATACTACAAGCTGGACTAAAAATGAGCATTAAGGATTTAAACTGAGAATAATATTTAAATGATAATAAATCCAATAGATTGTTTGGCTTTAAACATTATTTATGTGGTTAGCAGCACCTACATGGAAAAATAAACAGTTTTCAAATTACTTTGCTTTAGAATGAAATATTTACTTTTGGACAAAAGAGAATTACTGCAAGTTATATATGTGAGCATAATGTAATTGACAAATTTACCAGACGATGGCGAACTTGCATTAGATGTTCCTTTTTGTCATTGGCAGCACAATCAATACAGTTATTCATAGTATGTTGTAATCTTCAAATAATCTATTAGCAAATATGAGGAACAAAGCTAATGCAATGAGGTAAAGTACATGATTCATTTCCTCAAGTAAACACAACTACTCATAGTGTGTTGGGGGAATTGGAAAGATATAAAGAAGACAAATTAGTTACATTTAACACCGATTCAAGCATATTCAGGGATTCTCCGAAACATAAACAGAATGGATTTTCCATTAGTGCTTCAGAGAAGTGGAGTCTTGCTGTGCATCCGCTGCGATTCTGACAGGTAAATTATTACCTTTAACAAGGGGGTCTGTTTCGTCTGAAAGAGAAACTCTTTCCATCGAGTGGCCCCCACACAGCAAACCCAAACACTTACATATAATCTGAGGTAATTGCGCGATGCATGGCGTTGGGTGTTCCTCCGGACAAGCGGGTGAAAAATGTTGAAAAATAGTTCCTCAGCAGCGTTTCATTTCCCCCCACAATGTTTGTATCAGTCTGCAGGGGGTCTATTTCCAAGTCGTTTGAAAGAATCTATAATTTATCACTTATGACATCTAGTAGAGATTTTATTTCGTCGGACGACATTGTTAGATTTTAGGGAAACACTTCAATTGGAGGAAAATAATATACCATCTAACTGAAAGTGTGTCTGAGTGCATTAGTCAACTGCTTTCATTTGTCCATTAATTGTTATTTTGGGTTTTCTAGTCATTATCTGCACTATAGCCTTTTAAGGTAATGTTTAAGGAAAAAATTCAGTCTCCTCTTCAACCACTAGACAGATGTGCGTTCATTGCCATGCTTATTGTATGTGTAGTGAATCCAGCTATCTCTAATGGATGATAAAACCTCTTGACAATTCTAATTAGCCTAATTTCACAGCAATTACCATATGCCCATTTCTCTTTTGGTCAGATCAGATCAAGCAGTGCTGAGGTTTTTGCATGTCAGGATGTAAAACACTTCATTCATGTTTCATGTTCTAATTACATTGTTTTAATTCGTCTGCATGAAACTTTTCCAAATCAATGCCAATTTTTTCAATTTCCCAACACCCAAAGTAACAAGTCAGTATAGGTTTATTGTAATTTCTCTCAGGCCTACAGTGACTCTTGGAGATGCAATAGCCTACAGAATGTGTTACAGAACATGTAGACTAAGAGACAAATTTACAAAGTTCATTATTGTGCAAATTAGCGCTGGGTGGTATATCGAGTTTGTACGATATATCGATTTTTTTTAAATTATTAAATTAAATTAAATTCTCCATCTGTAATGTTAAAAAAGCCATGGAAATATTTCCATTATCCATTTTGCTGCCAGAACTGCATGAGCTTTGCCATTCTCCGCTAAACTTCACAGCAGGCCCGGCTCCAGATGAAGGGTGCGCCAAGTGATATTCCAGGTGGGCCGGGGTTATGAGTTGGGGGGGGGGGGGGGGGGGGGGGGGGGTATCTACAACAGGGTTGCCAAGTGACAAAACTAGCCCCAATAGCCAGTGAAAAGCAGCACAAAGTAGTCCCAAATATCAAAACTCATTTCCATCCCTAAAATACATATTTTACAGTCACTGTTATGCTGTTATGCTTCATACACACTCAAAGGCTTCCTACCAGTGGCCCTCCTTCACAAAACTTAACATCCAGAATATGTTTATGGTAGAATGGTAGAGTGAAAAATATTTCAATACAAGCATTTCAGTTAAATTTCATTTAGGCCCTATATTCAATATTTCAAGCCTTTAACCCACGGGAGGAAAATCAACCCATGGCAGCAGTTTAAAAGTAGCCCAATTCTGTAGAAAAAAAAAAAACACAAGTCTTGTTGCAGTCCAATTTGACTGAACACGGGTGGAGAGTAAGGAGCAGTGGTGTGGTGTAGTGGTGCCTGGAGAAGTGGGTATAGGCCACTCTTTTTATGCCCCCATTTTTTTTAAGTGAAAGGATGAACGCCTTATATATGTTTGACTGACTGGTTCTCCCATAGCAGTGACAGGCAAATGTAAGATCCCCACTCCCCCATACCTTTTACAATTTATATATAGTGCAAAAAATCCATTATAAAACACTTGTGCTTTTAAGCCAAATACAAGCTGAAACGACTCTCCAGAATCTCTGATGAAATCAGTCGGGTTTTCTTTGTATTAGAGCCATTTTAAACTTTCTGTTTGAACGCATTCGTTTACTGGATCCTTGGACTGAAACGTTTACAGGAGTTTACCGGTTTAAAAAATATCTGATCGCAAAAACCTGGTCCTTTTGATTTTTCTTTTCATATTATAATGTACTGATTCAAATTAGAAATCAATATTTAATTATTATTTTGCCACTTTGCGTGCCTCCAGTGACATGCTCTCACGCCCCAGACTGACTCTGCTTACATTCACGTGATTTGCCGAGATGAGAGGTAGGCTAATTCACGGTGACCCCTCCTGGGTAGTCTGATTCTTATAGTATCATTTCTAATTACACTGATACTTATGCTCTGACTCTGAGGTCATTTTACCATACAAAATCTGACACAATCCAGAAAAGATGCATATGCAGACCCAAACGAAGGGCTGAGACTGCAGAATGTCCCCAATGCAGAAAAAACTCACATATCCATACACACAGGCACACACACACACACATGGTACACACACTCCCATAGACATACATTATATCATAAATAATGTTTCTGCTGGGAAATGAATATAATTTTGGCTTTTTTTTGACCAAACACAATTAAATTTGAGTGATGAGGTGAAGACCAATCATTTGATATCATATTTGTATTTTCAAATGTATCTTTTACATTTATTACATATTTATAAAAATTTAAGGATATGCGTATGTTTGGATTAAAATCCAGTATACATTTTTTTTTTTTTTTTTTTTTTTTACAAAATATAATTTTTTAAATGTTTATATATATATATATATGAAAGCCTTGATATAAATCTGAAAGCTAAATGAAGCCTCAAGTTGGTGTAGATTTCACTTTTAGAGCTCAGTTGAGACTCTCCATAGGATTCAATAGGCCCATCTAGTGGCTGAAAATATAAATGCAATTTTTTCTCATTTTTCACAGCCAGATGGCCTCAGAGACACTCAGTGACCCAGTTCCTGATGGATAATGATGTTTAAAGTAGAAATTGTCTTTTTTTTTTTTTTTTTTGTGAAATTATGTATGCAAATATGCTAATTTGCATTAAAAAATCCAGAATTTAAGGAAAATTAAATAAAAAATCACTAAAAATAATAACAAAACCTACATAAGTAATTAGAAAAAATAAATAAATTCAGGACTGAAAAAAAAAAAAAAAAACTAGCGTTGAAGGCCTTCGGGTCATTTTGACCCGCGAGGGACACTTGGGTTATAGGTTCGGGAGGGATGGATGAAGGTTAAAGAGTGCTCACTTTGGCTGACGTCTTTATTCGAAGTTGTAGTTGAAGAGGCAGCATCTCTGTCACTCTCGGGACAAAGCAGGCACCGGCGCAATCATCAATCATATTTGAAGGGAAGCCGCATCACTGGGTGTTTTTTGGGAATATTTGCATTTATTCACAGACGATTTGATTAGCAACTCATGTGGTGGACTGTCATGATTTTGGCTAATGCGAGTCACTACTGAATGCGCATCAGAGGGTATTTAGAAGTAGGCAAAGCCGACTGATTCGCCGTATACCTGAATATACCCTGCACTACACCACTGAGACTGACAAGACCATGCATCAACAGATTCTTAGCACATTGACAAATATTTGATCTTGTAAGATGTTCTCCCTTTACACAGAGCACTGTTTTTGGTGAATAAAAACTACATTTTACTCTAAATTTTAGTTTATAAAATACTAACATATTCATCATACTTTACTGTACATACTATTTTTTTTCCCCTCAATTGACCTCCTTGTATAAAAGTTTTTCATAGATATGCCATGGGACATTTAGCACATGGCTATCGCTGTCAGCCATCTTGGATTGATTATGTCATCAAGCAATGAATATTTGGAATGCAAGATAGTAGCCACTGTTACAATCAGAGCTGGGTAGATTACTTACAAATAAAAATGAAATAGCATCTTGTACCATAATGATGTAAAAAAAAATGCAAAGAGTAAGAAAACTTGTTGCATTCATTGTAATTTACAACATGAAGTGCATTAAACATTATATTACATCAAGATTTCCTAAACTAGGGTTCATAAAGGAACTGCAGGGGGGTTGTGAGTTGAAAATTAATAATTTTAAAACAAACTCCTTTTCGAGGAAAGTCTCTTCACTCTGCGGCCATATTTGTAACGCCTCCGGGCAGCTCGTACAAGACTTAAACAATCTTAATGAATGGGGGAATCCTGAAATCTTAAAAACTGCCTGCTGAGCTCACAATTAAATTACATATGTCAAAACAGCAACAAAAATCTGAAATTAATTGCCCCATGAATGTTGTTTCTTATGCTCAAATAGCGTTTAAAAAGCTTGTTTTTCAGGCTAGACCAGCCAATGCGCACATGCAGTCATAACGTGCTTATACTGCACATGTACTTAAAGCAAATATATTTGGTGGATGAGGTTTAGATGACAAAAAGTTTTGGAATGCCTGAATTACATGTAACTAAGAAATAACATAAACATGTGCATTTGAATTAGTTATAATTAATAAGACATGATTAAAAAACCTACAGAGTAATAATTCAAATAAAATGAATGTGTTCATCAGTAGTTGATGCAATGTTGAAACCCTTCTTAAACCTGAAATGATTTTTGTAAATCCAGTGGTCAAATGCCGTCGCCACCTGGCTAATGACTGATCTTTGTGTGAATGTCCACAAAACTGGACTATATATACATATCTAATATGTATATAATCAGTAGGCTATTTTAGAAAGGAAAATTTAAAAGATGCAAAAGAGAAATTAGGGAAAATCAATGGATTATGAATAATATATTGCTATTGTGTGAATAATATGTAATCATGTAATCCATAAAAAAGTATCTGTAGTCTGATTACGAGTATTTTAAAATGTAATGTAATCTAATTACAAGTACTTAATTTTTTGGAATCTAATTACATAATCCAGATTACATGTAATCAGTTACTACCCAGCTCTGGTTATAATATTGCTGTCAATCTACTGACACTGCCCTCAAGTGGTTTGGAGAAAATTACCATGATAAATATACCCTAAATGGAGTTAAATTAACTGTCCACAAATGTGGACACCATGCATGAAAGGGTTAAAAGCATTATTTTTGTTTTTAGATTGCAATGTTACAGTGTTAGAATGTAATTATATTTTAACCCATATAATATATGCATGCTTACATTCACTTTATTTGTTGAATCCAAATCCAAAATACCAAAATATATACCGTATACCGCAAATCAGGCAAAAAATACAGAGATATTAATTTTTGCTCATATCGCAAATGTGTCGGTTGTGAAAAGGGTCCATCCATGTAGACACTGGTAGACACAGTAGCAATAAATGTGATCATATTAAACAATAGAGTAAAATAATGTTCGTCGCTATAATGCAACACGTTTTTTAATACATTGAGCCCAAATAATGCCTTATTTTATAAATGCCTGTCTGGCATAGGCCCATCTACCCTTGAGAGACCCTGACCCTCCAGATGCCCTTTAAAACACCCCCTTTGGTGCTTGTATTTCTGTTTTCAAGAACGTCAGATGCTGTTTTCAGCGCAGTGTGCAGCGAAACAA
Source organism: Barbus barbus (assembly GCF_936440315.1). NCBI lineage: Eukaryota > Metazoa > Chordata > Actinopteri > Cypriniformes > Cyprinidae > Barbus > Barbus barbus. The sequence continues at coordinate 6,311,314 of NC_136730.1, forward strand.
TAAAGGTCAAACTGATGTCTCTGAGGGCAGACATATAATTTATGATGGATCATGCTGATCTTCTCGTAAATGCTGATCTAGGTACAGGTTTCCTAATTTAAAATCTCGCATCACGCTTGGAGAAAACTACAAAACTGCCCTCAGATCAGCAAATTCATGAGTAAAGTCCAACCTTTAGCCACATTTACATGTGGACCATGAATAAAAGACAATTTTTGCAATTTTATGTCATTTCTTTCTTTCTTTTTTTTTGGTACCTTAAAAAGCTTCTGACTTCTGGTAACGTGCATATTGTATTTCGATTTGGCCTGGACAAGCATGTAGGCAAATCAATCAATGGCTTATCAAATTTAATTTTATTCACACTTCACAAGGCAGAACATTGAATCACATGAAAAAAAAACAACAACTGGCAACAACTTGTAATCACTTCTCACTGTTCAAAATCGTTTTGAGGGGACAGCCATTTGTATTCGTGTCTAAAACCACAGTGGATGTTTTCGAGTGCACCCATTTTATCCCATAATGCACCGCAGTAACAAGTTTACAACCAATGTACACTTAGAAAATACCCATAGTGCTGATGATTTTTGCTCCAAACGTCCATATTACTGTCCTCACCTGGGGAAAATTTAGAGGACAGGTTCTCTAATCTGAAGATATTAAACAAAATTCATTTTTAGTGGTAAAAAATTAACTTCACTCTCTCATTTACACATCAAATTGCATTCAATACCATTAACAGATGCATGCTACAAACCAGATGAAGATGATTTGGCAGGTTTTTCCCACCAGCACAACATTCTCATTAATCTCAGAGATTCTCAGAAATCTTAACTTTTGATATGATTTTAGATGATAGTTGTTCTAAAGTCATTTGTAGTATTTAAACTGTAATATTATATCTTAACATTAAACCATATGTAATCAATGAAAACATCACATAATCATTTCTTATGTTCTGTAAAATTAATATTTTGTAATGATGAAGCACTACACCATTGATATTTTTTGGGATCATACCTATTTTAACTTGAGGCAACATGAACAGGAACAAACCAGTGCAAAACCAAATGTTCAATGACAGAAGGAAATGAGAAACAATGCATTGTTTTCAATGGTATGTTACTGTTAGAATTTGGCTTAGAAGTTTTACAGTGTGTAATGCAAAGATTTAAAAGAACTAATGTGATTCAAGCAGAGTTCATTTGAACCTACATATTACTGTCTAATTCAGAAGGAATAATATTGTTAATATTGTTAAACAGAAAAACAGAATACTGATGGGATACATTCATCACAGCTGTAGACTTTCACTCCTCTGTGACAGCATACTGATCATCAGTCTGAACTGTAAAACACCCAAACTTGGAATAAGTGACATTTTAATAAAAGTTAACAACGACAGATCAGATTAAACTCATCTGTAGAAGAACAGATGAGAAAGAGAGAGATCTCACCATGAGCTCTGTAGCATTTGACTCCCAGTATGATGGACACTAGCAGATATGGAGAAGCTGCCAGCAGAAAACTGAGCAGTTTGAGAATTGATGATGGAGCTTAAAAACATGAAATACAATCAGACAATTTCATGAACATCAAAACATGTTAGACCTATCTAAGAGATTTAATAGGACTTGTTGTTTTGTTAAAGTATACAAATTTAACAAGATACGCTGATCTTAGTGAGCAGTAATTCTTCCATGAATGTAATATGGAGTTGATTTGTGTCTGAATTTAACGCTGAATTTAACGTGAGAGTGATGTCAAGAAGAGATTCTCACTCTCACCTGATACGGTCAGTGTAACTTCATCACTGGTGTGTGAGTATCGTGATCCTTGGGTCTCGTTTCCAGAACAGCTGTAATTACCCGTGTGAGATTCATTAACAGAACTGATTCTGTATTCCTGTGATTGACTGACATGAATCACTGAATCATCTTTATTCCAGCTGTAGATCCAGCTGCTGACGTCTGTCTCCTGAATGTGACAAGTGAGTGTGACCGTCTGTCCTCTGAACACACGTCCATCAGGCCGAACCCCCACTACAGGCTTGGGTCTCTCTGCAAAGATCGCAGGACACACTTCACATGTTTGAAAAACTTTCATCAATTCTAAATGACACTAGGCTTTATAAGATTAACTGGATTTTAAATGAACTGACTGCACATGATACTTGATGCTTGTTGATAGATTATATTAATTTGCATAATATTATAGCAACTTCAAAATTAGACTGCCAGTTAAAAAAAAACTCCACAAAATAGCACTTACCTCTTACTGTTAGCACAACTCTGTGACTTTGAATTGTGAAGTACTTCCCTTTTCGTGCACTGCACGCATACTTTCCTCCATAAGAGATATCCACATTACTCAGTATTTCCATTTCATGACCCGTTTTTATTCTTTTAAAGTCTTTGTACCAGAAAATTGTCCATCCAGTTGACTGTCCCACGTCACAGCTCAGAGTAACTGTGTCTCCAGTGAACACTGAACTCTGGGGCTTTACAGTTACTTTGGGTTTGTCTGTAAATATTTCACAATTTTAGAGTTAATGAACAGCCTTCAGTCCCTGTGTATGACTACTTACGACAGGGGTTCCTAAACTCGCTCCTGGAGCCTCCCCAACACTGCACAGTTTGCATGTCTCTTTTATCAATCACACCTGATTTAACTCATCAGCTCATTAGTAGAAACTCCAAGACCTGAAATGGGTGTGTCAGACAAAGGAGACATGCAAAATGTGCAGCGTTGGGGAGGCTCCAGGAACGTGTCTGGGAACCCCTGACTTACGACTTCTATCATTTATCTTAAGGTGTAAACTTTTCGACACCTTTCAGCTTATTTCCTGTAATTATAGGCAGATGCTAGATGTGCAATATGTGCTATATAAATGTTACTGTGTAACATTTATAAGTGTGACATAAGTGTAAATAGCAAAAAAAATAAAAAATATTTGCACTGTGTAAACAGTAGTTAGATAATATTTGCATTTTCTTAATTTTTATGTAAAATAAACGAGTGCATTGATCCATAGAAGTACACAAAATACCTTTTGTATATTTGTAATACCTTTAAAAACAAAACAAAATTAATATGCAACATTCACTTTTTAATAGTTCAATCAGAACAGATTCTAAAACACTATAGGCATCATACACTTGTTGACTGTGTAAATAGTTACAAAGTAAAAATGAATATGAGTTACGTAATCAGATTACTTTTTTCAAGTAACTAGTAAAGTAACACATTACTTTTAAATTTACAATGAAATATCTGATGTACTTTTTCAAATAAGTAATGCAAGATACTTTGTTTTAGCATTTATTCACTGACATCCCTCCTGTCCTCAAGTTGAGAGAAATTGGGAGTGACGTGCAAAGTCAGAGCCACTTACTTCAGGCTGAGGCTTATTAATTTCACTTTTGGTATGAAAGGGCCCGTACAGTTGTCAAAAATATAACTTTTGGGTTATTTGTTATTAAAAAACAAATAATCAAGCCCAGTCTAGGTGAGGAAAAGTAACCCAAATGTAACATAATATGTTACTTTCCATAAAAAGTAATGAAGTAACACAATTAGTTATCTTTTATGGAGTAATGCTAATTTTTTTTTTTAGTTTTTTAAACTTTTAAAAGTTACAAATTTAAAAGTAACTGTTATGTATTAAAAACATTTAAAGAAGCATTTTTTTTTAGGCTACTCTTATCTGCCAAAACACAGATTCCTCAGGCGACAACTTCTTATGCAAAGACTTATGTGAGATTGGGGAAGGCATTAGTAAGTTTGATTGAATTTATTCATTTATTTACAAAGAAACTATTTTAAATTTATTGAAATAACCTACATTACATACATTACTGGCATATTTACTTTTGAGTTGAAAATATCATTAATAATAATAATAATAATAAAAAAAAAATTGGTAACACTTTATTTTAAGGTGTCCATAATACAGAGTAATTACCTAGTTAAGTACTTATCAGAATCAGAATCAGAATGAGCTTTATTGGCCAAGTATGTTTACACATAGGAGGAATTTGTTTTAGTGACAGAGCTCCACAGTGCAACAGAAAGACAGCAACAGGACAAGACACAGATATTAAGGAAGGGGGTATAGCTCAGTGGTAAGGGGGGAAGTCGTGGCCTAATGGTTAGAGAGTCCGACTCGTAATCGTAAGGTTGCGGGTTCGAGTCCCCGGCCGGCAGGAATTGTAGGTGGGGGGAGTGAATGTCCAGCGCTCTCTCCACCCTCAATACCACGACTGAGGTGCCCTTGAGCAAGGCACCGAACCCCCAATTGCTCCCCGGGCGCTGCAGCATGGCTGCCCACTGCTCCGGGTGTGTGTTCACGGTGTGTGTGTGTGTGTGCGTGTGTGCATTTGTTCACTACTCACTGCTGTGTGTGTGCACTTGGATGGGTTAAACGCAGAGCACCAATTTCGAGTATGGGTCACCATACTTGACAATACGTCACGACTTTTTTAAAATAATAATATCCAAATATCCAAATAAGCAATGTACAAAACAACAAAAACACATTATATAATATAGACAATTATGTGTGTACAGGTCTGATATGTGCAAATTTGAAATAAGTGTGGTGAATAAATAATGTATAATAGAGTTGTGTGTTCCGCGTTTACTGTCAAGTGTTCATGAGATGGATTGCCTGAGGGAAGAAACTGTTCCTGTGTCTGGTCGTTCTGGTTCTCAGAGCTCTGTAGAGTCGACCAGACAGCAACAGTTCAAAGAGGGAGTGTGCTGAATGTGAGGGATCCAGAGTGATTTTACTGATGGAGCTGTCTGAGTTTTGCAGTGAACCATGGTTTGTCATTGTTGTAGGTTAAATGAGTCCTGGAAGGAATGCACATGTCCTCACAGAAACTGATATAAGATGTTACAGTCTCTGTGAGCTCGTCCAGATTGGTGGCAGCAGCTTAAAAAACAGTCCAATCAGTGAGGTTGAAACAGGCTTGTAAATCCCACTCTGTTTCGTTAGTCCCATCTTTTAACAGATCTTAATACAGGTTTTGCAGATTTAAGTTTCTGCCTGTAGGTTGGAATAAGATAAACCAAACAGTGATCAGAGAGTCCTAAAGCTGCGCGTTGGACAGAGTGATATGCGTCCTTTATTGTTGTGTAACAGTGATCCAATATATTACTGTCTCTGGTGGGACATGTGCTGTCCTGTCTGTATTTTGGCAGTTCGCAGGAGAGATTTGCTTTATTAAAGTCCCTAGGAATTATTAAAACAGAGTCTGGGTGTTGTTGTTCTGTGTCTGTGATCAGATCAGCGAGTTTCTGTAAAGCTGTGCTCATGTGCACTTGCGGTGGAATGTAGAACTCCCGCGGAGAACAGAACGGCTTGCAGTTAGTGAAGAGCGTTTCTAGATCTGAACAGCACATCTTCTTTAACACAGTTACATCTGTACACCACCTCTCACTGACGTAAAAGCACGTCCCCAGGGCTCTCAAGTTATAGCGAAAGTTTGGAGTGAGATTAGGGGAGGGGCAACGCAAAGGGTAGGAGTCACTCAAAGGGGAGAGGCAAGTCAAAGGGGAGGAGCAACTCAAATATTTACAGCAGCCAAGTTTTTGCAAGCAGTTCAATTTGACTTATTGTTCATTGTATTTATGTATTTAAAAATACAAATGTATCAAAAATAAAAAGTACACATTTCAGCTTATGCTTCTTTTTTTCTGTTGTAAATGTTTGTTGCACATTTTGATGCCTGATGACGTAGAGGACTCCCACATAAAGCACTGTCATGATAGATAATAGTGTTTCATCCAGAGTCAAACTGTACCTAGTTTTGGTTTTGTTCAAACCCATCATGGAATGCACACTGCATCTGAATTTGAGTGGGGAAGCCAGTGCTTTATATGGGAGCCCCCTACCCCTGTCATCAAGGCATCAAAATGTGCAACAAACACAACAGAAAAAAAAACTAACTGAAATGTGTACTCTCTCTCTCTCTCTCTCTCTCTCTCTCTCTCTACCATGTAACATAAACCAACTCCCATGCCTCTTTGACATTCAGAATGGAAGATATCCCTCTTTGGATTTTGGTTGCTAAGGTGCTCGACAATGGTTGCTAGGGAGGACCTAGGAAGTGTTGAGGTGTAACAGCCCGGTTGAAGATTAAAGGATTTAACTCGTGCACTGATGTTGTACTGTCTTCCTTACTGTGTTTATTGTCCTTATAGACTTCACAACACCGTAAGAGCTAGAACAGATGAATAAACAATATTGGAAATTGTAATGAATTGACATTCATAAAATAAAACAATCGACATCATAGCATCAAATTATGAAATTAATACTAACATTCACCCTAAACAACATAAAATTACTTGTAAATAAAACAAACACATGAAACAGGTGTAGAGTAAGTATACACTAAGTATATATACGTGTATATAATTGCATAAATGCTCTTGACTACCTTGTTCTCCTTTCCAACCAGGTGCCAAACAACAAAGTCAAAAAACAAAATACTGCAAAATAAAACAATCGACATCATAGCATCAAATTATGAAATTAATACTAACATTCACCCTAAACAACATAAAATTACTTGTAAATAAAACAAACACATGAAACAGGTGTAGAGTAAGTATACACTAAGTATATATACGTGTATATAATTGCATAAATGCTCTTGACTACCTTGTTCTCCTTTCCAACCAGGTGCCAAACAACAAAGTCAAAAAACAAAATACTGCAAAATAAAACAATAAACAGTTACTAAATGACTAAATTCACTTAAAAGTGTCCTTAATCCTTAATCTAACTCCGTGATCCATCTCCGTCTTTCGCGCGCTCTCCTGTATTTGCGATTTTTCCGTGTAGTGAGCGGGCTCTGAGCACTTCCGTCAAGCCGCCTTTCAAAATAAAAGTCTCTATAGGTTAAATAACTTAAAGAGTGCAAAGTAACATCCCAAAATATAATAAACACATAACTAATATTAAGAAAGGACAGAATCACATAATGTAAGAATAGTATATAAATCCTGGAAACTAATTCTAATAACTGAGGGTTATTAACACTCCCACCAATCACGAGCGACTATAAATTTCAAACTTTAGTCACGAATGATTTCTAACATATATCGCCAATGTTTAAGGCTAGATGTAAAAGTAAAACTGAAACATATTCCACTATGAATTGCTTAAATCAAAGGATATGTCAGGAAGTTCAGGCTGCCTCTAGAAGCAGGACAAGCTTCTGCACTGGACGCTCGACTACTGACGGTTTTTTCAGACGTTTACCATTCTTCCCCAGATTTCTGTCTCCAAAACGTATCTTCACTCTTCTCACCAAACCATCTTTGTCAACGACAGTCTCGATAACTTCTGCCAAGCGCCACTCATTCCTGGGTAGATCGTCTGCCTTCTCCAAGACTATATCTCCAGCTTGCATGTTCCTTCTTGGTGTAAGCCAGCATTGTCTTGTCGCAATGTTAGACACATACTCCTTGCGCCAACGTCCCCAAAACTGTTCCGCTAAGTATTGGACATGACGCCATCTCTTGCGAGCATATAAGTCTTCTCTGACAAACTTGCCAGGGGGTGGTAGGGCTTGGGTAGTTTTCAGGGTGAGGAGGTGATTAGGGGTTAGAGGCTCAGGACTGCAGGGATCACTTAAATTATCTACAGTGAGTGGACGGCTATTTACAATGGCCATGGCCTCATAGAAGAAGGTTCGCAGAGAAGAATCATCGAGTCTTCCGGATGACTGGGACAGAGTGGAACGAAGAACACTTCTCACAGTTCTAATCTGTCTCTCCCAGACTCCGCCGGTATGACTTGCATGGGGTGTGTTGAAGACAAAGTCACATTGTTTTTCTGCTAGGAACGTTACCAGGCGGTTGATGTCAATCTCTTTCATGGCCTTGGCAAGCTCGTTCTTGGCTCCAATGAAATTACTACCTTGGTCACACCTTATTTGACGAACTGCTCCTCTAATAGCGACGAAACAACGCAGGCCATTGATAAAGGCGTCCGTGGACATGTCATCCAGCATCTCAATATGGATGGCTCTGCAACAGAAACAAGTAAAGAGAAGTCCATACCTCTTGTACGATTTACGGCCTTGTCTGGTGATGAATGGACCAAAAACATCCATTCCACTGTACGTGAATGGAGGGGATGGATCTATACGCTCTGAGGGCAGGTTAGCCATTTTTTGCTCTTCTGTGGGTCTGCGAAACTTGCGACATTTCACACACTGTCGTACAAAGGATGCTACAGTCCTGTTTACTCCTGTTATCCAAAATCCTCTTGATCTGATCTCATTTATAGTCAAGCCTTTTCCTTGATGTGCTGTTTTCTCATGACAATCAGCAATCAGAAGTTTTGTAAGATGGTGTTCCTTTGGAATTATCACTGGATGCTTAACAGAGTTAGGGGCGGCAGCATCACAAAGCCTTCCTCCCACCTTGAGAAATCCGTCGTGATCAACGAAGGCGTCCAGATTGTATAGCCTATTGCTGCGCGGTAGCTGTTTGCCCTTACGGAGTAAGGCTATCTCTTCTGCATATATCTGACTCTGTAAGTCCTTGACGATGATACACTTAGCATCCTCACGTTCTGCCACTGTACTGTGGTCGCTTGACTTGTCCTTCCTGACACGACGAAGTAGACGTGCAACTGCTTGGATGACTTTGGACCATGAGGACAACCTGGTGAGACGGTTGGACAAGCAGGAATACTGTACTGTTTGCGTGTTCAGAGACTGAGCCTTCTTGACCTCCGGGTCACCGATTGGAAGTTGTGCGTTAATGTTCACAGGGGGAAGTATTTGCCGTTCCCACAAGATGTTTGGTCCTCTGAACCAGCGGGAAGTGACAAGATCATTAACATTCAGACCTCGTGATGCATAGTCGGCTGGATTTTCATCCGAGGGAATGTATCGCCACTGTTGAGGAGTTGTAGTGCGATGAATTCTCTGAACTCGATTCGCAACAAACGTGTGGAAGCGGCGAGCTTCGTTGTTTATGTAGCCTAACACTACTTGAGAGTCAGTCCAGAAATATGCCTCTGCATCTGCAAGGTGCATTTCTTCCTTCAACATATCGTTCACTGCAACTGACACAACCGCAGCAGTTAACTCTAACCGAGGGATTGTTGTGACCTTAAGTGGGGCTACTTTAGATTTTGCCATGAGCAAAGAACAATGGATGTCACCTTGTTCATTCTTGAGCCTAAGGTATGAGCACTGGCCATATCCTCTCATGCTGGCATCTGAGAAGTGATGAATCTCTCTCTTTGTGATTCTCCCAAACCCAGCAGGCACAATACAACGAGGAACCTGAATCTTCTCCAAGTTAAGAAGATCGGCCTTCCAATGCTCCCATCCTGGCTGCAAACTATCAGGTAAGGGATCATCCCAGCCCATGCCATTTCGGCACATTTCTTGAAGAATAGTCTTTCCTTTGAGCAAGAATGGTGCAAGAAACCCTAAGGGATCGAACAATGATGCCACAGTAGATAGTATACCTCTACGGGTTGCTGGCTGGTCTTTAACAATGATGCTAAATTTGAAATGGTCATGTTCCAGATGCCAGTAAATGCCCAAGGCTCTTTCCAAAGTCTGGTCAGTGAGGGAGAGATCGACAGTGGTAACGTCTACAGCACACTCAGAGGGCGGTATTGTCTCCAAAACTGCCTTGTCATTGGATACAAATTTATGCAGCCTTAAATCTCCTAGTGCACAAAGTTGGCGAGCTTCTCGAGCCAACTTGATGGCCTTCTCTGCAGTTTCAACACTGGAGACTCCATCATCCATGTAGAAATCTTGCATGATGAATTGTGAACCTAGGGGATACAGATGTTCACCTTCTCTTGAAAGATGCTTCAGTCCATAGTTAGCACATCCGGGGGACGACGAGGCACCAAACAGATGTACTCTCATGCGGAACGGTTGAGGCTGTGAGTTGAAATCTCCATTTCTCCACCATAGAAAGCGTAAGTAATCGCGATCTGCTTCGTCAACATGGAACTGGTGGAACATCCTCTCAATATCACACATCAGGGCTACAGGGTATTGTCTGAACCGCAAAAGAATGCCAGTGAGGCTGTTCATCAGGTCAGGGCCTGTAAGAAGATGATCGTTTAAACTGGTTCCCTTGTATCTGGCGGAGCAGTCGAAAACCACACGTAATTTCCCTGGCTTCTTCGAATGATACACTCCGTGATGAGGGACGTACCATTTTTCTCCTTCTTTTCCTTCATCAGCAACTACTTCTGCATCACCATTCTCTATTACATCCTCCATGAACTTGACATAATGCTCTCTGTACTCCTGGTCCTTCATTAATCTCCGCTTTAGATGCTGAAGTCTCATGACAGCAAGAGGCTCATTATTCGGAAGACAGGGTCTTTTCTTGAATGGAAGAGGCATTTCCAAGTGGCTGTCTTTATTCATCCTGATGTTTTCTTCCAGTTTGTTCAAGAACATAATGTCCTCTTGAGACACTACTCTTGTGTTTTCTTCAGTATCCTTGAAATCTGACTCCAGCACTTTGATCACATCAGTTGGCGTTACAGCAGGAATCTCCTTAATAGATACTCTGTGACACGTGGTAACACTACTTTGTGACTCATGATGTGTCAAGGAAGGGCCCACAATGCTCCATCCAAGATCCGTGCGAACAGCATATGGTTCGTTGTCAGCTCCAAGAATCACTTCTCTAGGGGCTAAAGCTCTGGAACAATTATATCCTATTAATAGACCAACTTCACAGTCTTGAAGTGGAGGAATTCTCTCTGTCAGAGGAGCAAGATGTTTCCAACAGCTGGCAGTCTCTCTGGTAGGGATGTGGGCACGATCCATAGGAATACATTCCTTAGTATATGCAGGGGGAAGGTCTAGTACTACTGTGGAATTAAAGCCCCTAACTCTAAGACCGGAAACTCTCTCACTTGATATCAACGAATCCTTCCCAACCATAGTGGTGAGCTTAAGTGTCACTGGGCATGAGTCAACCTTTAAACTTTGACTTACTGCATATTCAATAAAGACAGTGTCGCTTTGTGTGTCTAACAAAGCGTAGACAAGTGTCTCAGAGACTGGGTCATTTTGTGAGGACAACCACACTGGAACAATCATTGAGGTGTTAGCAGGTGTGCATCCAGTTTCTACACTTAAAGACATTGTGACCTTTTCATTTACATTCTCTGGGCCTTGAACAGAGGAGAACTTTACCTTACTAATGAAGCTGTCATCGTGCAAGCAGGTAGCATGTCTTCCCTTGCAGGTGTTACAGATATGTCTGGAGCGACAGTCTCTGGCACTGTGACCGAGCTTCAAACATCCGTAGCACAGCTTCGTATCCTTTATGAACTGTCTTCGCTCCTCAAGAGATCTTGCAGAGAATTTAGAGCAATCATGAATTTGATGTTCACTGCCTTGACAGAACAGACATGGTTTAGTGATTTTACCGGTGGGCTTTGGATTCTCATGCTGTGTGACTATCTTCGTATGGAAGACACTGGCCTTGTTCTTACTAACCTTGAGATAATGTTTCTCCTTATTAGCTTCAGAATCATGAAGGGCATGAAAGGAAGTGACGGGGTTACAGGCTACCTCAGCTTCAATGGACATGAAATGGGCAAATTCTCGGAAAGTTGGAAAATCTTGCGTTTCACTCAGCTTTTGTGTAGTTTGGCGGTTCCAGCGGCCAGCCGCCCAATCTGGAAGTTTGCTCACAAGCTTTCTATTCTCCTCACAGTCATTCAGTATTTCCAGTCCCTTCACATGAGGCATAGCGTCTCTACATGAATTCAGGAAATCTGAGAAATTTCTGAGTCCTTCAGAGTCTTTAGGCAAGATTCTGGGCCAGCTTGCGAGTTTCTCTCGGAATGCTCTTTGTATGATGAATGGCTGTCCGTAGCGATCTTGAAGTCTTTTCCACGCATCCTTGTAAGCTTCCTCATCGTTTCTGTAAAACACGCCTTCTAGAGATTTCAGAGCAGACCCAGAAACATACTTCTTCAAATAGTATAACTTATCTGCTGAGGAGATATGTCTCTTGTCGATGAGAGATTGAAATGAAGCTTTCCACTCTATAAAGTGAATGGGGTCACCCTTGAAAACTGTAGGCTCTGGCATGGGGAGTCTGTTTAATGTTATACTGTCTTGGACAGCCTGTGCAAGGTAAGACACATCAGCATTGGGGGTTGGCGATGATACCCTTTCATTGAGTGTTGGCTTAACTGAGGATGAATACACAGGTTTGTGTGTGGGAACGCTTACAGGCTGTAGCAACTCTTCGTTCTGGTTAGCAGAGTGAATGCTTTCTTCCTTGTCATACACTTCTAGTCTTGCTTTAGCTGCTCTTACCTCCTTTATTGCTTGTAATCTTTCAAACTCACTCCTTTGAGCATCCAGTTCTTTCCTTTGCTTCTCTTCTAGAAGTTGTATTTTTTCCCTTTGCTCCTTTTCCTCCATTATCGTTGCATATTCTGCTTCCTTTGCTGCAAGCTCTGCTGCTGCCTCTATTCGTTTAGCCATCAGGACGGAGTTCAGTGAGGGTTGACTTATGGGCGTACTCGACTTTGAGCTGATACGTGAAACCGTAGAACCGTAGATGGAGCGAGCATAATCTCGATCAAGCAATTCACGAAGATGCCCCCTTGCTCTCTCGCTGTCAAAGTCTCCATCCACACCAGAGATCCTCTCATAAGCGATCTTTACAATATCCTTTGTCACGGCATCGCAAGCATCAATTCTTCTTCTTGTATCAGTGGGTGGAGTTGCATGACTTCGAACCCTTATGTATGCATTCATCACTGTGTCTCTTTCGTTTTCCAATGTGTCTATAAGTGTTGCTAGTTGACTTTCAGGGATGTCTGTTTTCAGCTGCCCTCTTGCCTTTCGAGCCTCAGCCTTCCATTTTTCATATGCATGCATAAGCTTTCTCTCTGCCCTTTCTGACTCCTCTCTTTGATATGCAAGCATCTTTTCTGTTGGAATTCGTTCGCGGGCAGAGCGACGCACTTCATCTCTCCTTGCAACTTCAGATTGATATTCTATCTCATCGTCTGTTTCTTTGTTTTGTGCAACTTTAAATACTTCAATTTCCTTCACAGGAGTGCACAAATTTGATCCTTGGTCCGTCATCATTTACATCAGCAAATGGAATCAATGGGGGCAAGCTCTTACTGTAACAGCCCGGTTGAAGATTAAAGGATTTAACTCGTGCACTGATGTTGTACTGTCTTCCTTACTGTGTTTATTGTCCTTATAGACTTCACAACACCGTAAGAGCTAGAACAGATGAATAAACAATATTGGAAATTGTAATGAATTGACATTCATAAAATAAAACAATCGACATCATAGCATCAAATTATGAAATTAATACTAACATTCACCCTAAACAACATAAAATTACTTGTAAATAAAACAAACACATGAAACAGGTGTAGAGTAAGTATACACTAAGTATATATACGTGTATATAATTGCATAAATGCTCTTGACTACCTTGTTCTCCTTTCCAACCAGGTGCCAAACAACAAAGTCAAAAAACAAAATACTGCAAAATAAAACAATAAACAGTTACTAAATGACTAAATTCACTTAAAAGTGTCCTTAATCCTTAATCTAACTCCGTGATCCATCTCCGTCTTTCGCGCGCTCTCCTGTATTTGCGATTTTTCCGTGTAGTGAGCGGGCTCTGAGCACTTCCGTCAAGCCGCCTTTCAAAATAAAAGTCTCTATAGGTTAAATAACTTAAAGAGTGCAAAGTAACATCCCAAAATATAATAAACACATAACTAATATTAAGAAAGGACAGAATCACATAATGTAAGAATAGTATATAAATCCTGGAAACTAATTCTAATAACTGAGGGTTATTAACATGAGGTGATTCATGATTGGCTGTTTGCTGCCCATTTACCATAGTAGGTGAAACGCATGCATTTCATGGGACGTCCTGCTCCATAGTAAGTCAATGGGAAATTTTGGGCAGCTCCTGCCCCCCAGGAGTGCACGTTTTACCCCATTGTGAGGTATGTTCTTACAGAGCCTGCCAGCCTCTTCAAATGTGGCAAATCACAAGTTTCTGTGAAATCCTCGTTCTGAGCTATGACTCGTCAAAGTTTGTCGCAATGTTAAGTCTATGGGATTTTTGGCCGCTTTTTCGCCCCTGGGGCGAACACCGTACCCCCGATCGCTTCTAAAAGTCAAAGCACACCATTCCCGAATAATCCGCACGATTTGACGCCTCATTCGTGGGTCTGTGACAAAAGCTGCGGGAGGAGTTACGCGCCAAACTTTCGGCGGAATAAAGAAAATAATAATAAGTATGAGCAACAATAACAATAGTGAGTGCCTTGCCTTTGGCAAGCACCCACTAATAATAATAAATAAATGAAGGGGTTACCTACAGCATTCATCGGATCTTACACACACTCCATGTGCGCGTGCATCCATGATGCTCAGTAACTAACACGCGTGCGGCAGAATCGCGTAATTTAAACGGAAACAACATCCTAATTTCTGATTGGCTGGTAAGTGGCATTTAACTCTGTATAACTGGAGAGAGCTATGAACTCGGCAGAGAACTCCCCTCCGTATTCCCTCGTCTATTAATTGTACTTATAGCGGGACAAGTTATCCCTTTCTCAGCGTGAGAAATACAAGGTGTGGCGTGAGAGTGTGTGAACTGGTTGAAATGCATGAGTCTCATGGTAAATGCGTGAGACTTGAGAGCCCTGCGTCTTGCCGCCGCGCGATTTCCCCGTTGATTCTGCGTCCCGATCTGCTCTGATCAGCTGGAAGTTAGCCATATGTAGCACGCGGTATGGTGTGTCGCCATTCAGCCAGGTCTCCATGAAACACAGAGCAGCAGAGTTAGAAAAATCCTTGTTTGTCCGTGAGAGCAGAAGGAGTTCGTCCGTTTTGTTGTGTAGAGAGCGGAGATTTGCCAGATGGATGCTAGGCAAAGGCATTCGAAATCCACGCTGAAGAAGCTTCACGAGCGCGCCGGCTTGCTTCCCCCAAAAGTGTAGGTAAAAAAAAGGTAAAAGTGTTCTGCCGAATGTTCAGCAGGTCATCCCTGGTCATCCCTGGTATACGATCCCTGATCGTATTTGAGAAACAAAAAACAGGAAAAACAGTACAAACACTGAAGAGCAAAGCACATTAGCTGCCATCTGCGGCGCCATCTTAGAACATAAACTTAGTAGTAGCTGTTGTACTTACATGAAATAAAATGTATTTACTATGTAACTAAGTTATGGAACAGCCTGTAAATACAGTTTGCAATTATGTAGCTGTAATAGGCAAATTGTAATTACAGGCTGTTCCATAACTTAGTTACATGGTAAGTACATTTTATTTCATGTAAGTACAACAGCTACTACTAAGTACTTAATTAACAACAATTAATACAATTAAGTAATTACTATGCATTATGGCACCTTAAAATAAAGTGTTACCTTTTTTTAACATATTAGAGCCACTGGGGGTGTGCTAGGCTAGATTAATGACAGTGCTGGTTGAAAATGGCCTGGATTCATTTTATCTGAGTCAAGCCTTTACGGTAACTCTCGTGTTGTTATTATTAATCCAACACAAAGCAAACGTTTTGTTGACCTGATTTAAATTTATAATGTTTATAAGATAAATGACACAGGAAATTATTTGTTACATTTATCAGAGTGAGCCAGTTCCTTCTGGGAAGCTATCAGACCTAATATTGTCTATCAGAGGTTTGCCTATTTTTGGGCTGAGCAAGATCATGATGACTCACACATCACAGTCAGAGTCACTTCATCACTCCATTCAGAGGTGTCTGATTGTCTGTTCCCACAACACCTGCATTTCTGTTTGGACACTGCAGTGATGTTGAACTCTTTCTTCTCAGAGGCGTGCTCTCTACCTCCACACTGCCATGTGTATGTCCAACCTTCACCCTGTATGTCACATGTGAGTGTGACAGTATCTCCAGTGAATATCTGTGATGGTTCAGCCTGAACAGTCAGAAGAGGTTTAGGTCTCTCTGGAAGAACCGAACAAACAGAGGTTATGATATAACATTCAAAGAAGCCAAAATGAGTGAATAAAAAAGGGCTGTGAAAACCAACATGTGGCAGTGTGTGTTAAGGTCGTGTTTATGTCTAGGAATGGTGCAATACAATTAAAATATCACAAAATCACTAACTACTCCATCTCTCTGGACCCTCATGCCCTGCACAATGAGAACAATAATTAGTTGACATGTAGTTACAAAGTTACTTATAGTTAGTAGAATGTCTAAAGTAGACTATCAAAATAAAGTGTAACCTTCATTTTCTTCTGTGCCCCTTCTAACATGATGATACTGTCAATGTAACAGCATCACTGATCTCTGACGTCTGTGAATCACTTTATTACTGTGAGATGCAACAGTTCTCTGTCACTGCTGACAGACTGATGGCATTTACATTGCTTTGTATAAAAAAAACAAAAAAAAAACATGTATCAAACTATTTCAAACTATTCAAATCAGTTCTAGTCACCTTTTTCTTAAAACACCTATGTTTTTTTATTTATGGGTGAAACTTCTTGTTTGGGGAACTTCCACTTAATATTACCAAAATGAATCACTTCAAATATTGCATTAGTGCTACAAATAATCGTTATGCGTCAGTTTGACTGTATGAGCTGTACATTTTCTGCCATGCTCTATTTTTTCTGTGTGTGAAATTAGAATCATAAGAATAGTATCACAAGAATATCTGTCAAAAGAGATCTGTCTCTGTTGTGATTATTTTTATTATTTATTTTTTTTTTGTATTCTGCTGTTGTCTTTTTCTGCTGAAAAAGACAACAGACACCGCAAATTTGTGGTTTGCACTCAGTTTTTTCCCTTTTCACTTCTAATTCCTATTAGCAGTGTTTACTGGAATATCTCTAAAGCAGGGAAATACAACATTTATTTGTCAAAATGAATTCAAACATTAAATGCATACATACAAATGACATAATATGAACTTACTTTAACTACGTATTATTTAACTCGTTCTATAATATTGCTGCAGAAAGACTCATTTGAACTAAGTTGTTAATATTCTTTCACTTTTAAGTTTCCTTTTGATGTTCGATGGCTGAAAGGTGAGGAGAACAATGTCAACTCATCTGTACAATAAGGCAAAAATATCTAATGAAAAACACTCTTGTTCAATTCCACAGTGAAATAAGTGTGAAGATTTAAAGAAAAATATGAATCACCTTGAGTGCATCCAGGGGGGATGTTGGAAATCAACACTAAAAAACAAAACAGTTTTATTTTTTGTATTCTGCTGTATTAATATGAAAAAGAAAACAGACACTGCACATTTGATTTATAGATGATGCTGCTTCAAAATGCCATATATGACTATGAATATCCTCAAACTTTTCACATCCATTTTAATGCTTAAAGTCACTCATTTAGTCCTTAAAACTCTTCTGGTTGTGACCACCTTTGACTGGCCATTGCATTCATGAAATCAACAGATACATCTATGATTAGCTACATTGCTCAACATTACAAAAAATGTTGCAAATATAAACCTATGACCAGTAGAGAGAATAATATGAAAAGCCCTACCTCGTAAATTGACGGGATTAGTTACATGTTTGTGACGGTAGGAAACAGGGGCGGTTTCAAACCTCATTTTTGAGACTTTCGTAGACTGCACTTTTAAGGAAAAAATACTCAGCAATGGAGTTGACTGATTAATTTGCATATGGTTTGCCTTAAAAAACAACACCATATTAGGCATAACCACCAGACAGACGTGATTTTCACCTCAAGAGGTCTTTAAAGGATTAGCTCACTTTTAAAAAAACTTTTGCTGATAATTTACTCACCCTCATGTCATCCAAGATGTCCATGTCTTTCTTTCTTCAGTCGAAAAGAAATTAAGGTTTTTGATGAAAACATTTCTCCATATAATGGACTTCAATGGGACCCAAACGGTTCAAGGTCCAAATGACAGTTTCAGTGCAGCTTCAAAGGGCTTTAAACGATACCAGACGATGAATAAGGGTGTTATCTAGCGAAACGATCGGTCATTTAAAAAATAAATAAAAAAGTTTAAGTTTTATAAGCACAAATGCTCGTCTTGCTCTGTTCTGTGATGTGCGTTCGCGACGTCACGTAATACGCAATGACGTTGAAAAGGTCCCGGTTGACTTAGGCGGAAGTACATGGGGGTGAGTAAATTATCAGCAAAAGTTTTTTTTAAAGTGAACTAATCCTTTAAGTGTGTTGGAAAAGGACTTTCAGCATAGTTAATCATCACTTTATGCTGATTATAAGGTCGGTGGATTAAACCAGGCTCCTTAAGTGAACACTAATTTAATTGTGTAAATGTTACTTTAAGAGTAGTAACTATTTTTGACAAATCACTAATCTTGCACTTATGTTGAGATAAGTATTGTGACACTGGTTAAAGCCACAAAGCAGAAAGCAAACCACAACAGCTCAGTTCTACCTGTCTTTGGTCTATAAACTCAACTCCGTCATCTCTATTCTATCAAACCAGCTCTATTTATATTTACCAGCAGATTGCAGATCTTGGAGTATTTTGCATGTAATCATTGCATCATGGAAAGTGCTGCAGTTGTGGTCATTAACATCACTAATCAGAGTCTGAAGTGACTGCAGAACCACCAGCCGCCTCACAGCATCATCTATACATGGTATTCTACCGCTGAACAACAATTCAAGAATGACAACAATTACAGAACACGACATTATGTCCAATTCGACACATGAACCATTAAGGCCACAGTGCCTTGACAGACAGCAGCCAACAGCAACACGCACATTCATCATATTTTATTGGATTTGTGTGTCGCTCCTGTTGGCGTTTGTTTCTTTCCACTGACTGAGCATGTTCAATCAGGTTTGTTGCGTTTGTCAAGTCAAGTCAAGTCACCTTTATTTATATAGCGCTTTTAACAATACAGATTGTGTCAAAACACTTAACAGTATCAAATTGGAGGATAGAGTGTCAGTAATGTATAAAAATAAGATTAAACACTCAATTTTCAGCTTCGGTTTGTGCAGAGTGAACTGGCCTTTACAAACCTTGAATTGTACGACTGAAGCCAATAATGATAAATAAAATGATCTCATTCATCTACAGCACATCACAGTGTGTTTGTCCATCACACACAGATATCATGAGCTACAGATGGATTTGATACTCTTCCACAGATAATTAGCAGCATGAATGAAAAACTGATCAAATACATAAGAGTATAAACACAGTGATTCACTGCATCACTACACAAAAGAAAAATAATACATAAATGAGAAAATGATACTCACAGAGGCAGAGCATAAGAGGAAGCAAACTGAGCTCCATACTGATAGTAATGCACAAAGTTAAACACACAGTCTGTGCTATAGAATAAACACTTCCTGTAAAGAAGTGCACGAGAGGAAGAGAGCAAATTAAATCGCAATATATGAATGATGGTACAGGAAACGCATGCGTGCATTCTAAGGTTAAAAAAGAAAATCACACCGAGCATCAAGAATGCATTTTGAGTCTCAAAAAATTCATTTTTGCCTCTTGAAAAAAAAAGAAAAAGAAAGAAAGAAAGAAAAAAGTTTTTTCCCCATTAATTTGTCTGCTTTAGCTCTAAATTGCAAATCTTCAAAGAATATATTATATTATGATTTTTTTTAAGAAACAATTTTTGTATCATTAATGGTATCAATTTTTGTTTTGTAATATATTCTTTAGAATGTAGTGAAGATACCTTATTACAAGGTAAGATAATCAGATATTTTTGCAAAAGAAAAAAGAAAGAAAGTTTGCGGAAACATCTATGATTACAGTGTGGTTTCAATCTATATTCAAGATTCAAGACTTTTATTTGTCACATACACAATTATACAAAGTATAACCTGCAGTGAAATGTAAGTCAGGTCCGCTCCAAGGACAGTGCAATTATATAGAATACAAAACACTGAATGTACATAAATATTAAGAACAAGAAAATTAGAAAAAATAAAAAGAATACAATGAAATAAAATAAAAGATAAAAATATAAATGTGCAGGTCAGTATGTTTGTTGACTTAAATAGTACTATAAGAAGGAATGTGCAAAGGAATGTGCAAAAAGTTGTGCGAAAAGATGTACAGGGTATGTACATAGCAGCAATACGAGGTAGAAAAAAAATTGGAATAACTTATTGATATAGTGGTATTAACATGGAGTCGTGAGATGTTATGACACAGAGTTAGAGTTTAGGAGCCTGATGGCCTGGGGGAAGAAGCTCCTTCTAAGTCTCTCAGTTTTTGCCATCAGGCTACGGAAGTGCTTACCAGATGGAAGCAAAGTGAATAGACGGTTACCAGAGTGATTTGAGTCCTTGATGATTTTGACAGCTCTACTTTTGCAGCGTTTGAGGTAGATGTCCTGCATAGAGGGGAGAGCAGACACTGAGATGCGCTCAGCTAAGCGCGCAACTCTCTGTAGTGCTTTGAAGTCCTGATTGGAGCTAGTCGTGACGTATTGTCAAGTATGGTGACCCATACTCGAAATTGGTGCTCTGCGTTTAACCCATCCAAGTGCACACACACAGCAGTGAGTAGTGAACAAATCCACACACACACACACACACACCGTGAACACACACCCGGAGCAGTGGGCAGCCATGCTGCAATTGCCCGGGGAGCAATTGGGGGTTCGGTGCCTTGCTCAAGGGCACCTCAGTCGTGGTATTGAGGGTGGAGAGAGCGCTGGACATTCCCTCCCCCCACCTACAATCCCTGCCGGCCGGGGGCTCGAACTCGCAACCTTTCGATTACTAGTCCGACTCTCTAACCATTAGGCCACGACTTCCCCGAGCTGTTTCCATACCACACTGAGATGCACTGAGTCAGTACACTTTCTATGGTCCCTGAATAGAAAGTTTTCAAGATTGCTGGTGAGACCCTGAATTTCCTCAGCTGACGCAGATGGTACAGTCTTTGCCTGGCTTTCTTAACCTGTGTTTGGATGTGTGTAGTCCAAGTCAGGTTCTCTGAGATGTTTACACCGAGGTACTTGAACCTACTCACCCTCTCCACAGGGGTCCCACTGATCATACGAGGAGTGTAGGGCCGCTGCTGTCTCTTCCTAAAGTCCATGATCAGCTCTTTAGTTTTCCCCACATTCAGAGAGAGACAGTTGTCCTGGCACCATGATGTGAGTCTCTCTACCTCATCCAAGTATGCGGTCTCATCATTGTTGGAAATGAGGCCCAGAACCACAGTATCACTCAGGACACAGCCCTGTGGGGCTCCTATGTTCAGAGTGATGGAGTTTGAGGTGAACTGGCCAACTTTCACCACTTGAGGTCTGCGGGTGAGGAAGTCTTGAATCCAGTCACAGAGTGAGGAGTTTAGGTAGAGGTCTGTGAGTTTAGATGCTAGATTGATGGGGACTATGGTATTAAAAGCTGAGCTATAGTCAATGAATAGCAGCCTTACATAATTCTCATTGTTGCTGTCCATGTGTGTGAGGGAAGAGTGGAGGACATGAGAGATGGCATCGTCCGTAGATCTGTTTGGGCGATAGGCAAACTGAAGAGGGTCCAAGGTAACAGGGATGGAGGAGCAAATGTGGCTCTTTACAAGTCTCTCAAAAACCTTCATGACTATTGATGTGAGGGAAACTGGGCGATAGTCATTCAGGCAAGAGGGTTTATTGTTCTTTGGCACAGGGATAATGATGGAATTTTTGAATGAGGTGGGAACCACGGAGGTAGCAAGGGACTCATTAAAGATAGACGTGAACAAACCAGTGAGCTGATCAGCGCAGGACTTCAGAACACGGCCGGTTATCCCATCAGGTCCGGCTGCTTTCCTGACGTTCACTTTCTTTAGCGCCCTCCGAACCTCATCCTCCGACACGGTGATTACAGGATTATCGCTGCTCTGCCTGCTGCTTCCTGGCGCGCTGGTAGGCAGAGTTGCGCCGCCGCTGTTGCAATCGAACTGGCCGTAGAAGATCTGCTCTCACCTCTGCGGAGGATTTGTTTCCGAAGGCACAGATGGTCCTCAGTCCCTGCCACATCCGTCGAGAGTCCTTGAGTTGGAAATGAGACTCAATTCTCACTCTATATCGGTGTTTGGTGGCTCTTACTGCGCGTCGGAGAGCATAGCACGATGCTTTGTACTTGCTCATATTCCCGGTCAGAATAGCCTCGTTGTAAGCAGCAGTGTGTGTGTTAACCGCATCACGGATTGTTCTGTCCACCAACGGTTTCTGGTTGGAGAAGGTCCTTACAGTTATTGTTTCTGTAACTTGCTCGTTTAGCGTGTTTACAAAGCTTAATGCTACATCCGTGAACTCGCTGATGTCAGAAGACCTCGCCCGGAACATGTCCCAGTCGACGTCATCAAGAGCCACCTGTAGCATAGCTTCTGAGTGGCAGGACCAGCGCGTCACTACTCTCTGCACCGGAGGATCCTGAACGAGCCTTTGTTTATATTCCGGTGTGAGGAAAATGGCGGCATGGTCCGATTTGCCAAAAGCCGGTAGTGAGCGGGCTTTGTAGGCATTCTTAAACTGAGAGTAGCAGTGATCCAGTGTATTCGGTCCTCTAGTTGGACAGGATACATGTTGATAAAAGTTCGGCATGACCTGCCTGAGGTTAGCTTTGTTAAAGTCTCCCGCGATGATAAAGGCAGCGTCAGGATGTTTGTTAATGTAGCCGCTGAGCACATGAGTCTGTCTCGAATCCCAG
Organism: Barbus barbus; assembly: GCF_936440315.1. Taxonomy (NCBI): domain Eukaryota; kingdom Metazoa; phylum Chordata; class Actinopteri; order Cypriniformes; family Cyprinidae; genus Barbus; species Barbus barbus. The sequence continues at coordinate 6,334,051 of NC_136730.1, forward strand.
TGCATTTCCCGTGGCGTTTCTTGATCCGTCGCCTCGGGGGGTTGTTGTTTATCTCTGCGTTCCGAAGAATCTCCAGTGGCCACGATGGATTTGTGGATAAGGTGTCCTGGAACAGGTTAGTGTAGTGGTTTCCAATGTCCAAAAGTGTTTCTCTGTCATAAGTGAACAGTGCCGACGTAAAATGTGAAAAAAGAGAAAGTAAAAGTAAGTAAAAAAGTAAATAAAAGCACAATATTAGCGGAGCGGCCTGTACGGCATCCGAACTCAGCGGCGCCATCTTGATCATATATTAAAGTAAAGTCAGTAAAGTAAAGTCGTGACGTATTGTCAAGTATGGTAACCCATACTCGAAATTGGTGCTCTGCGTTTAACCCATCCAAGTGCACACACACAGCAGTGAGTAGTGAACAAATGCACACACACACACACACACACACACACCGTGAACACACACCCGGAGCAGTGGGCAGCCATGCTGCGGCGCCCGGGGAGCAATTGGGGGTTCGGTGCCTTCCTCAAGGGCACCTCAGTCGTGGTATTGAGGGTGGAGAGAGCGCTGTACATTCACTCCCCCCACCTACAATCCCTGCCGGCCGGGGACTCGAACCCGCAACCTTTCAATTACGAGTCCGACTCTCTAACCATTAGGCCACGACTTCCCCCTATTCTGTTTGTATTTAATTTTGTCCCTTTCAATAAGAAGTTCTGCACACTTGTTTTTGCAGTAAGTATGAAGTATATTAAAAAAATATGCAAAACTGTCATTAGGCATGCTTATACATGCACTTTCAGTTTATACTGATGAGCATCAGATTTCATGAATGAAGGTTGATTTATTGTCATGCTGGATCTGCTATGTCAGACTGGGCAAGAGAAGTGGTTTTGCTAAATGTTACCAGTCTTACCAGAAAAGGTAAGTGTGAAGACATCTATGTTACTAAGAATTCTGAATCACTACTTCTTGTCTATGGACACTTTTAGCAGTTTTCATCACTGCAGAATGAGCAGCTGCTTGAGTGACTCGTCATGCTTTGTCTGCAATGTCACACTGGGCAAGAGAAGTGGTTTTGTTAAATGTTACCAGTCTTAGAAAAGGGAAGTGTGAAGACATCTATGTTACTAAGAATTCTGAATCACTACTGCTTGTCTATGGACACTTTTAGCAGTTTTCATCAGTTGCAGAATGAGCAGCTGCTTGAATGGCTCGTCAGTATGAATGTTGTCTACTGTTAAGATCAACTGTGACGTGACTTGGCTCTTTTGTTATCATACAAATGAATGCGGTGTCTCGTTCCTCCGCGACACCCACAGAGAACGCTGAACCAACAGTCCACAGTCACAATCAGCTGTGTGTGTGTATGTGTGGTCAGTGCAATGGGAATTGCATGATGGGAATTGTAGTCCAGAGGGACGTACAACAGTCAGTGTAGTGCAAGAGTCAATGTGGTGAGCGAGTGACCGCTGGTGGTGAGTGAACGGAAGTTCATAAGTAGTAGTATCCAATACCATGTGTCAGATTGGTGATCTATGACTTGATTTATGATGTCAGTGTTGATTGACAGGTTATCATATATCAAATGTGTACATGGGCAGATTTATGACCTGATTTATGGCTATGTGACCCCCTCTGTCAGCCTGACTGTCACGTCACAGGGTCCTGTCACCCCTGACTGACATGACAGTAGGGTGTGTAAATCAAAGATCAAAACAGATGTTAGATTTGACTTTTGATGGATTTATGACTGGATTTGTGATGTTTTCTATCTCTCACCTGTGCCATGGCATTTTTATGGTGTTCCTTCCTGAGCTGTAGCTAGCTTCATCCAGACACGTGTCTAATGTCAAACCCCTAGACGGTTTAGTTCTGCTTGATCTATAGGCTAAATGGTGATAGCTAAAACATCACTTTTTTGAGTGTATGAAAACTGAAACAGAATTAATGAATTCACCAAGACCATATTTCTATATGCATCTGAAAAAGCTGCTATGTTTGGGCATGTTCTTTCTTTATCATCTGTATGTGTGTATGCTAACACCTCTGTAGAATCAGAACAACCTAACCTGTAGGTTGAATAGATAAACTTATAAGGAGGAGGCTTAAGTTAAAAATTATTTCACCAACTATCCACCAAGTCCACCTCACCTATCCATTTACTTCTGACAGTGAAGGTGATTGTGGGGTCTAACTGACAGTGGACAACAGTATCCTCTATGTGCTTGTGTTAATGGCTTTACAGCATCCACCTCATATAGATGTGCACAGAATCATGCTTTAGTTCAGTTCAATTCATTTTATTTATAAAGCACAATAAAACAACAATGGTTGACCATTGTGCTAAACAACAATATTGTTTAAATGAAATCAAAGTACATAACATGATATGACAAGACAAACAAATAAACATTTTAAATAAGCCCTGTATAAACGACTATGTATATAAACTTTCCAAAAGGAATGTAGTATAATGTTATGGTTTTCTGTATTTATATGACAATTTTCTTAGTGATTTTGATTTGATTTGAGTTAGATAGGGAGCACAAAAATATTCCTTGATATTTTGTGTCTGTCGCCTTTTCAAGACTGTGTACAACCTCAAACTTTACTGAATGTGTAGCTTTGAGCACAATGGTTAGATATGTTTCAGTTGTAATCGTAAAACAGCACGCCTTAATTTTCGTGTCGATACTTAATGGGGTCTCACATAAAATAGATGGATAATTGTCCTAAAAAAGAAATACCAACTTAGTCAAACACTCTCAAGAAATTTTTCTTAATTTTAATTTATTTCTATAAACACTGAATGCTGATGGCTCTCAGAGAGAAGGCCTCACCTACAGTACAGTCACAGTTATGATATATACAGTCCAACAAACAAAATGTGAGCCGCATCTTCCATAATCCTGATTGTCTGATTTAGTAAAATGTCAGTCACAATAGATCAAGAGGAGATTCAAGATTCAAGATTTTTATTTGTCACATACACAATTATACAGAGTATAACCAGCGGTGAAATGCAAGGATTAGCATGAACTTGCGGAGAAGTCTTAAAACAAATAAACAAACAAACAAACGAAATGTGAATTGTGTCATCTGCTGTCTGGGGGAAGTCGTGGCCTAATGGTTAGAAAGTCGGACTCGTAATCCAAAGGTTGCGGGTTCGAGTCTCGGGCCGGCAGGGATTGTAGGTGGGGGAAGTGAATGTCCAGCGCTCTCTCCACCCTCAATACCACGACTGAGGTGCCCTTGAGCAAGGCACCGAACCCCCAACTGATCCCCGGGCGCCGCAGCATAAATGGCTGATACCACTCTCTATACTTTCATTGTTTTTTTTAGATGAAAACTATTCTCAGAATCTGGTCAATCATGTCGCGAGTGTTTCCTTCTACAAGAGATTGTTTAAACTGAGATTGTGATGTACTATAGAGCTTTTTCTGCTCTGTCTACAAACCGGCCCACGAGACACAAGCCCCATACTGTTTCTCTGTTACATGTACATCTATTTCATTTAGAACCCAAAGTAGCACATTACAAGTTGAAGATAGTGTGGAAACACTATTTTCTTTGCACACGTCTCTAAACATGACTTTAATAAATAAATTGCAGATGTCATGTAGTTAATTCATTGAAAGGTGCATGTTTTTGACCATTTTAGATGGTCTGTTCCAGCACACAGGCACATGTTTTAGGTATTCATCTGACCAAAAGGTTTGATCTTGGGGAAACACGCACAACAGCAGCTGTGTGTTGCCATGATTGTCTTCATAATTGATCCACTTTTACTAAAACAATGCGGAATGAAGTTACTGTATTCAACAGCACAGTCCCTTAAAATATTGTAGTATATTTTTTTCCCTTCCAAATATCTAAACATGTATTTAGCTTAAATATTAGCTGTTAAGTGTTTATAAAGTAGTCATGCCTGTTGTTGAAATTTTATAACATATATTTCACCAAACCTAAAGGACTGAAAATTAAGTTTAACATAAGTCTGCAAAGGCTCAAATGGGCCCTGCTGTAGTGCTCTGAGCACTAGAGACAGGTCCCAAGAGGGTATAGAGGGGTGCCGTGGAGGATTTAACCTTCTTGCCCCCCTAAGGAGCCTGATGACGAAGTCATGCTTACCCACCGACTTCCCTTCCACAGGGTCGTTGTTGGCAGCAATCGCAGCCACATAGACTTTAAGGGTGGATGGAGAAAGCCTTTGATGAATGTGAATGAGGTTATACGCACTGCGGAGGTCCAACTTGGTGAAGATGGTGGCACCGCGTAGATGTTCCAGGGCTGCCAGGACGAGGGGAAGAGGATACCGGAAAAATCCCTTCACTTGATTGGGATGTTCTCTTTTATTCTGGACGGCAAGGGCAGTGACTGTAACATCGAGTGTATTTTGCAAAATTAAAAATTTATTTATACCGTATGTATTTAAATGTATGAAAATTCTTCAAAAAGAACACACAGAGTGATCTCAGCTGCCATAGTTGCAACACTTGCGTCATCAGAACAGGGTGTTCAACGCACCACTGTTTCCGTTTAATAAACGTTTTGCACCGTTTTTTCGGGGCTGAACGCAGCCCAGGTTAGACTAACTACGCGTGCGCATTTAGAGTGCGTTCTTTCACTGCATGATTCAGTCTATTAATATGCATTAATGATCATAATTCAATATAAGGGGGCAGAGAATATATATATTTATATCAATCCATATAGTTAATCAATATCACACGAAGAGTGCCGTTTTAGGTTACAAATGTGATATTGATTTTATTCAACAGTTCAATAAACAAGAAGAAAATATTAAGAGACTTACGTTTTAGCCACCATATTTCCTGTTTTTGTGCTATTTCGACAACAGAAAATATTCCAAAAACAGCGCTGTTTTGCGTCTCTGAGCAACATGACAGTGTTTAGTTCCTGAATGAATGAATCAATCGTTTAAATGATTCGGTTCAATCGCAATGACTCACTTATTAACACTGACTTGATGCCATCTACTGGTGATTTTAATTTCACATTTACAGTATGTTTTCATTTTTTAAATAATTTCAAATATAATTTCATGTTTAAAATATCAAAACATTATTTATGCAATTCTAACTGCAAGTTAAAGCATTCCATGTCCCTCTAAGCTGCATGAGTAAATACATCTAAATGCCACTTCATATGCATCTTCTGTAAAGCTGAATCTTATTGATACCGATTTCATTTGTTTAGTAACAGCCTAAATGTATTATTATAATTGACTGATTAAATGTAAGAATTTGACTCAAAAGATGATGCACACTTTTAGAAAATAATTTTATAAAGGTAAAAATGCCCATAAAAGGTAAAATCAATTTAAACTTATTGGAAAAGATTTATTTCTATCACTGCTGTGAACTGACCACACAGAATATGAAGAATATCAAAAACTTTAGGATTCAGCTGTCCACGGTAGTCCTTAAGATAACAGCACAATAACACACTCAGCAAAATATTGTCTAATTATCTTTATCGATAAAATCCCAGAAAATGTTGAGATGTTTTTGTTAGTATTGCACATCCCTAGTAGGCTACTGACACCAAATGATTTGCAACGGTTGCTTTGTCACTTCCAGTGTAGACAGCCTCAGGCTGTTGGTTTATTTCTGTTGGGTTGTAATTAAAAGACAAACTTGTCATGACATTTGACTTTCTCTGTATAGATTTATTCATATATTTGTTTGTTTTAGAGTGTTGTTTTAATGTTTCTGTATTTTTCATCTTTATGATATTTTGGAAAGACTGAAGATCAGCGCAGAATTCAATAATCTTGTGAATGGACCACAGCTAGTCCTTTTGCAGTTTTTTTTTTTTAATCCATCAAAATGTTATATGCAGACATGACTTTCAAATTGTTGAGCTTGGACAAAGATTCACCGCGGTAAGCTTATAATAATAATGTTTTCTAATTTACCTCGGTTTAACAACCCTAAACCCTTACAGTAATGCAAATACAGTAATTATGTGTTATATTCGCGGTGGGATACAACTACCGGAAACCAACAATACATATTTTTTTTTCTACCTATTAGATTGTGTTTTATTAACGTCTACACCTACCCCAACCCTAAACCTGCCCCTTACAGTAATGCAGATGCATTAAATATTGTTGTTCAGCGTGAGAAAAAGAACGAGATATTGATGTGCGCATGCGCAGTAAGCCCCTGTAGGAAAATCTAGTAGAATAAAATGTCAGGACACCGGTAAGTGGAGTTCTCAGCAGTGTGCTTGTAAACTTATCTTATTGAATTATTATTATTTTACGAGAACGGCGTGAAGAGATCATGCACAGCTGTTGTTCATATTGCTGTGAGTAGCCTGTGGAAACAAGGTTAGCTGCAGCAAGGGGCTACAATATTTTTGTTCAATGTTTTCCTAATGACAGTTTTATAAAGGCTACTACGAACACCCTTTTCCCATTTTTATCACAGAATGATTCAGGAAATATATTTTATAGTTTCTATACTAAATGATATGTCAATCAGTACTGCATTTTTCGTATAGTTTATTTATTTATTACCTGAAGATAACTTGAAAAACACACATAAACCATCTATATTCGCAGTCGTGTGTTTAATGTCTTCACGTTTCATCAATAAAAACGTTTCTGCTTTTTATTCAGTTCAGCTACAGCGATAGTGTGAGTTTGTCCATACCTCGAAAGTTTCTGCGCGAGAGCTTCAAATATGAATGAAACATGCACTGCACGAGAGAGTGTTAAGCTCTCATGATATTCACATCTCCTCATTTTGGATACGAATAAAACGTCAGGTCATGTCTCTTTTAATTTGAATCTAGATTTAAATCTAGAAACCTCTATGTGAAAACACCTTCTCGAGCTCGAATGAAGTGCGGGGGATGAATTTACATTTTATTAAAATTAATATTAATTTTACTAACGTAGTTCTACACACAGCCATAAAAACAAAGGTGCTTGTTCTCGTTCGTTCTTGCTGTTTAATTGGGAAAAGTTTAAAGCGCGTCGAGGTGTCTTGTCTTTTTTACTGCTTATACTGATTTTCTCGTCCTCTGAATCAAACTTATCAATCCTGTTTTTATAATCATTATCATTCAAAAAATTAATAAATTCAGAACATGATTAAAATACAATTCTATTTTCAATAAGACAGGAATATTTTTTTTCTACAACAACAGTAGTGTTTACAACAGAAAAACCACCATACCCTGTAAACTCAATAACAATAATAATAATAATAATAATAATATCATTCCAGAGTAATTAAGAGGTGCAAAAAATGTCTTTAACATTTAAACTTAAAATGGTCTTTTCTGTTCTGTGTTTCTTTTTCAAACCTGCGTCATGGCATTTGCTGCTTTATCAATACAGAAGCATCCATTTCGATACACATATCAGCAAGGAGCACAGCCCTATTAAAAGCCGTGTTCCATGTGCCCCTTTTATACTTTGAACACCTGCCCCACCAAAGGTCTCTGCACGGCCCTGCCAGTGACCAATGATTATGTTCTAATTGATTAACATGGTGCTTTGCTGTATACCTCTTGGCAGACACTGGAGGACAGTGAAAGCCCCAGAATTGAAAGAGTGGGGCAGTGCAATGGTAGAAATAACATCTTATGAATCCATGCTTAATTGAGTGTTAGAGAGGAGGGGTTGTCTCCCTGGGAAGAGCTCTGGACATATATTACAGTAAGGTCTCAAAATAAATAGACAACTATTTTGTGTTCTGTCTTGCACTGTATTTTATTTAATGGTTAAAATGTGCCTGTAGAAATCTGTGACCCTGTATCGTTTTTGTAATGTTGTACTTCTGTTACCTATCAACCTTCCAAAAAAAGATCTTTTTAAAATCCCCAAAAAAGGAAGAAATTGTTCATCAACAAAAAAGGGACAAAATATGTTTGCTGCAGTTTAAATATTACACAACTGACTTGGGAGATGGTAGTGTGTTACTGCTTCAAGGTGATCTGCCAGCTTGTAATAAAGTTTCCCAGGTCAATTATAAAATTTTGCATTGAGAGCCCAGAAACACAGAACAAGCTCAGGGCCAACAAACAAATTTTTTCCACTGTATTTCATGAAAATTCACCTGTCACATATAGTTGCCTGTTCTGAAATGCAAAAGATGCAAATTAAACGGGTGTTGTATAACCAAAACAAATTTTTATTTTACCTTTAAGCGCACCACCTGCCTGCTTTGGAGCTCTATTTAAGCAGCAGCCTCTTCAAAACCATCTCACTTTTCTGACTTTCACCAGACGAGCTGATTTTGAGAAAAAGTTAATCAGACTACAGTCATCTATGTGAGTATATTTCTAGTAATGGGCACTTAAAATGTAATTTGTGTATCAAACAACTTGATACTTTGTAGGAGGTTATAATTATACAACAGGGCCTGGTGTCATCTGAGGGCTAATTAATTAATCCACTTGATTTATATCTGATGTTGATTTGAATGTTATTCTGTGATCTAATTTTCAGATTCAGTTTAAAGATGTCCAAACCAACAACTGTGCAAAACATTGGTGGTGGAGGAGGTGCTCCATTTTCATTTACAGGTGAGAAGAACGGTGCCAATTTAGAGAAGATCGGGGTGTGGCTGGGAGAATGGCAGGTGAAGGCTGTCAAGGTTTGGCTTTCAGATGGCAGAAGTGAAACCTTTGGCAATCCAGCCGGACCGTATCAAGAGTACGCATTCAAGTCTGGTGAGTGTTTCACCTCACTGTCCCTGTGGGACAATGGAGAAAAAAGACGTCTTGGAGCCATCAAATTCAAGACCAATCAAGGTGGAGAATTTTTAGCAAGAATGACCAAATACTCCCTGCCAACAGAATATCCCATGGATGTCGGCTCTGGGTTTTGTCTGGGAGTTGTAGGAAGAGCTGGTGCAGATATTGACCGCATAGGATTCATGTTTCTTAATGCAGTTCAATCAACAGTTCTCACCAATGTCAGCTATCCCACTCTCCACCAGCTGATACCAAAGGTGTCAGTGGAAGAGATCAAATCCATCGCTTACAAGAATGAAACCTCTGCTAATCAAAAGCAAACAGTGGAAACTTCAAAGAAAGTGACCAAAAAATCTTCATGGTCCATGAGTAACAGCATTACAGCAACATTCAGTGTGGAAGTGAAGGCAGGGATTCCAGGGATTGCAGACGTTTCTACAGGATTCAGTGTCAGCGTTGGATCAGAAAGCACTTACAGTCATGAGTACACCGATGAGAGAACCGAAACTCTGACCTTCCCTCTTGACGTGCCGCCTAAAAAGAAGGTGGATATTGATATCAACATCGGCAGAGCCACGTTTGACCTGCCTTACACTGGCACATTGAAGATCACTTGCAAGAACGGCAGTGTGTTAGAGTTTGGGACCAGGGGCCAATACAAAGGCGTCACTTACACTGATATCAAAGTGAATACTAAAGAATATGATCTGTAATGTTAAGGCAGATTATACATGCAACACATAATTTTTTTCATTTTCCTTCTGATATTATCAGTAATGTATCAGTTATTCTACATATAATATCAGGGGATTTTAGGGAAAATATATATTCCACATTATTCTTTAAATAATATTTTATGATTTTATTACAGATACATTCATATAGTTTATACTCTGTCTAATCGCTTTAATATAATCTTTAGAATATCAGTTACTCTACATTTAATCGTAATTGTCCTGGGTGTTCAAGGGATATATATATACATATATATATATATATGAACTCAACACTGTTATTCTTGAAATTATGTTTTATTATTTTAATATAGCAACATTCATATAGCTAATACTTTGTGTAATCTCTTTAATATAAAATCTCACTTGATCATGTAAGATTTTCAGATGTGTTTAATCTGACATTTAATAAAAGGATTACACTTCATTAAATTAACAATGGTATCAATTTTCTGTTTCTTGTACATGTCCGGCTGTGAGGAATACATTACTAATCTAATTTAGCACACCAGTGTTTCCATGTATTAATGTATGCAATCATACAAATTTCATTAGGTCCAGATTTTTAGAACCAAACAAGTGGAAACCAGGTTCAGGTTGAGCAATTTGAGGAAATATAAATCAAAAGTGACATGCTGCAGAACATCAGTGTTTCTCTGCTCATCCTTGACTTAAACACAGGTTCTACTCTTCAGCACAGTGATGACCCACAAAACTCAGACAAACAGAATCCCTTTAATATCCTAACAGTACATTTAACACGAACAGATCACCCCCATATCATTTTGTGCGAAAACACATGAACTTACACTTAATTTGAGCATTTACTCTAAAACCTTTTTCCTTTCGAGTGCAATGTGAATTCGCTGTAATTTTATAGTAAGCTGCTGGCTGCAAGTTTGCCAAAATTGTACTTTTTTTTTTACAGTTTGCTTGCCATGAACTAAATTTATAACTGTTAAAACACTCAAACTTGGAATAAGTGACATTTAAAGTAAAGCTAACAATGATAGAACAGGCTAGACCCATCTGTAGAAGAACAGATGAGAAAGAGATCTCACCATGAGCTTCGCAGAATTTGACTCTATAGTCTTTGGATACGATCAGTGTAACTTTATCACTGGTGTGAGTATCGTGATTCTTGTGATTCTCTTCCAGTACAGCTGTGTGTGAGATTCATTAACAGAACTGATTCTGTATTCCTGTGATTGACTGTTATTACCATAAAAAATATGGTAGCAACATTTTAGGTTTTTACGGATTTAACTAAAATTTACATTTAAATACCGTAATTTCATTAACTGATACTGAAATCTTTTTTGTACCTTCGTAATACACTTATATACCAAAAGCAGGTGGTGATGAGAAAGTCACATGATGATCCAAAGCCCATCACAAGCAGCATTTAAATGTTAACATATATAGAAGGTGCACAGTGTCATTCACACAAACACTAAACACCATCATGGTAACACACATGAAACTGAAATAATGCAATAAATATTAATTTAACAACATTAGATGTAACATACAACCCTAATGTACACAACTGATAAGAAAACAACTAAGACGCAACATAGTTATTAAAAAAAAAAAAAAAAATATATATATATATATATATATATACCTAAAGGATTATTAGGAACACCTGTTCAATTTGTCATTAATGCAATTATCTAATCAACCAATCACATGGCAGTTGCTTCAATGCATTTAGGGGTGTGGTCCTGGTCAAGACAATCTCCTGAACTCCAAACTGAATGTCAGAATGGGAAAGAAAGGTGATTTAAGCAATTTTGAGCGTGACATGGTTGTTGGTGCCAGACTGGCCAGTCTGAGTATTTCACAATCTGCTCAGTTACTGGGATTTTCATGCACAACCATTACTAGGGTTTACAAAGAATGGTGTGAAAAGGGAAAAACATCCAGTATGCGGCAGTCCTGTGGGCGAAAATGCCTTGTTGATGCTAGAGGTCAGAGGAGAATGGGCCGACTGATTCAAGCTGATAGAAGAGCAACTTTGACTGAAATAACCACTCGTTACAACCGAGGTATGCAGCAAAGCATTTGTGAAGCCACAACACGCACAACCTTGAGGCGGATGGGCTACAACAGCAGAAGACCCCACCGGGTACCACTCATCTCCACTACAAATAGGAAAAAGAGGCTACAATTTGCACGAGCTCACCAAAATTGGACGCAATATGCAATATGTGTGACAAAAATAAGTGAACATGGTTCTCTGCTTTTATACCCTTTTGCCCCATGTTTTCAATAGCTATCTCCCAATATGCTCATATATAGCTAAGTAAGTGCGATAAACACATTTGATACATTTCATTCCTCACGTAGCGTCTTCCCAGAATCCTCATGATATTCTGTTTTTCCTAAGCAAGCAAGAACTTGACACATTCTCGTGCAAGGCAGAGAAAGGCCTCATAGGCCCTGTGCTCAAACAGTTATATGATGTTATATGGTTAATTGTGGTATAAAGGAATATTGAACATATGAATATAAATATATATATCTTAATATCCATATAGTAAGTATATGTAGGCTAAATATGATAAATTCAAAATTTCTCACACATAATTCACTGTAAATGATATGTTCTTTTTCACTTCCAAAATCGGTATGCTACCGTAAAATTACATGTAATGTCCAATATAGTTTTTCACAGTATATAATAGGGGAACTTACTGTTAACAATTTAACAGGTTTTTACTTTAGCAGTATGGTCATTTTTTACAATTGGGTGTGACTTATGCTGACTTATAGTTGCCAATAATTTGAGCAAAAAATAAAATAATAATAATATTAGTTTGAGTAAAAAAAAAAAAGGAAAGGAAAAGAAAAGAAAAAAAAAATCAAAATTTACTAAATATAAATATGAATATGAATATTTCACTTGTCCTAAGGAATGCAAGTGGAACTTTGTCAATTTGCCTTGCAAAGCATTAAACAACTAATAATCAGTTAAAAATAACATAACCTGATATAGTTTATTAAAGTTTTAAAGGTATAACGTGCTGTTATGGGGTACTCATGATTCTTTGTTGAAAATTTGCATTAGCACTTCTATCATTCATCTTTTCCCTCGCCCCTGATGACAACAAATGAAAATAAAGTAGGCAGGGTTTACTGTTCAAAGAATCAGAGATCGAATTCCAGTGTGAAGCATCAGTTTTAATTTGAAATGAAATTTCAACCCTGCCAAAATGGGCACTCATGGGCATGTAAGTCGGCAATGTATTATAGTAGGCCTACGCTGTACTGACTTCAAACGAAACAATTATATTCGATAAAACAACACCATTAAATATAGAGCTACAAGTTCATTTACACACAGGGTTCATTTAAAATGCAAAGCTTTTTTTTTATATTTGATTAAATCTGAAAGTCATACATGATGAAGTAAATCACATAATTTATTAGTAGCGATGATTACAAAATGGAGCTGCATGAATATTTTGTAACAGAATCAGAATAGATTATTTGGAAAAGACAATGCTGAGCATATACTTTTTTCCTGTTTAATATCATTGAGCAAAGAGTCATTTGAAATGGATCAGTGCAGACAAATCAAAACAAAACACGATCAAAGGTTGGTCAACTGATACATTGCTGGTAAAATCAGATAAAACCCAGCTAAGAACAATCTTAACATTACAGATCGGATTCTTTAGTATTCACTTTGATATCAGTGTAAGTGATGCCTTTGTATTGGCCCTTGGTTTCATACTCTAACACACTGCTGTTCTTGCAAGTGATCTTCACTGTGCCAGTGTACGGCAGGTCAAACGTGGCTCTGCCGATGGTGATGTCAACATCCACCCTTTTTCTCGGTGGAACATCTACAGTGGAAGACAGTGTTTCGGTTCTCTCATCGGTGTGCTCATGACTGTAAGTGCTTTCTGCTCCAACGCTGACATTGAATCCTGTAGAAACTTCTAGAACCTCTGGAATCCCTGCCTTCACTTCCACACTAAATGTTTCTGTCAAGCTGTTACTCACAGACCATGAAGATATTTTGGTCACTTTCTTTGACGTTTCAATTGTTTGCTGTTGGTTAGTGGAGGTTTCATTCACGTAAGAGCCAGATTTGATCTCTTCCATTGCCACCTGTGGTATCAGCTGGTGGAGAGTGGGATAGTTGACATTGGCGAGAACTGTTGATTGAACTGCATTGAGAAACATGAATCCCATGCAGTCAATATCTGAACCAGATCTTCCTTCAACTCCCAAACAAAATCTAGAGCCGATATCAATGGGATATTCTTTTTTCAAACCCCAGTTTGTCATGTTTGCAAAAAATTCTCCACCCTGGTTGGTCTTGAATTTGATGGCTCCAAGACGTGTTCCTTCTCCGTTCCCCCAGAGGCACAGTGAGGTGAAACACTCACCAGACTTGAATACGTACTCTTGATACGGTCCATCTGGATTGCCAAAGGTTTCACTTCTGCCATCTGAAAGCCACCAACTTTTTGCAGAGTTGTTGGGCTGGACATCTTTAAAGTACATCTGAAAATGACATCACAGAATAACATTCAATATAACAGAGATGTATGTGAAATACATTTATTTTTGTGTCTCATTATCTAAAACATTTTTTAAATTCTTTAGAACATTTTGTTCCTTGTTTCAACTCTCTTAAAGTAATTTCTATTTGCTTTTAATCCTCATTTACTGATATCTATACCCTATTATATGTCCTGCAATAACCTCCTGCAAAATATCAAGCTGTTTGCTACATGAGTGAGCATCACTGGAAAAATACTCACAGATGACTGTAGCCTGATGAACGTTTTCTCAAGATCAGCTTGTCTAATGAAAGCCAGAAATGTAAGATATGTTTGACTGGACAACAGCTTAAATACAGATCCAAACGGGGCAGGCGGTACCTAGAAAAACACACCCTGTGTCAGAGTCATCTGCCAAAAATAAAAAATAAAAGTAGTTGCATGTGAAAATTGATAAGACGTATAACTTAAATGCATCATACGTTTATTTGGATTAAAGTGTCAAACGTATCAATATAACAAAATTTGGGGTTTTTGGCTATGGAAATGCCCATATATATGCCTTCATGACTGATTAATTAAACTCTGTGTTTTAAATTAAAATATGATTACTTATGAAAGATGATGTGATTTAGCTCTGTTCAGAGCTTTTTTACATAAATAGTTACATAAAGTTACATAAATAGTTGTGAGTGAAAGCTTTACATTACTGTGATTAGTGCTCCTTTTGATTAACTTTGAGCCTAGCTTAATTCAAATCATGTCTGACTCAATGATTGTCTTGCAATATTTATTTCAACAGATTCTGTTGTGCTGTATCGCATTAGGGAGTACAAAAAAAGGGTGCTGACCGATTTTCTGGTCGTAAATTCCCAACATTCTAGTAACTGAATAATTTTAGAATCATTTTTTAATGCTTAGCCCTGTTAAGCCTGACATATAAAATAATAGAAAAATATAGTTGACTAAAGACTTAAGAAACAATAGCAATTTTAAACACAAAAAAGTATTTTATGCTATCGATCAAAACATGTTAAAAAAAATTAAAGAAAGAAATTAGAGAAATTAACTCCTTTTTTTTTTTTTTGCCCCATACAAAATATAGCAAACAGAGACTGAAGAAATAAAAGAAATTAAAATCAAATCAAATCCAAAAAAAGGAAATTACAACAAAAATTCAGATCATTAAATCAGACACCAGAACAAAACATTAACATACCAGAATTTTGAATATGTAGTATTTATTATTTTAGTATACTTATTATGGTATTCCTTGTGCTCCAATTCAGGGGGTGGCTACCAGTATCTGAGTATCTGAAGTAATTCAATCTTCTTTCCTTTATACCCTTAGGTATTACCCCTGAAATATATTTTATTAAAAAATAAATCTGTAAAATAACAGAAAGAGTACTGGCAGCTCATTACACACAACATTATCCATTAATTTTACAGACATTTCTGTTAACTCTGAAACACAATGCAATTAAGTGTAAAATTCAAAATACAGGTAAAACACCTGTAAATCATCAATAAATACAGAAAAATTCCTTCAACTTATACAGTATATTTTACCCTATTTTTACAGATTTGTTTAGAGTGTAGCAACTACAGGGTCAAAATGAATAACGGCATGAAATATATTCAAACTTGCCAATCCCAAATCCCAAAATGTTTTTTTGCTTTGGACAAGACCAAAAAATGTGATTATAATTGCCAGATTGTACTCCACAGTCCTTCAAACATTTGTCAGAGAATCTTGTATTTA
Organism: Barbus barbus; assembly: GCF_936440315.1. Classification (NCBI taxonomy): domain Eukaryota; kingdom Metazoa; phylum Chordata; class Actinopteri; order Cypriniformes; family Cyprinidae; genus Barbus; species Barbus barbus. Next base: position 6,349,798 of record NC_136730.1, read on the forward strand.
TCTTTGTCACAATTTGTTAAGTGCAGAAATATCTGAAGATGATTTTCCATTTAAATTCTCTCCACATATTTGAGTTAGTCACCCTATGAACCTCACGACAAATATTTGCCCAATCCTCCCGAGCAATCTCCTCCTGCATTTCTACCTCCCATCGTTCTTTATATGCAGAAGAATTACCTGAATAAAGTAACAACAGCCCCTGATAGAGATAAATTCTTAACCATATTTCATGTACATTAATCAATAATGTCTCTACTTCATTTGGATTAACAATCTCTTCCCAATCTTCTCAAATTAAATCAAAGTCTGTTATTTGTAAATACAGAAAACCACATTTTTCTGAAACTAAAATGAAATATATAAAACATGATGAAGATGCATGTTTTTGCAGGGGTGTTGCAGGTTGGATTGCTTCAGTCTGTCCCTGTCTGTTGGGCTGCTGAGAGGGTTGCATTTGTAGCGCCGCTTTTTTATTGAATCTTTACCTTACTTTCACTCTCTGTTGTTTAAAGTGATAATATATAACTTAATTCCCACCATATTTCTGGTATTATCTATCAAACTAATCTAACTAATTTGATCGTTCGCTTTTTAAAACCATTCCATTCGTGGTTCCATTCACGTTTCTATTTGCGCCTATTATTGTTTTCTTGTTTCTCGCTCCGTTTTCATTTCTCTCTCGCTGACAGAGAAGGTTTCAGAATTAGAGACACGCATCCAAACTTTAGTTGAGGATAGTAAGAATGTGAGGGCTGTAGATACTGCTTTGGATGCGACTAGCTCAGGGAGTCCTGTGCATTGTTCGGTTCCGGTTGAGCCCGTGCAGCAGGGCAGCTGGGTGACTGTGAGGCGGCCTAGTCGCGGGTCAAAACACTGCTCTTCCGTTCCGATCATCAAACAGGTTCTCCCCACTCAGTGACGCACCCACTGAGAAACCTGATGAAAGTGCTCTAGTTATTGGCGATTCTATTGTACGGAACGTGAAAATAGAGACACCAGCCACCATAGTCCATTATTTACCGGGAGCCAGAGCGCCTGACATCTTGGCAAATTTAAAAGTGCTGGCTAATGCTAAACGTAAATTCAGTAAGATTGTTATCCACGTCGGCGCTAATGATGTTCGACTTTGCCAGTCGGAGATCACTAAATATAATGTTAAAGAGGTGTGTGAACTTGCAAGTACGATGTCAGACACTGTAATATGCTTTGGTCCCCTCCCTGCTTACCATGGCGATGAGATTCATAGCAGACTGCTGTCACTCAATGGCTGGATGTCTAAATGGTGCCCGCAGAATAGCATAGACTTTATAGACAATTGGACGAGTTTTTGGGGCAGACCTGACCTGTTGAAAAGAGATGGAGTTCATCCCTCCTGGGGTGGTGCCGCTCTTCTCTCTAGAAATATGGCACATAGTCTTAGAGTTCGTACTTGACTAACTGGGGCCCAGGTCAGGAAGCAGACAGACTGGCTAATCTGACCGTCTGCTAGCCGCTTTACGTCACAGAAGTTAGTTAATTCTCAGCACATAGAGACTCCTTCACCCAGATATCACACTATAGAGACTGTGTCTGTTCCCCGAACTAGAAAATACAGAAAACGTCCAAACCAAATTAAGAGTAGCAATTTAATTGATGTTAAACAAATAAAAAATCTTTACAATACAGAGAAATAATTGATAAAGCTTGGCTTACTGAATATCAGGTGCCTTTCTACAAAAGCACTTTTTGTAAATGATGTGATCAGTGATAATAATCTAGATTTGCTCTGTTTGACAGAAACATGGCTAAAACCAGATGAATACATTACTTTAAATGAGTCCACCCCTCAAGATTACTGCTATAAAAATGAGCCACGTCCGAAAGGTAAAGGGGGAGGTGTTGCTACAATTTATAGCAATATTTTCAGTATGTCTCGGAGGGCAGGCTTTAACTTGTTTGAAGTTATGGTGCTGCGTATAACATTATCTAGAGAAACACGTGTTAGTGATAAATCCCCTGTGATGTTTGTACTGGCTACTGTATACACGCCACCAGGGCACCACACAGACTTTATTAAAGAATTTGCTGATTTTCTATCTGAGTTAGTACTGGCTGCAGATAAAGTCTTAATTGTTGGCGATTTTAATATCCATGTTGATAATGAAAAAGATGCATTAGGATCAGCATTCATAGAGATTCTGAACTCTATTGGGGTTAGACAACACGTTTCTGGACCTACTCATTGTCGAAATCATACTCTAGATTGAATACTGTCACATGGAATTGATGTTAGTGGTGTAGATCATTATCTAGTCTTGTGTAAACTCCATATAGCTAAAACTGTAAATTCTACACCTTGTTACAAGTATGGTAGAACAATCACTTCTACCACAAAAGACTGCTTTGTAAGTAATCTTCCTGATTTATCTAAATTCCTCAGCATATCCAACAGCGCAGAAAAACTTGATGATGTAACAGAAACTATGGACTCTCTCTTTTCTAGCACTTTAGATACAGTTGCTCCTTTACGCTTAAGGAAGATCAAAGAAAACAGTCTGACTCCGTGGTATAATGAGCACACTCGCACCTTAAAGAGAGCCCGGAAAATGGAGCACAGATGGAGCATCGTGGTTGTATCTCTTTATTAGTTGTACTGGATCTTAGCGCTGCGTTCGACACTATCGACCACAACATTCTTTTAAATAGACTAGAACACTTTGTTGGCATTAGTAGAATTGCATTAGCATGGTTCAAATCGTACTTATCTGAATGCCATCAGTTCGTAGCAGTGAATGGAGAGGTATCATATCGATCACACGTGCAGTACGGAGTACCTCAAGGCTCAGTACTAGGGGCGTTACTTTTCACGCTTTACATGTTACCCTTGGGAGATATTATCAGGAGACATGGTGTTAGTTTTCACTGTTATGCTGATGATACTCAGCTCTATATTTGTTCACAGCCTGGTGAAACACACCAAATTGAGAAACTAGCGCAATGCATAGTCGATAAAAAACTGGATGACAAGTAACTTCTTACTGCTAAATTCTGAAAAATCAGAGGTGTTAATTATCAGACCTAAAAACCACACATGTAATAACCTAGAACACTATCTAACACCTGACGGCTGCTCTGTCAATTCTTTTCATCAGTTAGGAACCTAGGTGTGCTGTTTGATAGCAATCTTTCATTTGAAAGCCATGTTTCTAGCATCTGTAAAACTGCGTTTTTCCATCTCAAAAACATATCTAAATTGCGACCTATGCTCTCAACGTCAACGTGGTTGTTCTGCACGCTTGATCAACAAATTACAGTTGGTCCAAAATGCAGCAGCTAGAGTCCTTACTAGAACCAGGAAGTACGACCATATTAGCCCGGTTCTGTCAACACTGCATTGGCTCCCCATCAAACATCGTATAGATTTTAAAATCTTGTTAATTACTTATAAAGCTCTGAATGGTTTAGCTCCTCAGTACTTGAGCGAGCTCTTATCACATTAGTCCTCCACATCCGCTGCATTCTCAAAACTCTGGCCGTTTGATAATACCTAGAATATCAAAATCGACTGCGGGCGGCAGATCCTTTTCCTATTTAGCACCCAAACTCTGGAACAATCTACCTAATACTGTTTGGCAGGCAGACACACTCTGTCAGTTTAAATCTAGATTAAAGACACATTTCTTTAACCTGGCTTACACATAACACACTAATACACTTCTATTATTCAAATCCGTTAAAGAATTGTTAGGCTGCATTAATTAGATCAACCGGAACCGGGAACACTCCGCATAACACATGATGTACTCGTTACATCATAAGAAGAATGGCATCTATGCTAATATTTGTCTGTTTCTATTCTGTTTCTCAGTCCGTGTCCGGATCAGATGGTGGATCGGCGCCGGGAGATGATGTATGTGGCCCTGATCGTCGGCGGAGGCCGGACACCTGGATGAACCCCGGGGACATATCCCCAGTCACCGTAGCCACCCGATCCGGTCCGTATCCAGCCCAGATGGTCACTGCAGTCACCAGATCCAGTCCGTATCCAGATCAGATGGTGGATCAGCACCCAGAGACGACCTCTACAGCCCTGAACATCAGCGGAGACCAGGACACCGAGATGAGCACCAGAGACAGATCCCCAGTGAGGACCCCGCCACTTAGACAGCCATCGGAAAAGACCACTGGAACCAGTTGAGCCCTTACAATCTGACTTTGCTGCAGTTGGAATTGAACTGCTGGTTTGTTTGGCCAGAGGAGAACTGGCCCCCCGACTGAGCCTGGTTTCTCCCAAGGTTTTTTTCTCCATTCGATGGAGTTTTGGTTCCTTGCCGCTGTCGCCTTTGGCTTGCTTAGTTGGGGACACTTCATTTGCAGCGATATCGTCGACCTGATTGCAAAGACACTATTTAAACTGAACTGAGCTGGATGATGACATCAATTCAATAATGAAATGACTTTAACTGAAAATCTTTTTTTTTATCTTTTCATTTTACATTATTGACACACTATTTTCCTTTTTTGATATTGTGCAGTTGCTTTGACACAATTTACATTGTTAAAAGCGCTATATAAATAAAGGTGACTTGACTTGACTTGTTTAAGGCACACCCTTCTTCAGTGCTCCAGTGTTGAGAAAATATAGTGTTGAAATATGTGAGAAAAAATGTTGGGTTCCAAGTTTCAGTTTTCACAGTCATTCTGAATAATTTTCACTGGAAAATTACTCTTCCTAATGACCAAGCATGTGAAAGGTCCCCAATGTATTGATCAATGTTTTACGTCAGTGGTTTTTAATCTTGGTCCTACTACTGCTCTGCACATTTTGTATGTCTCCTTTATCCGACACACTCATTTCTGAAAATATCATGATGCAGATATTCTTAGGAGTGAATTAAGAAGTGAAAAGTCACTGCGATACACCCACATTTGCTGTAAAATATATGCAGAAAATATGTGGGGGCTCAAATGTTAATGATGTGAGTTTATCAAAAGCTTATCAAAAGCTAATAAGCTAATCATTTTTAATGACAGTGACATGTCCCAGTGACCATTTGCATTGACATTTACAGCTAAGAGAACTGTTTTCATTAAAAATGCATCCCATATTAAAAAAATAAAATAAAATAATAAAAAAAAACACACAGAATGTTGTTGCTACTATTTTTTAAAACTAACAAGCCTGGAAAAATTTAATCTGTCTGGAGGAGATGTAAAGTTACAGATAACACACACATTTATATATTTTACAGGCTACAGTCATCTGTGAGTATTTCTCCAGTGATGCTCACTCGTGTAGCAAACGGCTTGATATTTTTACAGGAGGTTATTGCAGGACATATAATAGGGTATAAATGTCAGTAAATGGGGAGGAAAAGCAAAGATTGGACAGATTTTTGAAGATGTGTGAAGATGAAGCACTAATAAAACTTTAATATGTTCAGTCTTGGAGTTTTTTAAACTAACAATATAAAGGTTGTTCTGTGATTACTTTATAAAAAATCCATTAACACCATCCATCCACGACCTGAAGGTGTATGTTCTTACGATTGTAAGGCCTTTTATTTGCTTAAAAAAAAATATCAATCAGATGGCAGGAGGCATGAAGTAGATTGTGTTCAACAGTTTTTTCACCAAAGTTTTGATCATGTTGATCATTTAGAGACTATAGAAATCGGTGTATCAAATATGATAAAGCTTTATATAAAAAGCTTACCAGTTCACATTAGAATGGCTTCCACTTCATCTGAGTTCAGGTCATATCTTTTCTCTCTGGCTTTTAACATGTAGTAATGTGTGCTTTTGAATGGTTTTAATCTGTTTTTGTCGTTGTATTGGTCTCTGAATGGTTTTAATTTGTTTACTGATTTTCTCCTCATTATATATTATTGTTTGTTGTGCAGTACTTTGGTCAGCCTTGTTTCGTGCTTAAATGTGCTCTAGAAATAAAACTGAACTTGAACTTTATAGGGTTAAAGGCAAACATGCAAATCATGATATAGCCTACTGAAATCATCAAAACATCAGTGTTTATTTTTGCTGTAAATTTCTTTGTATATTTCATAATGATTTCATGTCTGCTTATTGCAAGGCTCCATGAGGATTCTTTTAAAGCATTCCACAGGAAAAAAAAAACGAAATAAAAAATTCAGGTTTGGAATTTAAAAAATTATGACAAATTTCATAAGGGTGCACTAACCTTATTCATTGTGCTCGTTTGTTGAACTGCAGTCCAGTGAGCACTAGGTGGCCCTGTTCTCTTTATTTCTCTTTCTTTGATTATCACTTGCTGTCAGTCCGTGAGGCATCATCTGCTACAGGTTAAAAGTAAGGTCAGATACATTTTAAAAAAACAGCAGGATGTGTGTGTATGCGGTTATGCATAATGTGAAACTCACCGGTCTCAGGTGAGGTGCCCAAAACAACCAGAATCACATGACCTCTAAGCGACTTCGACATGGCAATGTGTGTGTGTGTGGGAAGTCAACACACACGCCTCAGGGCCTGTAAACAGCGCAGAGAAGTAGCGAGGGGCAAAAGTTCAGGTCATGTGCGACTGTCTGTCATCACTTGACGAAAACAGATGTGTCTGACGTTTTTCACTGTGAACTTGCACTCAAATTCAGTTTATTTTGGAATATTGTTAATGCAGGGCTTTGATTTATTCGTCTTAAGTCATAACCAAGATCTTTAGCCTATTATTATACAAATAATCATGACACATGTTTGGAATTTACTCTATTTTATTACCAGTAGGGCCGGTTATTGTCTCAAATTCAGCTTTCGCTGTGTTTGATGACAGGTGTGACTGGTCTCTTCCTAAAAATCACAGTCTAGCACTGTCTAACACCCATCCTCGTTTCTGCCACACGGAAATGTATTTTTGACGAGCGGAGGGTAATGGAGACGAAACGCCCTCCATTTTGGTTTTATCTCAATTACCTGTATGAAATTTTGATGTTGGCTTTGAGAGTGCATGGTAGCAATTCAGTTTCTATGGAGCAGATTAAAGATTGATCATGTATATATAATGACGTCTCGCCTGCGAGCGTGAATGTGTGTGTTCATGCTGCGACCAAACACACTCCCAAAAAGACATTTCCCCAGCACCTCTTCGCAGAGAACACCACACTCATACTCTCGTCACCAAGGCCTTAACATCTCCAAGCCATCTGCTCCATGATTTAGTGGAGCAGTCAAATCTTCTGGGTCAGCAATGATTGAAGTCACATCATCCCTTCTCCCGACATGCAGCTAGGCTTGTGAATTCAGTTTGACATCTGTGAATCATGGATTAACGACTGGTAACAGGTGTCTTGACCTGAACATCTGAACATAGCCCCTAACACAGCCCTACCACCTGGCGCTGAGCTACCAAGAAAAGAATGGGTGTCCTTGAATCTTCTGCGAACTGGTGTTGGTCGCTTTGGTGCATTCATGTACCACTGGGGACTGCAGCAGTCAGCTTCCTGCCAATGCGGAGCTCCTGAGCAGACCGCCCAACACCTGATGGATGAGTGCCCCAATTTCTGTCCACCTTTAGACTTGAACCTTTGTCATCCTGGGCCCTCCACGAGGGAGTGGTTACGGCTGCTAGGGGATATTATATAATGCTGTCTCATATGAGAAGAAGAAGAAGCCATATTACAGTTCTTGCTACAATCGCTAGGGCCTATTTCTCAGTACATAACATAATATTAGACTTCAGTCTGCTACATTTCTACAGCAATGCCATATTGAAATATATTCAAAATCCAAAAAATTAAATACCATAAATGTAGGAATAATGCTGTAAACATGAACCATGTAACATAATGCAGTGAATTCTAGCAGTTATTCTTGTTTTGTAAAGAAATTTTACAAAAGAAAAAATTGTAATGCTATCTGTTATTATGTTTTAGGCCATTGTTTTATTAGTGACAGTGTGTGTTTGTTGGGTGACAACCTTGACTAGTTTTATGGAAGGAAAAGATGATTTGAGATGTATATGAAGCGTTAGTTTTAATGCATTTTGGATGAAAAATTGACTGCTGTGGCAAGATGAAAGTTGGTGAGAAGAATTGTGTGAAGAGTTCTGAAAAAGTGACCTAGGTATTGATAAATGTTTCCTATAGTAAATGTTTTTCTTAATGTTTAACATGAACATTTTCTTAATGTTTGCTTTAATTCTTTGAATGTTTTCCTTTGACCTCTTCACAACCCAGCATAGAGATATTATTTTATTATGTCTTATATGCACTCTTAATATAAACTCTTAAATATAGAAGTTCCACAGTTGGTTTTCGCAACAGTTCCATAGAAGAACTATTTTTGTTTTACAAAGAACCTTTCAGTGAACAGTTCTTAAAAGATCATTTTTTCTTAGTCGGAGAAACATTTTAATAATCTAAAGAACCTTTTGTGGAATGCAAATATTATGTGGATGTATATATATAAATATTATAATATATATGTATAAATATTATAAGGTTCTTCATGGAATCATCAGTGCCAGCAAAGAACCTTTTCTCCAAAAAAAAATTAAGAGTGTTGATTCTGAAATTCTTGATTCTTGGGGGTCTGTCAACTAGAACCTGAGTCTTACGTTTTAGTATTTTTTCCTAATTGTTTCAGTGTGGAATTTGATTATTCAGATCAAGACAGAACTCTTGCTTAAGACAGCTGAATTGCACAGGGGAAGTTTATGACTAAGAAAAATGATGCATCAACAAGGCAGAGCATTAATATTCCATGAGAATTGTACAGCGCAACGTACCCGAGGTGGAGGGGAAGAATGGAGTTATACTGGAAACTCATTGGCTCTGCGGAGGCCTGTGACGGTGCATCTCCGGGACGTCTGCTCAGATTGCTTTTGTTTTGATGTATCAGTGACAGCGCTTTCACGTGTGCCCGCCTGGGCAGGGGAGACCGACCAGGGCACAAAATGTCTCCTGGCAGTGTCCGATGCGCGGTGGATTTTATGAGTGATTTCACAGCATGGTCTCAGTGAAAATGGACTAATTACGCTGAGAGAACAGACATGCATGGACCACGAATTACGGAGCTGGAGTCAGCTTTTTAATGTTGCATTCCATGCATGCAGTGTTTTAAATATAGGCGACACGATTTTAAAAGTGCATGTGCGCATGCATCCTGGCAAATAAATACGCGACATGTTGAACACAAAAATGGCTATTGCATGATCCTCTGCCATAGATTTAGGCAAAGCTTCTGTTTGCCGACAGCCTAACTGATATTATGGTCAGCGCGTCTGAGCAAGACTGATCTGATAAAAACGCGCATGGTTCGTAGCAATAAAAACAAAACCTGCAAATAGGATGCGCGCACAAAGTTGTCCGATCCATTAGTCAAGTCAAGTCACCTTTATTTATATAGCGCTTTTTACAATGCAAATTGTGTCAAAGCACTGCACAATATCAAAAAAGGAAAATAATGTGTCAATAAGTTTAAATAGTGTCTTTGCAATCAGGTCGACGATATCGCTGGAAATTAAGTGTCCCCAACTAAGCAAGCCAGAGGCGACAGCGGCAAGGAACCAAAACTCCATCGGTGACAGAATGGAGAAAAAATGGAGAAATGTATTACTGCGACTTTTTCGCAGGTTGAATAGTTCACATCGCATCACCTGAGCCCCAGCATCTGCTGCTGTTGCTATAGAAACACGTTACTAGACGCAGGTTGCTCCAACAGTTGACTTCTGCTCTTGGTTAATGCGTCCTGACCATGCCAGTGAACTATCGCACCTGTCCTCCGTTTGCTAAACTTCTTGCTGTTTCTAGATGTTTCGCTCAAATCGGTTAAAATATGTTACTTAATGTTTACATCATGTCATTATAAAACAATGGAAATTATTTGTTCATTTTAGTGTCAATTATACCAATAGACTAATGAATAATGCGCGATGGTTATTGTTTTTAATAGCTCTTATGTTACCAAAACGACAAACAAAGACTCGTTGCAAGTTTACGCGTTCTCATTGTCATTAAATTAGTAAGAAAGAATTATTAAATAGGCTACACAACCAATCTTAGGAGTAAAACGCAGAAAAAGTTAAGCTCGAAGACGCCAAACATCATTAGGCCTAAATAAAAACAACATTCACTGTGAACTGTATTGTGAAGTTCATCAGGGCAGCCAGTGAGTTTTATTTAAAACAAAAATCCTTACAGGATTAAAGTCCAGAAATCATACTTGGAAACATAAAAATGGCTTTGGTTGTGTCATACACCAACACATAAAATGTTTTCATTTCAAATATTAAGTTTAAACTCAAATTCACACTTTTCCTTAAAAGTGTGAGCAATTAAGTTAAACATGGGCAATTACGCTAAAATCAAGACTTACTTGTGTTGGAACTTCTTTTTTGTTAATGCATTTGTTTAAAAAATAAATTGTTTCATAAAATATGCCTTAGGCCAAACATAATAATTAAACCACGCTTAATGAAAAATAAAATGTACAGTGTGCAAATCAAAAAGAGCACATAGTCAGTCCATTTTTAAGACTATATTCTGGACAGTTTTTGTTATTTAGATCTAAATATGGATTGCATTAAAATATCTTCTAATACCTTTATCCGCGTGTATTAATTATTCATGGGATTTCAGAATCTAGAAAAAGAAGAGGTGATTTTTAGACGGCCAGAGAGGCTTTACGCCCATTTGAGTTTCCAGACGCATCCAGTTGCTTCTCACAGATTCACGGACACGCGGGAAGCTGGAGGAAAACAAGGTAAAGATGTGCAGTAATATTTGTCCCTTTATATTTGTGCTATATATAGGGCTATTTGCTGTAACAATATTTAGATTGACTTGATTTGGTAATGTTTTCATTAAAACAAATATTCTTTAAATAAACGAGTGAATTTTTATTTTATTTTTATGTATTTGTTGTTGTTGTTATTTTACATTTATCTTTAGGCTTTATTTGAATAGAATCATAAATGTATCACTGTGCTGTTCTCTTCTGTCAGTAAGTGGCGGAATATAGGACCATGAGCAGCAGAGCTTCATCTCCCCTTGCGAGGTGCATTCACAGTTCACGGGCGTCTGAACGCTAACGCGATGAGACAGGGGAACCTTTACAGCAACAAACGGGAGTATAGTATCAGGGAAGGCTGACCGAGCCGTGAACCGCGGCCATAACACGGAGCAAATTAACATCAACAAAAATAGCGCTGCGTTTTCAGATCGCTTATGTGCGAAGCAGCAAATGCAGCCCGCGGTGTCAGCTCGTCTTTGCGCGGGGATGCATAGCAGATTCCCCCGCTTACCTGAGCAGGTGGCCCCGGGTCACGACATTAGACCTGGATGATCCGTACGGATAGAACCAGATCCAATCGATTTGCTACATTCATGTTCTCAGAAAAAGTGTGTAAGTTTGACAAATAAAATTGACTTGTATGCCTGTTTGTCCTTGTCAGATAACTTTAAGACCTCAAAAAGTTCACCAAAAAAAAAAAACTTTAGCTTTTTCTGGAAATGGACCAAACATAGGCTACTGATGACAACTTGTTTGCAGATATACAAATTGCTAAAAAATACAAATAAAAATAAAAGAAGAAGAAGAAGAATTTTAATGTCTCGTTCATATAGTTTATGGTGCAAAGAGACCTAATTATATTAAATTTTGTGTTTAAAATTATTAGGAGTACGGTTTTTTATTTTATTTATTTTTTTAATTTATTGGTAAAAAATTATTTTGAACGTTGAAAACTTTATAGTGCACAAAGACCTAAACCTAGTTTTAAATGTGATATTGTGTTAGGAGTGAAGATCAGTGGCGGAGCCAGGATGTTTTCATGGGGGTGGCCAGGGAAGGGCCAGCAACCAGCCTGGGGTGGCACAGAAATCTTCATTATTTAAATATAAAAATGTGGTACACTATAAACTATTTTATTGCCTAAAACACAGCTGAATACAATTCATTTCTACTTAATTGTAATTGAGATATTTGTGAATTATTATATCAAGTAATACTGAGTGGATATGACTGTTTTTGTATTATTCCTCACCTCCAGGTATTTTAATAAAGGGACTCACTATATGATTAGCTTTATAGAGTTATTTTATGCATTTAAATGGTTTCATTTTCATTTGTACTTTTAAAATTAATTAAAAAATTGCGCATACTTTCCAGTATAAGTGCACTGTGCTCACATTTACTTGTGCATTACATTACAAATTAAAATACATATCAGTTTGTGCCTTATATTTTAGTATGCATTTCAGAGACGTTATGAAATGTAATGCATGCATGCATGCAGCTTTAATCGCCTTTTTGGTAATTTAATGACTTGACTGACGACAACTACGTTGTATGCTCAGTTTCTTGTGCACTTATGTATGATGACGCGATCAGAGCGTGCGCCGTGAGCACAGTGACGGATGACAGCAGGACAGGAAAGTTTGTTTTACTGACATATAGCCTAACAGCATCTCATTGTTCTACCGAAGCTCATTTGGCTGGCTCATTTGACTCGCGCCTGGCGCTGAAGCAAAGCTGAAGTGCGCGTCTGAAAAGTCTCCCGTTTGATATGGATGCAAAAAAAAATACCCCGGTTCCGCGCCTTAATAAATGCATTTCTTGTCAAGAAAAAGGGGACAAAAACTGCAGTTTTGAGCAGGGTGGCCAAGCTTAGATCAGTGGTGGCCACGGCCACCCCTGGCTCCGCCCCTGGTGAAGATGCACTATATGTAAACATTATTATTTAAGTCTCATTTAACAAAATGCTTTAAATGCCATAAAAATGTTACAGCATGTATTAAATTCCCTCGAATCTCTTTCTGTAACTGTTTGTTTGCCAACAAGACCAGGAATGTGTACCTATTAAGAAAATAAATAGAGTGACTTTTGAGCCATTTAATTGAGAACATCAATAAATCTTTTATTTACGCACAATCATTGCATTATTCACTCACATTTCTTTGTCTTATTCATAGCGAACGGCTCATGAAATGTATAGAGAAAATACTGACGCACAAATAGCAGGTGGTTCAAGCTGGCATGACAGAAAAAATACATGCTCAGCCTCCAAAAATCGAGGCATGATTTTAAGAGACAGAGACACGAGATCACGAGCACGTTGCGCTTGAAATACAGCGTGTGACGCTTCGGCGAAGGGAGAGCGATCAGAGGGCTAGTCAAAGAGAGATATAGCGACGGGCAGAGAGGCAGCAGCTTTGAAGAAAAGCAGTCCATTAAGTGAAGGCAGAGCGGTGTGACGGGTTGGGGAGGATCTTAAAAGCCTTTGCTGACTCTTGGAAGGTGAGATGTCAGTGCGCGTTTGAGCCGAGCACATCTTACCCCCCTGAACTCACACGGACCTCTGGCTCGGGACAGCTAAACCTTCAACACTTCACATCTATATTAGCAGAAAACTTTGCTTACAGATCATAACTCCTTTGTATAAACGAGATCATACAGCACTAGGGGTGTGAAAACGAGGCGGCTACAACACTTTACTTTTTTTCAAATATCACACGGCTCCAGTCCAATTGAGAAAGTCTTATCTAGAGAGAATATCACATGAATGAGATTTGCTAAGTTTATACGCAGAAATGGACTGTGGCGTGCATGGTAGGTGTGGGATAGGTTACATGTAGGCTACGCCAAAATGCGTATTAAATGCACGCCAAAAAAGTGCGTAGCCTATATTCACGCAAAAACTGCATGCCCGTCAAACACGTGCATATCCAACGCTATCTCACGGCAATTCGTAGCTACGTATTTTATGAGGTGACTAATTCGTACGACCTCACTCCACGATTTGTCTAAACCCCAGTGACGGGTAGGTTTAGGGGCGGGGTTAGGTGTAGGTCATTCGTACAAATTCATATGAATTGGCAACTCGTAAAATACGTACGATTTAGCAAAAATCGTATGAATTTGTACGAGTGAGGTCGTACGAAATCGTATGAATTAGCTACCATGTAAAATGTGTACGAATTGCCTATCATATTCACGCCAAAGTGAATTTCTGCATATAAATTGCACTTACAATAAGCCTACAAAAACCGAACGGTAAAAAACTGTAAAAACGTTAATTGTGCAAGTTATATTTACTGTGGAAAACCCTAAACTGACATTCCCAAAATTCCTTGCGTGACACAATTGACTGTAATTCTCTAAAATTTCAATAATTGTATTTTTGTTAGTTTTCATTAGTAGTTATAGATTTGTGTTTTATGTATCTTATGATGTTTAATTAGGCCTAATGTTTACTGCATAATTTTAGTGTGTGTTTACCTCAGCTTGTGTAAAAACTCAAATTTATCACGTGTTTCCTTTACTGCCTGCATATAGTGGTTATCAAAGTTTTTTTATTTTATTTATTTATTTATTTTTTGGATGGAACATTAAAGCCCTATTTTATTTGAGTGCGATGCGAAAAGGCGAGGCGAATGTTCTCCTTCTGCTAATTCACGCCTGCACACTAGGTGGCATTTTTTCTTCTTCAAATCAAATCAAATCAAATCAAATCACTTTTATTGTTACATCACCACAGCACATGTGCCTTCGTGAGTGAAATTCTTGAGAGCGTGCTCCAGACAGTGCAGAAACAATTTACATATAGACATTACCATACATACGTACAGACTTATACAGATGACAATGTGTAATATACACATACATATACTCAGTACACACAGTGTACTATTAGACAGACATACAGTTTCTTGTAGCGTATCATGTATCTCGTGTGGTTTACATCGTCCGCTGCTCAATATACAGCATTAAATTAAGATAAATAACTTGTATTCTTGTAAGCATTATGGATATTTTGATGAAGAAACACATCTTAAATAACAAAAAATATTGCTAGACTTTAGACCAGGTTTGAGTTGGTCTATGGCATAGTCTATTTTCAGTTTCTCAAAATAGCAACGTGCCAACAATGCGCCTGAATACACCTCTTTTTTTAGACCAGCAGGCAACTAGCAAAAACCTTGTGCTGTGCCTTGCGCCGGGTGTATGATAAGGCCCACAGTAAAGGGTTACTCCACCTCAAAATGAAAATTTTGTCATTAATCACTTACCCCCATGTCGTTCCAAACCCGTAAAAGCTTCGTTCGTCTTCGGAATACAATTTAAGATATTTTGGATGAAAACCGAAGGTACAGAAAAGTATGAAAGATGTTGCCAAAATAGTCCATCTGCCATCAGTGGCTCAACCGTAATGTTATGAAGCCACGAGAATTCTTTTTGTACGCAAAGAAAACAAAAATAACGACTTTATTCAACAATTCGTCTCCTCCACATCAGCGTAGCACCATTTTGGAGAGTATCCGCTGGACGCTGTTCTGTGTCAGCCACACCACATGGATATGTCTTCTATGTATATTTACAAACCCGATTCCAAAAAAGTTGGGACACTGTACAAATTGTGAATAAAAACTGAATGCAATGATGTGGAAGTTTCAAATTTCAATATTTTATTCAGAATACAACATAGATGACATATCAAATGTTTAAACTGAGAAAATATATCATTTTAAGGGAAAAATAAGTTTATTTTAAATTTCATGGCATCAACACATCTCAAAAAAGTTGGGACAAGGCCATGTTTACCACTGTGTGGCATCCCCTCTTCTTTTTATAACAGTCTGCAAACGTCTGGGGACTGAGGAGACAAGTTGCTCAAGTTTAGGAATAGGAATGTTGTCCCATTCTTGTCTAATACAGGCTTCTAGTTGCTCAACTGTCTTAGGTCTTCTTTGTCGCATCTTCCTCTTTATGATGCACCAAATGTTTTCTATGGGTGAAAGATCTGGACTGCAGGCTGGCCATTTCAGTACCCGGATCCTCCTTCTACGCAGCCATGATGTTGTAATTGATGCAGTATGTGGTCTGACATTGTCATGTTGGAAAATGCAAGGTCTTCCCTGAAAGAGACAACGTCTGGATGGGAGCATATGCTGTTCTAGAACTTGGATATACCGTTCAGCATTGATGGTGCCTTTCCAGATGTGTAAGCTGCCCATGCCACACGCACTCATGCAACCCCATACCATCAGAGATGCAGGCTTCTGAACTGAGCGCTGATAACAACTTGGGTTGTCCTTGTCCTCTTTAGTCTGGATGACATGACGTCCCAATTTTCCAAAAAGAACTTCAAATTTTGATTCGTCTGACCACAGAACAGTTTTCCACTTTGCCACAGTCCATTTTAAATAAGCCTTGGCCCAGAGAAAACACCTGCGCTTCTGGATCATGTTTAGATATGGCTTCTTTTTTGACCTATAGAGTTTTAGCCGGCAACGGCGAATGGCACGGTGGATTGTGTTCACCGACAATGTTTTCTGGAAGTATTCCTGAGCCCATGTTGTGATTTCCATTACAGTAGCATTCCTGTATGTGATGCAGTGGGGCCTTCTAAGGGCCCGAAGATCACAGGCATCCAGTATGGATTTTCCGGCCTTGACCTTTACGCACAGAGATTGTTCCAGATTCTCTGAATCTTTGGATGATATTATGCACTGTAGATGATGATAACTTCAAACTCTTTGCAATTTTTCTCTGAGAAACTGCTTTCTGATATTGCTCCACTATTTTTCGCCGCAGCATTGGGGGAATTGGTGATCCTCTTGCCATCTTGACTTCTGAGAGACACTGCCACTCTGAGAGGCTCTTTTTATACCCAATCATGTTGCCAATTGACCTAATAAGTTGCAAATTGGTCCTCCAGCTGTTCCTTATATGTACATTTAACTTTTCCAGCCTCTTATTGCTACCTGTCCCAACTTTTTTGGAATGTGTAGCTCTCATGAAATCCAAAATGAGCCAATATTTGGCATGACATTTCAAAATGTCTCACTTTCAACATTTGATATGTTATCTATATTCTATTGTGAATAAAATCTAAGTTTATGAGATTTGTAAATTATTGCATTCCTTTTTTATTCGTAATTTGTACAGTGTCTCAACTTTTTTGGAATCGGGTTTGTACGTTTTGAATTGAACGAAAACAGCGTATCTGTGTGGTGCGGCTGACACAAAACAGCATACGCAGTTTGTGTCCAGCAGACACTCTCTCAAATGTTGAATAAAGTCGTTATTTTTGTTTTCTTTGCATACAAAAAGCATTCTCATTAATGACTACATTTTCATTTTGGGGTGGAGTAACCCTTTAATGAAATATATTGTTTATTGGCAAAAATGTAAGTTCAGTTGTAGGGCTACCTTATTTTTATGGTTTTGGTAACCATAACTGCTGTTTTACTGTAATTTTTTAATAGCAACTGCTTAGCATTGAACTAAAAACTACTCAAAACCCCTTACCAACTTCATAGAAATGCCTTGGCAACCATCGGAACCACAGCATTGTAGTGGTGAGATTTGTAGACACAACAACACTCATATTTTCATCAAAATTGAAAAAATCGAGTTTTGTGCGTCCTGCTGTTCAATCACTGCAGGAATATTGCAATTAACATTTAATTATTTAGATTATGTGTTCATGAATTATGTATTTGTTTGCTCAACTGCATTTTTGCAATTGCCCTTTAGGACAAACTGAGGTGCCATTTTTGCAATCTCAGACTTGTGATATCACAGCCTGTGGGCTTATTAATCATCAAAAATACTGTCTGGAGCCAAAACCTGAAGTCTTTTCTCCAGAATCATGGGATGGTGGTGGTTTAGATTTATATGCCATTATTTCTTTCAACATAATATTATCCCCACAAGTGGGGATGCATCAGTGTGGTTCTTGTATGCACATCCAAATTTAGATGTAAGCATGTCATCTCTACACCACTAGCAAATAAAAATGGCAAAACTCACCATGAAATACATGAATACCGGAACAGTTGAAATTCATATAGCGTTTAAACTACTGCAATCAACCATCAAAATACTTATAGCTATCGATCCACATTCACAGACGCTAAAAATATTTTAACTTAAAAAATGACGCACTTCACCTTTAAAGAAAAACTATCTGTTCATAAACTCCCATTTTATCACGGGGGCTTTTTGTCCATTTCTTTCAAAATGCAAGGTCGTCTATAGTAAAGAAACGGAAAGAAACTGAGAGAAACAAAGCTCTTTATATCCATTCTGTGGAGCCCCTTTTAAAGCCATGGCTGAGTGAAATGCTCTCTGAATGTTTGTCACACTTCCCTGCTGTCCGTCACATTAGCACCTCCCCAAAGATCCATTACTGGAGCGCTTTGATGGTCTCCAGAGAAGCCGTGGACAGAGATATGGAGAGAAGTAAAGCTGCTGTTTATTTGACTGAAAGAGACCTGAACATGATGCATAGCCTATAGTACATTTATATGAGCATGTGAATGTGGTCTGTGTGCATCTGGTCCATCTGAGTTCCATATAGAATGTTAAAAAAAATCTACTTTTTCTGTTGGAATTTGAATCAAATTGGAATTAGAATTACAGGAAGAGGAATTTGCTGAATAGCAATTCACACAAACACAACACAGCCTCGCAACAGAGGAGTTTTGCCACAGTTATGTCATTCATTTAGACTAATTATGCCAATTTATTCCGATATGTAGAAGACTGTCAACACAATTAACAGTCAGCAAAACAGATGTTGTGTTTGCCTTGCAGCACTATAGAATGTCTATTACATAGTTTTCAGAATAATTTGGGGTAAATTGGAGTGTTCATCCACATTCAGGTATTAAAATAAAATTCAAAAGTTTGGGGTCAGTTTGGGGTTTTTAAAAAATTCATACTTTTATTCAGCAAGGACGCATTAAATTAATAAAAAATAACAGTAAATACATTGATAATGTGACATGTTATTTATATTGCTTTCTATTCATAAAAAAATCCTGATGAATTCCCCAAAAATGAAGCAGCACAACTGTTTTCAACATCAATAATAATCAGAAATGTTTCCTGAGCAGTAAATCAGTATATTAGAATGATTTCTGAAGGATCATGTGACACTGAAGACCGGAGTAATGATGCTGAAAATACAGCTTTGATCACAGGAATAAATGACATTTTGCAGTATATTAAAATAGATGCAAGTTATCTTAAATTGCAATATCTCACAATTGTCCTATTTTTCCTGTTTTTTGTTTGTTTGCTTTTTTCATCTTGATGAGACTTCTTTTGAAAAAAATAAAAATCTTACCAGACCTGAATGGTAATGTACATAATCCATTTGAATTTTACTTTAAATTTAAAATAAATACATTTTCTGCATCCTGTCTGCAACTTCAATTCAGGCCCAATTCAGTCCTGAATTCTGCACAAACCTCATGAGCTTGGATGTCTGTCTATATCTGCTCATCTGTAAACAGTAATCCATCTAATGTGGGTTAAACAGCAAACAGTGTTTTATCTACAGCCCTAGAGAGAGAAAATGTATGCATAAATGCGCGCATTTGAACGCATGCATTATTAGTCATAAATGCTAAATGTGCCTATAAGTGCCAGATACAATTATAATCTAACAGCAGTGTCAGACATCCCTCCTCTCACTCTCCCTCTGATCCAATCATCTTCTCCTACATCTGTTCTCCACCAATCATGTTGGTGCTCCTCTTAGTAGAAACCAAGCCAAATTACCTCCAAAGCCTGCGGGGGGATGATGGATGTCTAGCAGTTGCCAGGTCCTTTACCCCCAAATTCGGACAAGAAAACAATTTTCCCCCCAAAATGGAGTCCAAATGCTGCATCTAACTAAATAAAGTATTTTTTTTATATAACATTTTATATAACAATTTTTCCAAGACAGTTTCTCTGTTTTTGCATAATTGTAATGACTGTCAATTCACTTTTTAGAATGCAAAATACTATGTCTGAACTTCTCGTCGATTAATGTGTGGATGTAAAGAAGAACTGTACCATTAGTGTCCGTCATTGATTTCATATCACGGCCCATCTGTCAGCATTGGTCTTGCTGATAAAGCAGATGTAGCTGAGTAAATAATTCATTAGATAATTAGATTAGTGTTTGGTCTGATCTTCCACAAACTCCAGGGACAGATGTGACTGTGGATCCGTGAGTGTATTCTCTCTGGATTTCAACAGAGACTGTTAGTTTTGGCTCTGTTTTTTTGCCTTTGGGTTTTATTTTTTTTCAGCCATTAGCCTTCAGAGTGTCAGACTTGATGACCAAACCTGTTTACATATGCACATCATTTATATTTACAGTTTTTGCCATTAAAAGAGAGTAACTAGACTCCCAATATTTAAAAAAAACTAAATGGTTTGTCATAGTAAGTAGCCTACCTATATAGAATATATATATATATATAATTTATACAATTACAATTTATTTGTAATGATTTGCATTTCAATAAAATCGTTTGTGAATGACTTTTTGAATGGCCAGTTCTACCTACGAATAAACCATCATGATAGTATCTATCAATCAATGAAAACCCCTCTGTAATTTTGTCATGCAGAGTCAATAGATCAGCATGTTTCTGTCACAGCTGATTATACTTTCACGGCATGATGTTCATGGCGTTTCCTGTTGGTTGACCTCAGGCTGACCTTACGATTCATGCTCTCTGACCTGAGCAGCGGCCTCAGTGCTAATGTTCTCTGACGACGGTGACAGTGTTCACACGTCTGAAGCCGACCGGTCCTGGTGAGGGCAGGACAGTAATCTGGACTGGCTGCTGAGAGTTCGGCTGGGCAGGAGAGTGATTTATTTCTCACAGGTGTTATTGTCATCTCTGCTTTCTGTCGAAGCGTTCACTGCCTTGGATGATAAACGGTTTATAATTTTATTGGCCAAGCAATTGATTTTCATTAACGAGCTCTATTAGTTTAATATTTGCTGTGTACTTAAACTTAAATAGTACTGCGTATTTACTTAAATAGCCATAAAAAAGAAAGCATTAAAGGAATAGTTCAAAAATGTACTCACCCTCAAGCCATCCAGAATGAGTTTGTTGTTTTATGGGACCAGATTTGGAGAAATGTAGCATTACAACACTTTCTCACCAGTGGATCCTCTTAATCTGTGGATATTTCTCTCCTGATTTAGACAAGACAACTTTTTCACTGGAGAAAGCAACATTAGGAATCAGCCAGAAGCAACAGAAAAATAATGGTTTTGTTTCTTGCAAACATGCAGCTTTTTACTTTACAAGATGTTAACTGATGGGCTGTTGTGGTGTGAATTACTTGTAGATTCTTGTGATGTTTTTATCAGCTGTTTGGACTCTCATTCTGACGGCACCCATTCACTGCAGAGGATTTATTGGTGAGCAAGTGATATAATGTTACACTTCTCCAAATCTGTTACAATGAAGAAACAAATCTACATTTTGGATGGCTTGAGGGCGAAGACATTTTCAGCAAATTTTCATTTTTGGGCTGACATTTTCTTTTAAGGACTGAACACTGACTAAATTTAAACACACACCAGACAGTGTAATATATAGACCAGGAACACACACACCATTCTGACATCCTTGACACACCCGAAAAATAAATCTCAAGAGACAAGCAGCCCAGGGCGACTTCACACTCACCTTCTTTCTTCTTCTCAGATGCATCTGCTCCAAAATGTTGTGACACACACCATGTACCAACACATGCTCAGATCAGTCTGGATAAACCTAAACACACATTTGCCTGCTTATATTTGAAAATACCTCAAATCACAGAACAGACAAATATTTTAATGCCACATATTTTAACATAATATTTTTTATTTGGTGAAAATGTCTTCATTTTTCCCCTACAAAAACTTGCAATTTTAACCTATACATCAGCCAATGTCACAGCGTTTTGTCACATCAGATGAAGGCTGTAATCTTTAATGCTCATACCTAAAGCTTTAGCAATGAGTTGGGATAAAGAGATAATCAAAGTAAAAATACACTAAATAGCAGCTTTGAAAATGTATGATTAATTAAAATTCAATGGATGTTTCCATCAGGGTCAAATTCCATTGGGCAATATATGCAAAAGCGCAAAATTTTGACAATCAGATGGAAATATGGAAATGAAGATGTTCTGGAGTTTTGATAATATAACATGCTGAAATGTTTAAGGTTACAGGTTCGTTCAAATGTAGTCTTCACACAAGCTCAGATTAATTAATCACCTTGCATGTTTTCATAATCAGGAGACTAAATGAAACAGTAAAACAAAATTCAATCTTTCTCTTCCTCACTCCCACAGTATTTTCTCTCCTTCTTTTTCTGCTTCTCCATATATATTATAGCTGGAGCTATAGAGTCCTTCAGGATGTTACGGAAGATGGGACACAGATGGGATGTTTGTCCTGCCGCCTGAAAGAAACACATCAAAGATGTATCCCATGCACACGCAGGAGAGCGATGAGGACACTATCTCCTTCTCTTTTCTTTATGACATGCATAATTTACCAACAATAACACAATACACTTCTGCAGTCTGAGATGCATAATACTAATTGACTGACTTCAAGAGGTCCTAAGAGCAATAGTTGATCTGAAAGGTGTCACTCAAATCATCCTGTAAAGAAAATGTACATTTCTAGAATAAAATGTGATGTAAAACTCGCCAGTGCTAGGGTGTTGATGTTGCATGCAACAGCATTGCTACTTTAGGTGATTTCTAGGGTGTCTGTGTTTTTTGGCACATTGCTTTGGGTGTTGAGTGCAGTTGTCTTCTCTTTCTTGACATGAATGTTTGGGCAAAGTTTGAGCGGGACATAATGATAATACTTTTTTATTATTATTTTAATTACCAGTAAGCTTTAGTTCACTTTAATTTAAAATTTTGGTCATTTTGTTGCTTTTGTCATTTTTATTACTTTTCTTTAATATAGTTTTTAGCATTTTTTAATTTATTACATTTAGTCTATTAAGTTTTAGTTATTTTATTTCAAGTTAAACTAAACAAAAATTAGATATGCATTGGCAACTAGCTGAAATAAAATAAGTATAAATAGATTTAGAATTAGTTTTATTTTAGACGATTATTTTGTTTCAAGAAGGCTCATTAAAAAGTTTTTTTTTTTTATGGTTTTAGTTTTAGGTAATTATAATAACCCTGCCACAGACCAGATTTTACTTACTGGGTTTCTGAATGTCTTAAACTCTTAATTGGCCCTTCCACAAACGAAGGCCTACAAAGACCTTAAATCAGAGCAGAGAATCTTAAATTTACAAAAGTCCAAACAAAACTAAAAAGTTCCTACACATTCAAATACAAAAATCAAACTAAAGGAATTTTGATCAATTTATCAGAAAACCTGACTTTTTATTTAATGTAATTTGCTTTCTGATGCATTTTGATGCAACTTTGCACTTTGAAACAAGACAAAATACTGATGAACAACATCACGGATCAGAGGGTACAGCTTGTTTTGTAAAATGAAAGAAAAAGTGATGCAGATCTATTGGAAGTTCATTTTCAAACTTACGAATACAAGACATTTATATTTAGAGACCTTATTGACATTTACTTCCATTTAGCACATCCCTTACATTTTCTTGGTCTTAAATGTACCTTCCTTAAACCTGCAGAAACCCTGTATTTCAGCATTTCATTCATGAAAGCATCTGATTGATTCTACAAACTCTGGCAGTCAAGAAGAACCGTGAAGTTTTTCCCATTTATCCTCAAAGAGAAGAAAAAAAAAACAAGGTTTAACCTTCTTTTAAAAGTAAATTTTGTCAATGTTTAGCTTACAGATGAGATGGCCAACACACATGTACCAAAAGCCACAAAACCACAATTTTGGGGTCTTAAAGGATTGCCTCTTCTTTCATTTCAAGGCTTTATATAAAGCAGACTGCATTAATAGCTTTATTGATCTCATACTCTTTTGCCTTACAGTTTAGTCGCCATCTCTCTCTGTCTCCGGGTGGGGCGGGTGTGTGGGGTCGTCATACGGTCACTGCGCTTCACCAGGCTACACTGCGACTCAGAGCTGCAGAATATGCCAGTGTGCATTAGTGTAGGGCTGAACGGAGAGAGAGGGAGAGAGGGAGAGCAGTATAAAACAAACAGGAGGATGAGGAGTTCGAGGAGACTATGAGAGAGAGCGAACATCAGCGCACTTACATGAACCCGGCTCAGAATGAGCCCTGCAAAATGGGATTCATCAAATATAGATGTGCTTTGTACGGATCTTTTTTACTGCTCGCGTTCCTATAAAGTTCAAGGAACAGCCATCCATCACTTCAGATTATTTTCACATTCAATTCAGTTTGAAATCGAAATGGATCCTGTTTACTACCTAAATGCATTTTCTTGGTCCTACTGCAGTTGATTTGTTACATGCTGCTCCAAAAAAGTATCACAATATTTTACTTTTCGAATGATGGCATCTTACTTTGTTTTCTTACGTTGTTCTTTTTCTGAAATAGAAAAACAGTATTTTATTTTTTTTTTAAATAGAAGGTAAAACCCCTTACAATACAATACAATACAGTTAATGCACTATAGGCCATATTGTTGATTTCCAATTCTAAAGTTTTTATTAATATTTTGAGTTTTTATTTGATTAATATTTATTAATATTTTGAGTTTTAGTATAATTGTAATATCATTTTATATACATTTATTTTTATTTTTATATAATATTTTATTTGAGTTTTAATTGTTTTTTGTATTATTTTTTTTTTGTCTATATAATTTTATTCATTTTTATTTTATTTTAAACTAAATTAAATGAGCTTATATTTATCTTTAGTTTGTACACATTAACACGTTTATTTATACATAAAATGTATCAATATGGGTAAATTAGCATTAAACACATTGAAAGTTTTGTTGCATCAACTACAAACATATAAAGCTTGATTGGAAAGTGCTACTAACTGAGTGTTCATTTGAGTCAGAAAGAGACTCTCCTCAGGCACATTTGGCCTTCACAGTGTTTGTTTTTTATTGGTGTTCGGTCGTTTGTGCGCTGGTGCCATAGCTCCGAACTCTTCAGAGTAGTCGCATCCTTATTGGTCTAGTCAGTGGCCAATGGTAATGTACAACATCTGGCAAGAGAAATCCATGATCTCATTTTCAGGGAAGCTTCCAGCGAGTTTCATCAGCCAACATTCATCTGTAATCTTCACTTACTCTATCCCCCATTTAATCTGTGACCAGAGGCTCGTTCTCGTCCGTGTCCCTTTGCTCCCTTCAGCCCTCCAACAGAACTGATCCCAGATCAGAGATGAAGCACACAAAGGTCGTGACCCTCATCTGCGCCCTGAGCTTATGTGCTCGGTACATGACCTCATGACAGCACAGCGAGGTGGCTCTCTTTCGAAAGATGTGACATAGTTTGAGGGCATTTAAAGATGGAGTTAGGATCAGTTTCTATTGACATTTTGTCAGAGTGACCCCTTCCTCTGCCTTTAGGCTCACAGCGGCCGAGAAACGCTGCGGTTCAGAAGTTCACAGTGTCTCTTTTTCCTGTTAATGCTGCTAATCAAGTCAAAATTTTAAGCATTATATGATATTACGATTAATTAAATAAATGTATCATTATACATACATATATATATATATATATATATATATATACACACAAATATTTATATAAAATGTATATATACATAAATATATAATTTATGTATATATTTCTGACCTTCAAAGAAGCCTTTTCTGCTCATTAAGGCTGCATTTATTTGATCAGAAATACAGGAAAAATATAAAAATTGTGAAATATTATTACAATTTAAAATAACTGTTTTCCATTTGAATATATTTAAAAATGTAATTTATTCCTGTGATCAAAGCTGAGTTTTCAGCATCATTACTCTAGTTTTTAGAGTCACATGATCCTTCAGAAATCATTGTAATATTTCTGATTATTGAAAACAGCATTTATTGAAATAGAATTTATTTGTGTCCTTAAGTATTAATTTCTTTTTCATTTCGAAAAACAATTCAAATAAATATAATTCAATAATTCAAAGACATTTATTAAATTAGTTAGACAAAAGCACTGAATAGAGAAAAAGTAGAAGTCAGTATATTGTTTGTTTTATTTCTACATCATTTTCTTTTTCATATTGTGTTGTTTTTAATGTACAGTAGCACTAATTTCAAATTGACAGCCCTAATAAAACACAATTTGTAGTATAATGATCTGATTTAGTAAGGACTAAAGGAGATACTGATTTGTTAATATTTAAATGAGACTTGAGCATCTGACGCCTCTCAGCAGAAAGCACTGATCACTGAGGACCCACAGAGAAACAGAGAACATAACTACCCATATCATCCCAAATCATGTCTTCTGCAGATTCAGAGAGATGCATTTGGATGCCATGAGCAAAATCAATAATACAGATCAATCTCTGCATGCAGTCACATGAACAAAAGGCAAGTAAAAAATATTTTGGCAGATTTTGTAGCAGCTGGCAGGTTGCTCAACAAAGCATTGTTTTAGATGTACCAGTGTGCACTTTGCATCAATTATGATCTCAAAAGGCTAACCTCTTGAAGGGCACTTGATAACCTTCCCCCTTTAGGGATCTGTATTATTTGAGTGGATCATATATGCACATATCCTGCATAAATACATGTCCAGTTCAGCATTTTATCAGATGATGGGAGTTGACATGATATTTTAAGCAGAAAACATTTATCTAATGTGGTTTCCATGAGCTTATACTGAGATCAGTTTACATAAAACCCACAATGAAAGAAAGAAATGACAAAGAAATGACAATTAAAAGCGTTCATGTTTGTCAAGCATCCTGACGCAGATGATGTGGAATGAACTGCTCGCGCACTTGAGTTTGATTGACAGGAGAGACTCCATGGACACAGAGAAAGAAACATCAACAAACTCAATGTTTTTAGAAATTGTTTGAATAAAATAACACATTTTATGTAATATTTTGTATAAGTTGTGGTGTTAATAACCCATAATGATTAACATAAGTATAAACTCACTACATTGGTTTATTTCTAGCATTACTCAGTCGGGTGATTCCGGATCTCGGGCTCGGAGGGTTCGTACATTTCCGCCGGAGAGAGAAGTGTTTCACACGTGCGTGCTTTATACTCTCACACATCGCCTACACATGATCTTTACTTAATATCCTAATGATTTTTGGCATAAAAGAAAAATCTATAATTTTGACCCATACAGTGTATTTTGGCTATTGCTACAAATATACCAGTGCTACTTATGACTGCTTTTGTGCTCCAGGGTCACATATAGACAAGGGTTGCATAAACTTAGCCACTATGTTAAGACTGTCTTAAGGACTAATTTGACCAACTAGTAGTTGCCATGGGGTAATCAGTCCTAGGCCTACTTCTCCAATATAAATAAGACCAATCTACCTTTTCATAACTGAATTAAAAAAGTTATGACCAGTCTTGAAGAAAAAAAAACTTACTTAAAAACTAACTTTTTAAGACTAGACTAAACAGTTTATGCAGCCGGCCTCATTCAATGAAGAGAAAACTGAGTCTTGATTTCCAAATGAGTGGATTGGACATATTTATAGACGTCAATAATGACCATGGAATTGATAAAGATAAGGCATATACAAGTGTTAATATTAATGGAATAATTTCACATCTATAAAATGAAATGATGTGGCGCTAAACCAAATTTTTGACTTTAACATGACTGATGTTGCATAAATCTGTATCTTGATTGTTATTTTGGAAGGATTTTGGAGGCATTTTAATGAAAGATTGTCCACAATATTGAACAAATGTTTGTTTTTATTTTTAATAACATGCACTTAGGAATTGTGTAAAACTTGACCAGGATTGGTAACATCAACTGAAAAAGGCATTTGATTGGATTAGGCCATTTTTGCATTATTTATTTATTGTTTTATTTATTGCATACTTTAACCAAGTGATCCGATTTTTAGTGTATGAAGTCAGATGTAATCCATAACATGTGTGTGTGTGTCGGGGTCTCAGTGTGCTTCATATAGCAGCTCTACACGGACACTTGGACTGTATGGAGCTGCTGCTGGAGGCCGGTGGGATTGTGGATGTGAATGGCAGTTGTCCTCGTGGACGCAGACCTGTACATATGGTGCTGAGTGCTCAGAGCCGACCCAACACACACATCTGCCTCATTTACCTGCTGGAACACGGAGCCCAGATCGAGGTGTATGAGCTTTAATAATGAAGGTAAACACTGAAATGAGTACTAAAATGCAGCTTACTTTGTTTCTTGCATTAAAGTAAGCATTAAACAGCATTTACAATAAATTTTAGTTATTATTTTTAGTTATTATTTTGGAACGAACCAAGAAAGAAAATAGTGGGGACTTGATTTTATCCACTGAGATTTGATTGGAGTAGGAAAGGTGAGTGTAGTATACTAGAATGGTTTTTAAATATATATATATTTTTTTTTTTCTTTTTTTTTTCAATTTTATGTTTTTAATAATTTAGACCAGAGATTTAGACCAGAAATGGCAACATCAACCCCCCCAAAAAAGGCATTCTGGAGGTAAAGCAAGTTAATTATATTTTAATTAAAAATTAAAACTTTATTTATTTATTTACTTATTTGCTTACATGCACTGATGAATTGTGCAAAATTAGACCAGTATTGGTAACATCAGCTCAAATGGAAGATCATTTTGAAGGCAGAGCATGTTATTAGATTTTAATGACAAATTACGTTTAAAAAAATATTTATTTATTTTTTGGATTTTATTTATTGTATAACATGCACTAATGAGTTTTGCAAAAATTAAACCAGAATTGACAACATCAGCTAAAAAGGAAACTAATTTTCAAGGTGGAGCAAGTTCACCAAATACTATATTTTGATGAAAGATGAAAACTGATGATTGATTGATTGATTGATTGATTGATTGGTTGATTGATTGATTGATTTTTAATAGCATGCACTGATGATAACATAAATAACTAATGAATTGTACAAAATGATGCCTTTATTAAATATATAATTATGCCAAATTGTTAGATACTGAACTCAAGTTACCAGTGAATGAAAAAATGCATACACTGTCAGCATAATCACCATTTTTAGTAAAGTTTCCATGGTGTCAGATCTGTGTCCTCTGTGTAGTAAAACTGTTGTCAGCCTCCTCAGTGCTGTTGTATCCTCAGCTCTACAGATGAAGGTCTGACAGACTGTACAGAGACGCTAGTGAGAAATGGGGCAGACATACAAGCTTAAGGCAAGAGAGCTCACACGCCTCTCGACCTCGCTAGCTGAGGCCACAGACTCACTGCCAGGTATCAGATGCTACTGATGGTCACTGAATGTTAGAGACTCCTCAGTGTGTGATTTAGGTTAATTTACATAATATTGCATGACATTTCAAAAACTCATGGCATGAAGTCAGATGTGCAAATGAACATAAATGTGTTTGTGCAACAGGTTTCTGAAACACGCCATTTGGCGAAAAGACAGACAGCAGGAGATCAGGAAAAGCAAACAGATAAATGATCTCCAGCAGTTCCAGTGTTGCAGTGTGCTGGATCTTCCTCACTTGGGTCGCTCCCTAAAACCAGACGCCTCGCCCTGGACTGAGGTGGCCATGCACCTGGCCGAGGAGCTGAAGCCAGGACACTATTAGACACATTACACACTCAGACAAAAAGGTACAAAAGCCATCACTGGGGTGGTACCTTAACAAAAGGCACAAAAATTTAATTTTAATGTACTAATATGCACCCTTTAGGGGTAAATAAGGTACAAAGGTGCACCCCAGTAACAACTTTTATTTTTTTTAAGTACCTTTTATTTCAGAAAGTGTATCACCAAAGTCATGTTTTGAATAGTCTCTCAAATTTCTGGTTGACAATAAAAAGTCCGGACTCCATCGCAGCCTTCACTGGCCAATAGCTGTCTGACTGACATGTAAAGCAGCCAGTCACAGTTTGTTTTGTTCAGAATCATCTTTAGGGTTGTGAAAATGTAAAATCTCCATCCCTGCAATAAAAGACCCATGTGCAACCAAAAAAAAAAATATTCTAAAATTTTGAGATACTGGATTTTTGACTTTCATGAGCTGTAAACTCTAATCATCAAAGGTAAAACAAAAAAACCTTTTGAAATGTTTTACTTTGCATGTAATGAATCTAAAATATATGAAAGTTTCACTTTTAGTTACAAGAATTTTTTTTTCACAATATTCTAATTTTTTTGAGATGCACCTGTAAGTCTATGGCTCCGACACGTTCTTGACAGAGTCGAATGCTTTTCCAAAACACAAAAAATCTGAGCAAAGGTTAAAATTTGTGGAGTAGCTTTTAACTGCAACATGCCTCTGCACGCACATCAAAGTGTGAAAAAGGGAGCAGAAAACATGTATAAGGGCAAAAAAAAAAAAAAAAATCTCTGAAAGTTCTCTGATGCAGGTGTGAATGAAAGCTGAACTCTGAGTGAATACAGTTTGGAGGCTGAAGGCGTCAAGGTCGAAACCGCAGTGACCCGGGTCACAGCCCAAAACAGCCCTGCTGTCGTCATCCGATCCCAGAGGACGCTTGGCTTCATTTTTGACATGCGAGAAAAGAGCTGCCCTTTCACATTGACCTAGAACCAGTTTTCTGTATGTCGACTTTAACCTCAGCCATTATGAAACACACCACAAAATAGTCAGATAACACCAGCAAAGGGCAACTTCCACTCTCCTAAGTGATTCGCTCCCCAGACAAGAGCTTCCTGAAGTGAATGTGTGCTGACCTTTCCTCAACCTCACACTCCGAGTGTAAGATCCATCTGCCAAATAAGGAGGAGCACAAATGTGTCAGTACAGACTGTGTTTGAGCCCCTCTGAGTCATTCGGACATTTTATTAGAAATTCTTCACATTTAAGTAAATTAACAAAATCTGCATTTTGGCCAAAGAGCTATATTACACAACCCAAATGTAATCTAAAAGTGAAACACACCACAGTTCTGCTTGAGTGAATCTCACAAAACATGTTCACCAGATATGAAAATATCCAG
Source organism: Barbus barbus (assembly GCF_936440315.1). NCBI lineage: Eukaryota > Metazoa > Chordata > Actinopteri > Cypriniformes > Cyprinidae > Barbus > Barbus barbus. Next base: position 6,380,620 of record NC_136730.1, read on the forward strand.
GTCACATTATATTAAATACATACATATAGTAATATATATATAGTTTAAAGAAAACAAAGCTTACTTTGAACAATTATCTGCTCTTTCTTTATGTTATTGCTAAAGTTTTCAAAGTGCTTAATCTAATCTTAATGAATAATCCTAAAAAAACTTGTTTTCCTAATGCAAGATTATTATTATTTTTTGGTAATTTTGGTCTGAAATGTAACCTGATATGTTTCTGATTTTGAGATTCACATTTTGAGCATCTTCTTATTTGTACATGACAATGTTTACCTTTCAAAAACTCATACAACTGAATTTTATTATATTTCTGTACAGCACACAAATTAAGCATGACTGCAGTATTTAAAGCAACATTATACACAAAAACTAGCTTTTCTTTGCTTGTCACAGCAACGGCTGATATAAATCCATTTTATAAATCAACACAAACAATCCTTACTGAAACTGACTCGACATCAGGTCATTATAAAAGTCTAACTTTGAACAAATACTTGTAGTGTAAGATGTGGCGAAGAGCGAGCGAACCGAACATTGGATTCAGGGTAAAACATTTCTTTAAAATGTGAACAAATAATCCAGACATACCAATTCATTCATGAGCGAACACAAACATTGGCTTTCAAAGTGATGCGATTAGAAGAAAATCAGCAGGAGCCTCTAGAGAAGCCGAAGCCCCTTCCACAATCATCCAGTACAGACACGTCAAAAGATGAAAGACTTCAAGCCCTTTCATGGCTTTAGACGCCTAAGACGACATGAATCAACAGACAGTAAGTTCATTCGAGGGTTTGTGTGCGTTTGTTCTGATCTGGTCCTCTCCTCCGGCTACAGATTCAATCTCATTATTATCGTTCCTCCTAAAAAACGTGCGGTCCACTGAAAGGGGCCGGTGGCCTGAACAATCCCTCCCAAACCCCTCCGCTTGACGTGCTTCTGAATCGCTTCATCAGTACATCTTCTGACGGCTTGGCAAAACGGCCTCCTTCAGAAAGGAGAAGATGAGCAGGATGCCTGAGCGCTTGCCCCGCTTGCCTTTCGTGAAGTAATTTGACACCACATCGTCTGAAAAAACAGAGGAAATAATAGATAGTGCTTAGACTTGACCATTGTAAATGTCTGGATAGAAGTGGGTGATTTAAATTACAATATTTTTTTAAATATTGGTGATTATAATATAATATACACTTTGTTATGGAACCCCCCACAAAACACCTATTAAACATATTGACTAAATTACAAAAAAACATTTATTTATTCATTCACTGATTCTTAGACTGAAAAGAAAATGCATATTTTAATATTTTCTGAAGGTATGTGAATCACAAAAAGTTTTAATAAAATATTTATTTTTATTTATTTAGTATTTTTTACGTAATTAGACTTAATTGAACAACATTCAAAGTAATGTACAACTGAATATTTTTGAACGGTTTATGAATACAAAAAGCTAATAAACTATTCATTTCTATTTATTCTACTCTAATTTATTTATAAATGTAATCCGACTGAAAACAATGTTCAAAGTAAAATGCATTTTTGAATATTTCAAAGGTATGTAAAGTTACAAAATGCAAATGTATTTTAATACATTTTAATTTTTTTTTACTATGTTTATTTAGACTGTAAAATAATATTCAATATTAAATGCTCATTTAAATATTTTTGAATGTATATACAATTAACAAAGGAGCAAATTTACTTTAATAAAAATATCTTATTTATTAAATGACACTAAAAACAATGCATATTTAAATATATATTGAGGGCTTATAAATTACAAAAAATATTTTAAGGTACATTTGTTTAAAACAATGTTAAAGTAAACTGCATATTTGAAGGCACGTGCATTACTAAAAAAAGCTAATTATTTTTAATTATGTCATTACATTTTACTTAATCCTACTACTTTTTATGACTGTAAAAACAACATTCTTGAACATATATATTTCTACCATTTTAATAGATGCACCGGTAAATCACCCAGCCCTGTAAGTACAGTACATAAGCATAGTTTAACATATCCATGTGGTCATATAGACTGTAGGAAATCACATTTGCTAAGATCACAGTCACTCACCTCCCTGCTGCACAGTGGATGGAAGAACATTCTCGCCAGCAGAGAGAGAAACGAAGAATGAGAACGGAATCACCCACAGACATATAGTGAAGTATGCTAGAACCTGAAAACACACACACACACATTAAACTTTGATATCACTTATGCAGCAATTTGTGTTGTTTCGGTCAGTAAAATAAAAAAAGAGCCTACCTCAGAGAATGGATAGTACTCCTCCGCAAAATACTGGAAGGCCATATAGTGGTTTAACACAACCAGTGCTGCAAAAGAGAGCAAAGATACAGATGAGAGGAGAACACAAGCACAAAGATCATCGTAAAGGACATATAAACGTCTCCTAAGATCCTCTTCATCACGCACCACATGACAGGATGAAGTTTGGTGAGGTCAGCATGATGTATGGAAATGTCTGCAGCAGACCGAAGTAAACCAGGTTGGTGAAGAGACCCACTCCAATCATGAGCGTGGGGAAGCCCTCAAACAGATAGAGTCCCACCAGCACCGCTGTGGAGAACTGAGAGTCCCAGTTAGATGAGACGTGACGCATGTGTAACGTAACATCACTAAAAAATGTGCAATACTGTCTGAAGCATTGTTAGAGAAGACACTATATGCAATTCACTGCATGCAACTCTCTCTTGAAATATTAGACTGAACAGAGTCTGAATTTGATTCAAATTGGATTTGTGTGTGGTATGATACCCTGGTCACCAGATATGCCTCAAGCTACTACAATATTAGTCTGTGCAAGTATTACTAATATGCATTTCAAGCTAACGTTTACTACAAAGGTAATACTCACCATAATCATATATTTTATAATGCGGCTGGTGGCGACTGTGTACTCCTCTATTAACTCCGCCAGGTAATAAAGGCCTGCAGCTGTGAAGACAAATAGCAAACTCAGAAAAACTACAAACAGACTGTATACGTAGCACTTCACTTCAAGCCTTTATGTAATGCATTAAAAAGGTAATCAAATAAAATGCATTATAATATTTGCATATTCCTTGTTACATCTGAAAGTGGTTGTTTGTCATGTGCTTTAATGCATTATACTTTCTAAAAGTGTATAAATGTATAGATAAGTATTAATGTAATTTAATCATGGTTACCATTATTCATGGGATCTTAAGAGTGCATTATAAGGTCCATTTCAAGGCTTAATTAATGCTTTTGTAATGCATTACCGTGTAGTACATGTTAAAAACTAATGCAAGCCTGAAACACAACGGGTTTATCAATTATTCTGTAAAATTATTTTAGCAAGAGAGATATGACCTATGTTTTGTTTTAGCTCAGCCCACTTTTGTTCTGTTTTACATCATTATTTTTGCTATAGGCTACTATTAATTGACAATAAACAGATATTTAATAGATGATAAGGCATAGGAGTGGTGGGTCGCGTCAGCAAGAGGAGTTAGCGGCTAACAGCGGCGACTTAAAACTCACCGATAGCGAGAGTAACGAAACATATCTGCACCACCAGCGACAACCAGCTGAGTAAATAAATAAACCACATCTTTTTAAAAGGGCTAGTCGAATAAATACGGGGCTGGTAAACAATAAAGTAGATGTGTGTCTCCTCTGCTAGGCTAACAACTGAAGTGGTCAAAGTTTCTTCTGCGGCTTTCTCAGACGTAGCGCGCGGCGCAGCTGACAAACAGCGCCACTCAGGCCGGAAGCGGTATTGCACCACATAGAAGCCAATGTCTAGATAGATTCCAGGTGCATTTATAAATTAAATTAAATTCAAAATATGAAAATAAAAATAAAATAAGAAAATGTCCAGATAGATTCTAGCTCTGCTAATGCAACAATTAGGTGTAAAATAAAATATAATAAAATAAAAAAATATTTCTAGATCTGCTAACACGTCAGTTAGATGAATTTATATAAAATTAAATTAAATTAAATTAAATTAAATAATCTTTCTAGATAGATTCCAGCTCTGCTAACACATCAATTAGGTGCATTTATATAAAATAAAATAAAAAAATTATTATTATTCTTTTTTTCCCATGAGAAACAAATTCCGTCAAGTTTATAAACAGGTCGGCAGACAGACATTCAGAGAGAGAGAGAGAGAGAGAGAGAGAGAGAGAGAGAGAGCGAGAGAGAGAGAGAGAGAGAGAGGAGAGAGAGAGAGAGAGAGAGAGAGAGAGAGGAGAGAGAGAGAGAGAGAGAGAGAGAGAGAGAGAGAGAGAGAGAGAGAGAGAGAGAGAGAGGAGAGAGCGAGAGAGAGAGAGAGAGAGAGAGAGAGAGAGAGAGAGAGAGAGAGAGAGAGAAAAGGGCTTTCCAAGGACCTCACACATTTAGATTTTTTTTCTCCGGCTCTACTCTTGTTTTGGTCATGCATATTACATCCACATCTACACATCTCTTCACCTTCTGCCTCACACAAACACACACACAGATACACACACCTAAATCAGACACCTTTCAGTTTCTGGGGGAAAACATGAATTCTTTATAGTGTTTGTTAGATGAAAAGCTCTCTTGGGTGAGAGGAATCCTTACAGAATGAAATTCTTTTTAAAAGGAGAGAGGCAAAAGTGAGTGAGAGTGGAAAATAATTGTACTCCATTTAAAATGCTTTTATCAAAGAATAGGAGTGTGGAGGTGTTAGGAGAAAAGGCTGCCCTTTTCATTCCAGGTATTTCCAGATGGACGGATAAACTCACCTAAAGGCTTTCACACTGACAGCACATACAGCGACTATATTCTGATACTTACTTAATATGGCTGTTTTTATAAAAAAAATAATAATTCAAATCAATAACAATTTATTTACACAGGCATTATGTTAAAAAAAATGATCAAAAACATCATATTTTACAGCCATGGCGGCATAATATCTTTTAGGATACGTATATAGGCTATTAGCTTTACACGCTGTTGCATAAGTATTTGACCCCCATGTGTCGCAAGAGAAGGCCCATTTTTATTATTTGTGACCCTGGACCACAAAACCAGTCTTAAGTGTCAGTTTTTTCGAAATTGAGATTTCTACGTCATCTGAAAGCTGAATAAACAATGTTTGGTTTGTTATGGACAAACCTAAATAGGACAATATTCAGCTGAGATATAACTATTTGAAAATCTGGAATCTGAGGGTGCAAAAAAAAATCCAAATATGGAGAAAATCGCCTTTAAAGTTGTCCAGATGAAGTTCTTAGCAATGCATATTACTAATCAAAAATTAAGTTTTTATATATTTACGGTAAGAAATTCACTAAATATCTTCATGGAACATGATCTTTATTTAATATCCTAATGATTCTTGGTATAAAAAATTGATCATTTTGACCCATACAATGTATTTTTGTCTCCAGGGTTTTATGCTTCAGGGTCACATTTGGATAAAAACTCCTCATTTATTATTGCAGGAAAGTTACGCAAGACAAGGGAGCCATGTGAAAGCATGTCTGGAAAATAGTTGCAACTTATTTTGTCAGTCTCCACATCAATAATCCCAAATACAAGGCCAAATTAACAAAGTTATAGGTTGAAATTGATAAGATGGTAAATCTCAATAACCTGAACCAATTTACCAAGAATGATGCACAATTAAACCCAATATATTGAGATACGCACCTATAATATTAAAACTTTTTACAGTTTTCATTTTAAAAATGAGAAGTTCTCTAAAATGATCTTTTTATGCAGGCATTGTTTTATGTTAAAAATGACTAAAAATAGCATATTTTCCAGCTTTAGTAGCTTAAAGTTGTTTAGGTTAAGTATATATTAACTTTACATACAATTTGCCCCCCCCCCCCCCATGTGTTGGAAGAGATGGCTAATTTTTACTTTTCAGACAAATGCAATTATTGCAGGAGACAAAGGTAAGCATGAAAAAGCATCTCTGGAGAATGGCGAAAACTTATTTTACCTTTCTCCAAATCAATAATCTCAAATTCAGAGTCAAATTAATAAGGTTGTGGATCAAAATGGCAAGATGGACTTGATAACACTAAGCCAAAGCCTTGATCTCAGTCCAAATGAGATTCTCTGGTATTATATTAACATTGCAGTAGAAACCTGAACAACAAATTTACCAAGAATGACACACAATAAAACCCAGCAGGGTGCAATGCTGGTTTTATGAATATAAAACAATGTCACGTTAAAATAATTTTGAGTTTTAAAGCTTTAAAAATGTCAATGTCAGATTTGTAATTAAGCAAAACGAGAGAACCAATCAAAGGTCCAAATACTTGTGCAAATCAAGTATTCAAGAAAGTCAATTCTTTTAATGGAAGAATTCACACCTCAAAAGCACAAATGTCCAACACAAGAGCAAACACAGACTGAGTGCAAAGAAAAGACAGACTGAGTATGTGCAGAAAGAATGTCTTTTATTTCTTTCATAATTCACTTTTGAATGCATGGGTCCTTGGTTTTTTCATCGCACAGTTAACAGGGTTAACGCTTTATTCAGCTTTGTGACATTTACTGTAAACATATTCCAAGAGGCATCTGGCAGAAGGAGATAGGTGTTGAAGTCATACTTAGTTCAACATTGTGTTTCTTAAAAGTGCAGAAGGTCAGACTAAAAGACCCTCAAAACTCACTTTTCTTTCCATATAATGGACTCTGAATCCTTTATGCGAGAGATTCTCTTCTCACGGTTCTGCTGAAGTCTCCGGAGCACAGGGGCGCTTCCACTCTCCCCAGCCCAGGGCGAAGAGCTCGAGACGGACACGGCTGCAGGTGAAACTACGAGTGGGTGAAGAAACATCAACTCTGAGCTTTAGTTAAGTGGCTGCGTTATAATGCGGCTCGCACAAACACTCATAACCAATCAATAAAAGAAGAGGTTGCTTTTAAGCACCACTGTGAAAAAAACTATTTGGCCAATAAATCTGATTCTGATTTTAAAAAAGGTTTCATTTCCACAAGCCACTACAAAGCTACTAATCAAAAATCCTTTTTTATCCCAAAATGTATCTTTTTACAGTAAAACATATCAAATTGTAAGATAACTTCCACTGAGAAGCAAAATAGCATATTAAATCTTGTTTAAGTTTATTTTTAATACATTTTTCAGTTACTTTATGCCTAAACTTTGCTACATATGGGCCTAATATGCCTATTAATGAACACTTAAATTAGGTTTTTAGGTTAGTTAGTCAGTTAAAAAAATGTTTTTAAAAATGATGTATTTTGGGGCTTTTTATTAGATAGGACAGTAGACAGCAGACAGGAAAGCATTGGTTGGGGGGTGGGATCGGCAAAGGACCTCGAGACAGGAATCGAACTCAGGTCGTCACGAGCAAAGTTGTGATACATGTTGGTGCACTAACCACAAGGCTATTGGCACTAACTGTTAAAAAAAATTATAATTAAAAAAAATCTTAAATATTCTAATTTCCACAAAAATGTTTTTTTTAGCAGTTTAATCCTCTTTATTTATTTTTTTAAAAAGGTAATTGCAGCATTTAGAGAAATAACAATAAATACAGGACTATTAAAGGACTACATATATAGTAAATTTAATTCCTCTCAGTATTTTTTAAGCTTGTACACATTACATCTCAGGGGATAACATTTCTAAATGAAATAGAAATTTGGATTAAACATAAGTGAAAATAAAGGATAGGGTTAAAAGATACATTTTAAAATCCTGGTGATTTTATCATTGTTAGATTATAAAAATGATCTGCAAATAAATTTAGAATTCACTGTTTTATTTACTGTGTGCTTATTTTTCAATTTTTCAACTTTAGAGTTGACCGGTTTTGTATAAGCTGAAGCACATTTAAATGCATCAGCAGATTGAATGATGCTTTTCAGGCCTTTTGAAAGAGTAAAGAGAGAGATGGTACCTTTGGGTTTGGATGGAGAAGGAGGGGTCCCTTTTTCATCCCCCATGGCCCGCCTCCTTCTCTGGAGCACCATCTGAAGCTCCGCCTCCCCAACATTACGGCTGAAGCGTTTTTTAGAGTCCACCCTTCGAGGGCCAGGCCTCCTCTTGGAATCCTGAGGTGAACCAGCCAATAAAGTTAATTAGCCAATAAACATTAATACAATAAGCCATGAGAGATCATGCATTTTACAGTGGTTAAGAGGTCTTTTCCCTAAAACTACATTAATTATGGTAACATCACTAACACATGACTCTATATGCAAACAGTAGGCCTAATATGATAAAAACAGACAAATGTTTAATAAAAACAAATAACAGTGACAGTTAACACTAAGGACTGGAGTAATGAGGTTGAAAATTCTGATTTTCTTTACAGGAAAAAATTAAAATTTTAAATATATTCAAATAGAAAATATTTATTTCAAATTTAAATAATATTTCACAATTCTAACAGTATTTTCAGTCAAATAAACGCAGCCTTGACGAGCATAAGTGACTCCATATTTTTGAACCGATGGGCGTCAAAGTATTTTCACCCAGATTTTATTTCCTTATATGAAAATATATGTACTATGTATAGCCAGTTAAGTATATTTTAAAGTCAACCTTGCAGTCTGAGTGATAAAAGCAATCAGTAGTCCATATTTTGGGAGATCTTATTTTACCAGCATCCCCTGCAATTCCAGCACAGCTGATTTCCGGTTCTCAGACCTCTGCTCCTGTAAATATAAATTATGTCTGATTAATAATATTTTGTCATTTCTGAACACATCATTTGCAAGAAATGTATAAAGTAGTTAGGTATATCACTACACACACTTGAACTAGTCTCACAGTCAGAGAAAATAGGAAACCTCCACATACTTTAAAATGCAATAGTAATCATGGTTGCAGGAAGACCTGAAAGACCACAATAATGTCTAATTGTAAACAAAAAAAACATATGAAATAGTGTAGTGTCACTAACCTTCCATGCATGTTCATCCTCTGACACAGCCTGAAAAGAAACCAAATGCCAGATATTTCTTTCTGTTTAAACAGGCCTATATTTAAGGATACGTCTATAACATAGATTATCTTAAAAAGGTGTATTTTGTTATTTCATTAAAATCGATGTCCTACTGTGTGAATCGTCCGTGATGCGCAGATGCTCATAGGATTTTTTCCATCACATGTTCGATTATTTTCATACAGACAGTGTTTGCACCTCACTGTACAATTTATGTTCAGCAAAACATGTAATAATTCACCAGTGACAGACCCACCTGTGGCGTTCTGAGAATAGGTTTGAGAATAATGCCTTTTTTGATTCTTTCCATCATTTCATCCACAGCTCTGGCCTTCATATCCTCCGTAATTGCGGGTTCTGTGAGAAAATCAACAGAGTATTCATTGAGGATGGAAGAGCAGTGCTTGCTTTCGTTGATTTAACTTCAACTTTTAAATTATTGTATTGTTTCTTGCTGTCTGCCGTGTTGATTTTGCCTTTCACATAGTACAGGTCGGATGTAAGGTATGATTGTCTTACTCGCAGTTTGAGTGGTGGTGTTTTCTCCCTTCTTTCTGTTCCTCAAAGCCTTTAATGGGCTAAAAATACAATGGATTTAATTTGAATGAAAACTTTGCATGTAGTGTACTTTTATGGTTGGAATAGCTCAACATTGCAAGGTGTTGAGGACTCACTCAGTGACAGCTGAAGATGGAGGAGGAGGAGGAGGAGGAGGAGGAGGAAGTGCTAGTGGCACCAGTGATGGTGGATCAGCTGGATTTTCGTTTGCCTCATTCAGTTGGTTAGATTGGATGGAAGGTAGTTGCTCCATCTCTTTCAGTTTATCCTTGAGCAGCTTGACTAGTTGCAAAATAAACGATTAAAATTGCAATCAATATATCATGTTATAACAAAATAGTATTTTATAATACAAGTGGCAAAAATATAGTACTAATATTCCCTGGAGGGAAATTCAGTTGCTCAGTGATGCTCTTTAGAGACATAATGGAGGATGTTAAATGTAAGCATCAGCTTATATTACTCAAACTGTCTCTATTTCTCCTAAAACATTCATAAAAACCTAAGTAAATGTAGTATAGTGCTATTAAATTAATGTGACAAGCAACTTTGTTTATTTGGTCTTAGAAGAACATGATGAAAAATTTTGTATTCCATATGGAGACTTTGATTGCAGACCTTGTCAACATGAGTTTGAGATATTGTTGAGATGTATTTTGAAACAGATGGACAGATGATCTCAACAATGTCTTAAGCCCTAAACACACTGCACGATTTTTGGCTGTCCCAGACGAAAGACTGACATCGTGAAGCAATCGCAGCAATTTCTGATTGGCCACGATTGTTTCACGATGCCAATCTTATTTCTGGGGCTTTCCTGTAGCTCAAATAGTAGAGCATGGCGCTAGCAACGCCAAGATCATGGGTTTGATTCCCAGGGAAAGCAAGAGCTGATAAAATGTAAAAACTGTAACTTGAATGCAATGTAAGTCGCTTTGGATAAAAGCGTCTGCTAAATGCATAAATGTAAATGTGTTTAGGGCTTCAGACTTTTCTGCTGAGAAAAGTCTGAGAAGCAACTCATTGTCTTGGTGAAACAGCTGAGATCTCAGGGCTCTTAAAATATAAGGTCCTAACAGTTTTTCAGCATCATAATCCATATATATATATATATATATATATATTCTTTGAATAACACCTACTTTCCTCCAGAAGTGCAGTTACAGATTGTTGCGAGTCTGTCAGCTGAATCTCAGCCTCGCTCCTCTCTTTCTCACTGATCTCCAGCTTTGTTCTTACTGCGGCCATATCTGACAGAGAGTTGAGATCCTGAGCTGCTGTCTGAGACATCTGTATAGACAGATACAGTTAAAGGGTTAGTTCACCCAAAAATGAAAATTCTGTCATTAATTACTCACCCCCTAAGACTTTTGTTCATCTTCGGAACACAAAATAATATATTTTTGATCAAATCTGAGAGCTCTCTGATCCTCCATAGACAGCAAGGATACTACCATGATCAACACACAGAAATGTAGCAAGGACATCGGTAAAATAGTTCATGTGACATCAGGGGTCCAACCGTAATTTTACGAAGCTACGAGAATACTTTTTGTGCGCAAAGAAAACAATAATAATATAATTTATTCAGCAATCCTTCTCTACGCATTACCGTCTTCCACCATTTTGGAGAGTACCCCAGAACGTAATTAATGTAATGAGCGTTGTTTACATTCAGCATGCGCACACAATTATCCACATATGAACAAGAGATGAAGTAAAGAACAGGATAAATATGGATAAATGTGATAGATTCAAACATTTTCCAACCACATAAGCATCACAATCTGAATAACACCAGACTGACACATTCACCTGATTTTGGTAACAGAGTCGTATCTCTTCCAGAGCTTTGCTGATTTCATTCACTTGACTCAGCGCCTGTTGTAGTTGTTTCTCAGTCTCTGCATTCTGAATCTGTCTCTGAGTTTCCTGCTGTTTCACCAGCATCTGTAGGGAAAACCCAATCACTTGATCAATCAGCCTATCAATCATCCATCTGTCTATCTATCACCACACCAAACCAAACTTGAAGTTTATTTACTTTTCTGCTTAGCAATACTGAGATTGAATTATAGCAGAAAGTACATTGAACGATAAAACGACAAGAATACTAATAATACTACTCCAAAAAATAATAAAAGATATACATTTGCACACATATACATATACGTCTGTCCATACTTAAGCAAAATATACATCCATTCATTCATACAAGTGCAACTGCAAAAACGACCCTAAGCATCAACATTGCATGCATTGAACAGTCTTATACCAAAAGGAATGTAGAACTAGCATAACGTTTTGTCCTTGCTTTGAATAATTACTTTTTGACCAGTTTTTTCACGCCTGGTTGGTTGTTCTAAATTCCCTATGTATCTTTATAGGGAAGGACTTGAATTATGAATGTGTGCGGCTAGATGACATTAGTCTCCGCTATTCCGCTTTACTTTCACTGCTTCGTCATTTCTTTAGGTGTGATTGAATGTAAGTTTTTTAATCATTCCTCATTATAAGCCACCGATGTTTACTTCATTGTTGTGTTTAAATATTCATCTTGTGTAATCGAACCTTACTTTTAGGAGTCTTCCTCCGGTTCCGGCAGTATGCACTCGTCATTAGTGGGAATATACATGGCATGTTCCACCAAGTGAGTCTCCTACCCGAGGACAGACCCCTTCTGAGGTTCATTTGGAGGAACATGTGCTGCAAGGACCCACCTATGAATGGCAAGTCTTGCCTTTCGGCACGACCTGCAGCCCTTGCTGCACTACCTTTGCGCTGCAGATGCACGTTCGCTGCCAGCAGGTCGGGAATGAGGATGTGTTGCAGTCCATAGAGCAAAGCTTCTACGTGGACAACTGTCTACAGAGCCTTCCCTCTGTTGAGGAAGCCAAGCAACTAATCAACAAGATGAGGCCTCTCTTAGCCTCTGGGGGCTTCGAGATCAGGCAGTGGGCCATGAATGTCCCCTCTGTTGTCCAACACCTACCGACTAAGGCTCGTTCAGAGACTATCGAACTGTGCTTACCTTTTCCTTCCCAGAGCAGTTCAAGGCTTTAAAATCAGGGAACCAGGTGCCCTGCAGCCAGCCGTCTGAACACACTTGCACCTGAGTTCGACCTCGAGTTTAGTTTAATTCGTGCGGGAGGTAGGCTACGGCAATTGGATAGCTTCAGCGATCCCAACGACTGGAATTTACTTTTAGACATATTAGCTATGCTAATCTGGGAGCGGCTGTTCTAAATTCCCTATGTATCTTTATAGGGAAGGACTTTTATTATAAAGGTATGATGTTAGTTTCCGCTATTACGCTTTACTTTCACTTTCACCAGTCGCTTGCTCCATCATTTCTTCAGGTGTTATTGTGCATGATTGAATGTAAGTTTATTTAATCATTCCTGATTATAAGGAATGTTTATTTAAACACAGCAATGTTTACTTCATTGTTGTGTTTAAATATTTATCTTGTGTAATCGAACCTTACGTTGTTTCTAATGTTGTTATATTCAAGATATACGGTGATTCAATGTGTATGTTCGCTACTGTTAATCCTGTTAATCGTCATGTTGATTTATGTATAACAATCAGTTGCCGGTTGTTATTTACATGTATGTAATTTACATTTAGCAGATGCAAACTGATATTTACTTTACCCTGTTTATTTCAGAAAGACCACATTTAACACTTTGTGACCATAAGTTGTACAATATCCAATCCAATTGCAGCAATGTTGTGCCATCTGCTGTGAACAGTTAAATACTTCAGATAAAGAGTGGAACAGTGCCTTGTCGCACTTGTTACACGAGTCCCGTGGTGGAATAGCATCAATACCCTTACCGATCTATTAGTCCCGTAAAAAGTTCATGAAGGGGATGATCATTCTGGGCCATCTTTTGTATTAATTTAATGGTGTCTTGCTCTCTCATCAATACATCTAAATCAGGTAGATGTATTGATGTGTTGGTAAATCTCTCAATGAGTCGTTGTGCCCTCTTTTGAATGCTTTCAAAAGCTTCAAATGTCAAATATCTCTTCAAATGTCTAAAGTTTTCAAACTACAGAAGTTCTAAGACTCTTTTTTTTTACAAGCCAACATTCAAAGTTCATTTGAAAAACCTTTCCAACATTTTATTTTATTTGTTTGGCTCAGTGGGCATGTTAATTACTCATGCAGCGACTTATCAGAAAGACTTTCATTCAGCAGAACAAAACCTCAAAAGGATCAGTTCAGTTTGGGAAACCAAAAATCAAACCATCCATTATCTCCCAGAAATTTTAGATAACAAGAAACGTACTTGTTGAAAAGCAGAAACAGCGAGCAGGAAAGGGAAGTGCAAGTTTGTCATGTGTGTCCCTGCTTGGACTCTCACTTCTCACCTCCATTCACTGCCCTTTTGCTTGGCTCGCAAAAAGCACGGACCTAAACCACCAAACGCGACCCCTGCGGAGGTGCAATTACAGGGAAAAGCGCATGTGCTTGACGAGTAAACGGGCGCGTCTCTTTGTGTGATGACAGCCTGTATTTTCTCCCTTTCGAATTAGTCCATCATTAGGCTCTCTGTGACTGGAAAAAAGAACTGAACAAAAAAAAGATGAATGTATTTTCAAAACACAGGGAAAACAGACAAATGGAAGGGGTGGCAATAAAGAATGTCATTCAAGCTGTGTGGTGTGTGGCCGCACATTCAGAATGAGTTTGAGTGGTGCACGAACCGTTGGGGGTCCTTTTCACAGGTGAAGACCCCCTGTTGGGACCCCCATTATGTCTGTGTCTGTGAATGGGGAACAATATACACAAAGCCGACAAAAAGGAAGTGTCAAACAAGGACAGGGGTTTAAAGAGCTGCCGATTTTTCAAACTGCCATCTCGATGGGTGCTAATTACCGCAGGAAGAGATGAGGGATGCAAAGACAGATGCCACTTTTAAGCAGAGATGTTCATTTAGACTGAATGAATGCTAAACCTACTGGTATTAACAGAGCCAGCTGGACTGGCATGGTCAAAGAGTGTGTTATCTCAATCCAGTGTTTTCTCTTCTTTGTTTCATGTTTGTTTCATTAATGCAGGTTCACAGTTGTGAGTGTGAATGGACCGGATCCAGTCCAAATCTCCCATGACCCTTGTACAAACTTGAACAAATCGAAAGACATTTGCACGTCCTCCCATCTACTGTCTATTGATTCAGATATTGTCATGTTGTTGGGCAGGGCATGTATAGGGCTCTGAGCGAGAAGTGTGTTTTTGTGTCCAGATTATTTATCTGAGCTGTTGGGTAACTATCATAAGATTATATATCAGAATCTGTTATGTTTCTTGCATTTTTAACCATTTTTTACTTAATGTCTTACGCTTCTGTTTTAATTATTTATTAATCATTTTTTTATGTAAAGCAAACTTTGAATTACCATTGAGAATGAAATGTGCAATACAAATGAACTTGTCCTGAATCTAAACACTTGAATAAAGTCACTTGTTCATAGAGTTAAGGTGCAGCCACATTTACTGGTGCTCGGTGAAAATTTCGCTGCAAAATCCATTAATTTCAATAGGAATAGACCTTTTCACGTTTCTGGGTTTCTCAGCAGAGGAAGTCGTCATAGTTGGGTAAACTTTGAGAGCAGTGAATGGGTTGTGGCTAGAATGGATACAGCTAACACTGGAAGCTAACAATACATTTCTACCTATTAGATTGTGTTTTATTAATGTCTGCACTCTACCCCAACCCTAAACCTACCCCTTACAATAATTCAAAAATAGTAATTATTGTTGTACAGTGTGACAAAAATTATGCTATATTGATGTGCGCATGCCCAGTAGCGCCATAGGTATTCCATCTAGCCTTAGTGAATGGGAGTACTACAAAATATATATTTTTTTGCATTCCTATTTGCTCAAATAACAAAACAAAAAAACAAACAAACAAAAAAACTCCACTATAGTGTTTTCACGACTTTCAATTAAAGAAATTTACCTACACTTCATTAGAAACACCCTTGCTAACTATAGGCCACATACATAAAACAAATATATATATATATATTGTGTTCAAGTTGAGCGCACGGTTAAGTTTAAATAAAAAAATATATATCAAATAATTTATCACTATATACCTTAAAAACCGCTCCACTTCCTGTTGTTAATAGAGCGCGCGCTTTTGAATGGTCCAATGCAAAGTGTGGCGCGAGAGTCGTTGAAATTCGCCGAGCGTTTCTCTGCAAAAATCGAGCGTAGAGGTTTTCAAGGGCTTATGTTAATAAATCTAGATTTAAATTAAAAGAGAAAAGATAGCCATGTCGTTTTGGATACGTTTTATTCGTATGCAAAGCGATGTGAATATGACGGAGCGCTGAACACTCTCACGCGCTGTATGTTTCATTCATCCTCGAAGCCGGAGGACGCATTTGACAGGCATCCCGCTTTCGCTGAAGCTAAGCTGAATAACAAGCTGATGAAACGTGAAGACGATATGTGTTTTTCAAGTCTTCTCCAGGTAATAAATATGAATGATACAGTACAGAAGCTATAAAATATGTGACCCTGGACCATAAAACCAGGCTTAAGTGTAAATTTTTCGAAATTGCGATTTATAAATACATGAAAGCTGAATAAATAAGCTTTCCATTGATGTATGGTTTGTTAGGATCAGACAATATTTGGCCGAGATACAGCTTTTTAAAAATCTGGAATCTGAGGGTGCAAAAAAAAAAAAAAAAAAATCTAAATATTGAGAAAATCGCCTTTAAAGTTGTCCAAATAAAGTTCTTGGCAATGCATATTACTAATCAAAAATGAAGTTTTGATATATTTACAGTACAAAATATCTTCAAGGTACATGATCTTTACTTAATATGATTTTTGGCATAAAAAGATCATTTTGACCCATACAATGTATTTTTGGCTATTGCTACAAATATACCCCAGCGACTTAAGACTAGTTTTGTGCTCCAGGGTCACATATATTTTCTGCCTTATTCTGTGATAAAAATGGAAAAAAATGTTTATAGTGTACCTATATGCTGATTGTACAGTCATAACCATAAAATTGTCATTAGTAAAATATTTGATCAAAAATATTATAGAAACAAATTATTGGTTATTGTCCAGCAGTGTATTTTATTTATTAGCCAATTAAAAGTAAGATAATGTTTTTGTCAATTATACATACACAAATATAATAATAATAATAATTATTATTACTACATTTGACATTTCTGTCCCCCTCACTTCTGAAATGATTGCTACTCCATGTAACATAACTGAATATACAACTTTAGATATATGCCGTGTTATCTTTATTTGGGCATCAAATATTTTGTTGCTCCACATGAATTTTATTCCGCAGGAAAGGGGCCAAAATGGCTCTTTTGACGTTGAAGGTTGCAGACCCCTGACCTATAGGAATACGACACCTATCTAAGTATCCATATTTAAGGTCGTCAGTATTATCAGCAGTTTTCGCATTGCTCTATAGCACATTAAATGGCGAATTCAGCAGGCAAAACATCATCATCACTAGGAATCGGGAATTTAGCGAGCGGAATTTGTTTCCCCAATGGCCTCACCTCCGAGTTTGTTAACTTGTCTTGAACACATGAATTCACCGCATTGTTCATAAGCTGCCCGATTCGGAAGTGACTGAGTTAGCATTACTTCACGCATCGCTACATTATTGAAATGAACCCAATGAGTTATGTGACCGACTCAAGAACAAGTTCAGATGGGAACTTCATCCCCAAGAAGGATATCAAGAAATCAAGCATCCTCGCCACTGCTGCTATGTTCACTCTCTCGAACGTCTTCACAACCTAAGTTCCTTTTAATGCTCTCAGGTTATTGGCAATATGCGTGTTGCTAATGTTATATAACAAGGTACATTCTGACACTGGATTTGCACATCGTTTGATACTAAAGACGAAGCAGTCCCAGCGATAAAGATCCCCGTCTTGACT
Organism: Barbus barbus; assembly: GCF_936440315.1. NCBI lineage: Eukaryota > Metazoa > Chordata > Actinopteri > Cypriniformes > Cyprinidae > Barbus > Barbus barbus. Next base: position 6,398,095 of record NC_136730.1, read on the forward strand.
AGGAGCTTCTGTAAAAACTGCATCAAAGATCTGTGATTGTTGCCAATTGGCCCATAAGTGCTCGCGACTCTTCAGCTCCTCCCACGGCTCTCCTCCAGGAGCTCAGCTGTTTTCGGAGAGAATCGTAAGCTGTATTTTTCTTTTATAAACCTGATTAAACTGAAGAAGACTCTTCAGAGATGTGAATGATGCAATACTACATTATAGATTCTCAAGATTAACATGAGATTGGCCGAAACTGTGTGTTATGTCCTCTTTAACCTAGTCAATTTGCCTTTTGTTTTTTAGTAGGCTACTTACAGCACAGATTTAAGCAGCTGGAAATAATTACCATGGTGCAAACGGAATCATTTCTGCTGCGGCGCAGCTCAAAGAGAAATGGTAAACGGTCGTTGTACAGTGAAGTCGTCTACTCCGAAACCTTGGCTGCTGACATTCTGCTTTTCAGCCAATGACTTCGCAGGCAGCGTATGTTCATGAAGGTCATGAAACTGATATCAGACATGCTTTTGAGGCAGCTTAACGGTCAATGATATAGAACAAGCTTATTGATAACTAAGCAGTAATTTAATTTCTTAATACTGATTACTCACTAGAAATGACTTCAGACACCATCTTTATTTTGCTCAACCAGACAGGATTGTGGGTATCAAGGCAGCAAAGGATACATCCATTCTGCTTTTAATTATCGGCCGAATGATGGTATCTCAGGACGCAGGAAGTAAGGCTAACATTGGATTAGACATGTCTTGATGCCTTCTTTCCTCGAAATGTGTCTTTCAAAGGCAGCATTTTCCAGTTTCGTATGCAGCCTTCATTTCAGCTTTGATTCTGCTCCGGTATCAAGACATGCTTGTTCTGTCTTGTTGTTTTGGGAACATGCTTGTTCTGAAGCTCTTGGTTGTATTGGGAATAGGGCTGGGCAGTATATCGAGTTTGTACGATATATCGATATATTCTTTATAAGCGATATGATATATATAAGGCAATACCGTTTATATCGATATACCATAGTTTGAAACAAGCACATCTGGGTGGTGGTGGCGCAGTGGATAAGACACATGCCTTTGGTGTGAGAGACCCGGGTTCGAATCCACTGTGAGACACCAGTGTGTCCCTGAGCAAGACACTTAACCCCTAGTTGCAAGCGCCACCGTGTGCATGCGCGCCAGACAGAGTGCAATGAAATATGAGCGCAATAACTCTGACTAAAATATACATTTTGTTGAAATATTTGTAGTTAATAAACAAAAAATGTGACATATATACCGTATACCACAAATCAGCAAAAAAATACAGAGATATGAATTTTTGCTCATATCGCCCAGCCCTAATTGGGAACATGCTTGTTCTTAGTCAAAGCTGTATTGTATGGAACACGCTTGTCCCAGAGCTATCTGGTTGTATTGGGAACATATGCTTGTTCGTAAGCTGCCTGGTCGTTATTGGGAATATGCTTGTTCCGGACCAATCCGGTCATTATTTGGAACATGCTTGTTCTAAAAGCTGTAGTTGAATTGGAAACATGTTTTTCTTAGCCTATCAGGTGTTATGGAGAACATCGCTTAAGCTTTTAAGGTATTGGCAACATTCATTAGGCCATCTGTTGAAGGCAACATGCTTGTTGCTACAGGTTATGTGGGTTTTGCTAAATATTTGTTTTGGTATTGGTTAAGGGCAACATTCTCATTGCTAAAGGCTTTGAGATTTTGCTATCAGTTTGTGTTGGAGGATATCAACATATGGTTTTGTTTTGGGGGTTATCGCTGCTCTCTCTGCTCTCATCCATGCTAGGCTGCATCGATGCGCAGGTAGTTCTTGCCCAGAACAGAACCATTCCGCCAATCCAAACTATATGCTAATTTTCAATCATCTTTGACGATAGTGGTCCTGACAGAACTCGAGCGTAGCGTTAGTTCTGGCAGGTCATGCTAGTCAAGCTCGCATCAGCTGACTCTCAGCTGATCCCCATCTACCTATAGGAATACGACACCTATCTAAGCATCCATATATAAGGTCATCAGTATTATCAGCAGTTTTCGCATTGCACAATAGCAAATACCTCCTCCATCCCCAACTGCTCCCCTGTCAGTCAGGATCCAGCCTTCTGATTCTCTTTTGAATCAGACAAATTAAAAAATGTGTACATAAAATTACTGAACTTTTTAGCAAATCTGTAATACATTTGTTGGTTCTGTTCTGTTTACCCTGGGGTGTTATCATTCCTCTCCATGCTAGGCTACATGGATGCGCAGGGAGTTCTTGCCCAGAACAGAACCATTCCGCCAATGCAAACTATATGCTAATTGTCAATCATCTTTAACGATAGTGGTCCTGACAGAACTACGACTCCGGGATTTCCGCAACATTTTCTAAATAACGGACATAATTGTAAAGCTGTTATAGAGAGCGGTTATCACCGAGAATTTGCCTATTAAAACGTTATCGTCATAAAACTTAATGTACATGAGGAAAGGCGATAGTTATGAGTCCACACTCAACTGAGCCCAAAGTTAATTAACAAACTACTCAAATCAAGCGAAGTAAGTCAGATTTACTGACTAAAGTGCTGTTTTTCTGCCTGTCACTGCATGTGGAACTGACAGACATCCGTCAATGGGTGAGTAATTCGCTCCAGTATTATTTGGTGCTTTATATAGTTAAATATAGTGATATTTCCAATGTTATCTGTTGGGTTTAGCGCGTCTTCACAGCGATAAACAGATGCTCTGCGTCGCGAATGAATACGAGATGTGTAAAAGAGATAAACACTTCATTTGCAGACTAGAGTAGAAAGGCTTCAAGACATGTGGCAGTCCAATGTTTGCTTAATGTTCTGTCTATTAAACGGATCCCTGCCACTTTTGATATTAGTAAATAATATAGTAGTAAATTGATTCATAAACGTCTGTATTTAATTGATTCCATTTATAGTGAGAAAATAAGCATTGTAGTCATTAAATATTTGCTTAGTTATGAATAAAGCACACTTTAGTTTGTTTTTGATTATCAATAGCAGAGTTTATAGTGTCTGCATGTCTGAAATCAGTTTTCTTCATACAAAAAAATGCATAATTAAGTAACTACACTTCTTCACATACAAAACAAATGTTAAATTTGCAGATGAAGCGGTGTGTGTGAAAGCACCTATTCAAAAGCGTACCTGGTGTGCAAACACTTCGGCATGCTGCCTGAGTCCTTGCTCCATTTCAAGCTTCTGAGACATCTCTGTAAACTCTTCTGTAACCAGCTGGGACACTGGAGCACGGACACAGAGAAACTACCATTAATCTTTTGATCTGTGGGTGCTCAATAATGGTAGAATATATTCGGCTGACTCACCTCTCTTCATGTTATTCACAGTCCTGCTCTGCTTACTGAGCTTCCTCAGTAGAGCCTCTTTCTCTCCGACCTCCAACACCAACTTAAGAATGGAATAAGAGTTTGAAGTTTAACAAAAGTCAATGTTTAAGGATTTTAACCTACATATAATGAAAGTAGGGCACTGACGAGTCCCATAAAGATCCCCATATTGAAGAAACACTATTAACATAGTTTCCATTACCATTTTGGGGCAAAGTATTAATTCAGAAATTATGACCACAACTGTATGCTTGTCTCATATGCAGGCACTAGGCCATTATACCTTGTCCTTCAAATCTTCCTTCTCTTTCTTAAGAAGCTCCACCTGTGCAGTGAGTTGAATTTTTTCTCCAAGTAACCGGTCTACAGATGACTGTAGTTCTGTACAAACAGATTGCAAAAAAAAAAAAAAGTAAAAAATTTTCTATTCTTGGACAGGTTTATGGGAATGCATATTTTTGACTGCTTTCAAGACTTGTGTTATTTAGCTATTAGGCAACCTCTAATTTGATTCTGACTCATGAGAAGCAGATCTTCACTGCTCTCTTCCTCAGGGATCGTTTCCGAGCTGGGATCAGCCTCGGGGTCCAGGTTCAGGATGGAAAAGTTTTCTGGCATTTCTGGAATCAGGGGAAGTATAGCTTGGCTTTGCCTCTTTAATGTCTTGAAATCTTTATTCACCTGTGGGTTCAAAGGTCTCAAAAATTGAGAAAGGGTGGCATGATGACCATTACCAGTATCAGCCTCAATATCACTTGCCCTTTTATTTATTAATCCAATACGAACAATATACGATATCATTTTTAAAGGTGAACCGTGTATTGCACCATTGGCCAGGCCCATAATCTGTCCTTGAGTTTAACTCAGTTTCACTCTTAAATCAAGAATCCAGCAACCATTTTTGGTTCCCCAAAGAACCTTTCAGTAAGCAGTTCTTAAAAGAAGCATTTTTTTCTTGCAAAGAACATTTTTAAAAATCTAAAGAAAATTTTCCATTAAAAAAAGAACCTGAAGTGGAATGGTTCCATGGATGTTAAAGGAATAGATAAACTAACAATTTGGTAAAAATGTGCACACCCTCAAGTCATCCAAGCTGAGTTTGTTTCTTTATGGAAACAGATTTGGAGAAATGTAACATTATGTCACTTGCTCACCAGTGGATCCACTGCAGTGAATGGGTGTCATAAAAGCTGATAAAAACATCACAATAATCCATACCACTCAGTCCATCAATTAACATCTTGTGAAGCAAAAGGCTGTGTGCTTGTAAGAAAGAAATCTATCATCAACACATTTTTAACTTTAAAACTGCTGCTTCCGGGTAAAATACTTGATCAATAATTTTTCTTTCTCCAGTGAAATCGTCACCTTGTCCGAATCAGGAGAGAAATATGCACAGATCCAGCACCTTTTATAAGCCAAAGCAGCTCTAAACAAACATGTGCATGGATTTTAATGTAAGAGGACACCGAGGGGATGGACTTTTCACTGCGGAAGTGTCATTTTTGATTATGGACTTATGGGCAGAAGTAACCGTTTAAAGTTAAAATTAGTGGTCGACCGATATGGGTTTTTTGACAGCCGAGGCCGATATCTTGGAAAGCAGGGTGGCCGATATAAAGCGATATAATTTAATTAATTTTAAGCAATATTTAAGAAATTTGAAATCATTTGAAAATGGATTAAAAAATAAATGTGTAAAATAAACATACTTATACTTTAAAAGACAAAATATTTTTCACAAATAAATAAATATTTAATAAAAATATAATTAAAAAGGAAACTGTAACCAACAGGGCACTCAGTATTTTGGGAAGATTGTGTGTGCATTGGGAATCATATTTTTTTCAAATAAAGCCAAGGTAACACTCATTTTACATACAGCACACAGTGAAAATGACATTGGGCAAATGCATAAAGTGCAGCATCATTTGAAATCACGAGTTTAAAGTTTGTCGATCGCGTGTCTCCAGTGAAGCTGAACTCTCCTCCTGTCCGCATTCAATTCACACAGACCAACCGTCACACAGAGAACACGCGATCATGCAGGATACAAACTTCACCAGATCTCAACTAGATTCCTCTAAGGAACCTCTACAAGGTTTGTGAAATGAAATGTTCATTAGCCAATCAAAGATTTGTTTAAATGATATAAATGTGTATTTGCTGAATGCTGATGACAAACAAGAAAGTATTATAATGTTTGCCTTTCTATTACTAATGATATTAAAGCATTCTTTATAATACTTTTTGTATACATTTTAATTCCTTTGTTTAACAGTTCTATCTGATTATTAGATAGACTTCTATCTGTATTAGAACTGAATGACGACAGTGCAAATGAGGGAGAATGTGAGCAGTGTGTGCTCAGACGCTGCCGTCAAAATAAAATTCCTGCATCGAACGCATCGGCCAAACAGAAAAACTTATCAGCCGATGTCGATATTTGAAAAATGGCAAATATCAGCCGATATATCGGTTGACCACTAGTTAAAATGCCTTAATGGTGGATTTGTTTCTCACAAACATGTAGTTATTTTACTTCACAAGATGTTAATTGATGGGCTGGAGTGGTGTGGATTACTTGTGGACCATTGTGATGTAGAAATATCAGCTGTTTGGACTCTCATTCTGACGGCACCCATTCACTACAGAGGATCCATTAGTGAGCGAATGATGTAATGCTACATTTCTTCAAATCTGTATCGATGAAGAAACAAACATTTTTGGGTGAAAGGTTCTTCATGGAACAATATATGCCAATAAAAGCCTTCATTTTTAAGAGTGTTTGATTAAAGACTCAGTTTGGAGAACGTCATAGCTTGCAATCGATATGGGGATGTGAAATAATCAACAGAGCAAATACAAGCCGTTAGACTTGTGAGAAAAGGGAAGTGCAAATACCTTCAGTGCAAAGGCCTCTGCGGTCTCCCTGCACGATCGCTCAATCTGAAACTGCATCTCTAACACATCCAGCTCCTTAATCAGTTGAGCAGAGGCTGAAAGTAGTTACATAAAGTGTCACTGAAAATGTGCAAACGTGATTTAAGTAGTTTATGTTGCACAGTTATGCCAAAGTTTAGCCAGTGATAGTTAAGTTCTCAGTAAGCCTTTCATAGTGAGACTCCTCCAGTAAATGAGTTGAAATATGAGCATATTGCAATACCAAAAGACTCCCACTGATATCTCACCCTCTTCCATCCTTGACAGCTTTTCATTCGCCTCATCTCGCTCTTTCTCCAGAATCTCGCACTGTATAGCAGATTATTCAATGATAAATAGTCATTTTAAAACTTCTTTGCACAAAAAATCCATAACTGAAGCACTTTAGAAAGTTTTTTGTAGTTGTTGTTGCTGCCAAAAATCATTGCACTCTAGCATAACAGGACAGATTTTGAATCATTATCTGCAACTTTATATTGATTTTGAGGATCTCATAATTGCACATTTATTTATAATATCGCATCTTGTAGTTGTGACAAGAGGGGGCCTCCAAAGAGGTTGATTTGATTCACTTCCACATAGTTCTTACTATTTCTATAATATGCAGTAAGAAAAATGTTGTACAAAGCAGATTTTTTGCATTAGCAGATGACCAAAATGTGTGGCATACAGTAGAGCTCACTGTGTCATATCATAAATATCATAAACACTTATCAATACATGCTGCATGCTGTTTTACATACTGTCTTTTAATTATGTGCATTAAGAAGTGCTCTCAGATTTAAGCAGAAATTACCTCAATGTCTCTTTCATCTTCTGAAGACAGGGTGTTCTCCTCCTCAGAATCTAAGAGGCAACAACTGAAGTTTTTAAGTTGTTCATCTGTTTCATACACTGTATTTACAGCATTAGTAAAAGGCTAATGTTTTTGTATGACCATTGCTTCAGGTAATTAATTTCCTACATTACTGTGCTAGTATCACTGGACTGACCTTTTATCTAACATATTTTATTACCCAGTTTATCCAGTAGATTAAAAAACAATTTTGAGAGTTTAGAATGTTTTGGCAATTTTTAAAGCGAGAAAAAAAAGTGAATGTATCCAACCTGAAATTCTTTCGTCTGCTTCAAGATTCCACATAATTTCTGAAGCTTCTGGTTAATGTCTGCTCTTCTAGATCCCTCTATTTCTGCGTCTGTCACTCTCTGTTTGACAGTGTACTCGGGAGGAAGAACTGAAACTAACTTTAGTGTACAGCTTTGCTTTTAATTCTTCCCATTTTGTTACGTAAATTGATACAAAAGTCCATTCTGCTTTGCCCTTTATGGTTAACTGAGTCAACAATGACTGTTAAGAAAGGATGTGATAAAATAGCAATCATCATTTGTCGGTAGATGGGCAGCCTTGGTTTAGTGACAGTGTTATCTGAACAAATGATTAAAAGCTATTTTTAAGCAAAATACATTTATGCATTTAGATGATTATTTGACTTTTGTACTTGCAGTTTCCTGAAATGATTGAATTTTTAATTTAGAATTTGCAAAATTACCGATTAAAGAATTCAGTTGCAGTGCAAAGAGTGGCAATAATTCATGTCGGTACCAATGCTATGCTTTAACTCACTTAATTTTCTGGTAGCTTGGAACGTGTTGATGGTTTCATGGTGGAGCTGTTTCACATCAGTACCCAAATATATAAAATATATAATATTTTAATTGCTTATTGGGTCATTTACAATACAGCAGTTCCTGTGTTCTTCATATACTTTGTTTCATTGCTAAATCTATATACTTTTGATCATCTGTTCCATTGGAAAACTGTCTCTGGTCAAACTTTGTGACCTTGAAAAGTGTATAAATGCAAAAATATATAAAGAGCAGCGAGAAAAGTTGATGCAGTCTGGCAGGTATCATTTAAAATGAACTTATTCAGTTTGTTTGGTCTTAGAGTTATACAAAGTCAATTTTAAGGCTGCCTACACATTCAATATGCTTTGTGAATATTGACAGTACATAAAGACAGATCTAATTTAGTTTTGATCTCTGGACGCTGTTTCTTCATACACATTTTTTTTTTGAACCGGTGTTCTCTTATGTCTCAGTGAACAAAACCAGCTTTATTATCTGATTATTCCAGAGCTAGTCTATAGCATTCAGCAGGCCATTGAAATATATGGACTATAGTGGATGCTTGACATTCAAAAAATGTAAAGCATTTTTGTTCCGTTTTGAACTTAACTTAATTTAACTTTGTGATAAAAAAAAAAAAATCAAGCGGCTTGTGCATATTGGACATCCACTATTCTGATCGAGGAAAAAAATAATAACTTAAACTCTTAAACTTAACTTAAAAATGTTAAAATATTTCATATTTTTTTAGTCAATTGCATGGTGTCCTTTTGTCACGTTTCTGTTGTGTTTTGCTTTGCTCTCCTTGACCTAGTTTTCCTGTGTTCCCTTATTAGTTAATTAGCTCCTCACCTGTTTCCCCATGATTACGTTTAGTATTTTAAGCCTGTGTTCTCCCCTGGTCCTTTGTCTGCTATTTGTTTTGATCGATGTGTTTTGCTACCCCTCGCTCCTGGATTACTTCTGTTTCTTGTTTGAATTTTCATTAAAAGACTCTGTTTTTGATTATTCTACTTCGTCGTGCGCTTTACTAGCAAGCACCGATAACAGAATAGCAGAAAGTGAGTAATTTAAGCAGCGTTTTTCTTTCTGTTTATTTAAAAAAAAATTCTCGTTCCTCTCCCGGAATGGACAACCCAGCCGTCCAACTCCTATGCCTGGAGCAACAGGACCGTTCGCTGGAGGACCATACCAGGGACTTTTTAGATCTGGTGTGCCTTACACACATCCCGGACCGCTAGCTCTGCATATTCTACATCACCAGCCTGAGCGAGCGGTGTAAGGCATGCCTGCCAGCGAATGGTCCCGAGGAGGATTTCGCCGCTTTTGTGGAGTGGGGGCTGGAGAGAAATGGACTGTATTTCTCCATCTGCCCTGCCGAGGAAAACATCTCCAACCCCACTCACGTACCAGAGACCAGTCAGCCGTCATCCCGCTGCATGGAGCTACTGCCTGAGCCCACTGCAGATGGAGAGCCTGAGCCCATCGTCCGTCCCCGAAGGAGTTTTGGTGGTGATCGAGGGCTTGGAGGGAAGCCTCGCCCACACTCCCGCGACTGAGGGTGAGCTGCATCTGGTTTCTGGGAGCTATAAAGAGGAACTCATGGACATTTTCAAGATGGACTTAATAGACTGGTTTGGAGAAGTATTACCCTGTACTCCTGAATCTCCTGCGTCTCCGCTGGTTCCGTCCAGCCCTGAATCTCCTTTCAGAAAAGTTCATATTAAATAGTTAGGGCCTATTATTTGAAGTAGAATACCCATGACTAGTGTGTAACATATTTAGTTTTAGTGTAAAAATTTTGATAATTATTGAAAGGATTCTTTGGTCATTTATTAAAATTGAAGCGTTCGGGATCAAGATATAGTTCAAAAACTAGCCAGTGGAGAATGAGTTTAATTTAATATTCACTTTTAATATTACTAAGCAGTTTTATTTTAAATGCATTCATGACGCTTGCATGACATCCAAAAAACAAACAAATAAACAACAACAAAAAACATTTTTAAATGTCTCACAAAGTAAAATTTAGGCCTATCTATTTTTCCCATTTAGAAAGACTGGATGTGCACAAGCAGCATATATTATAAGAAAAATACTAAGAATAATTGAAGATAATTATTTTTATGCTTTATGCAGGATCTTTATAGCATAGAATCAACTACATAGCAGGGGAGACTGCTATGTAGGATGAATTTTATATATTTAATATTATTAAGCCAATTCAGTTGAAATTCATCCCATTTCTATGCTTGACATCCAAAAAAATATGAAATCTTAAATTTCTCACAAAGTAAAATTATGTTTTTCCTCCGGCAGAGAGAAAACACTTCTGAGCATGGACAGAATAAGTGATATCTGCATGCTGAACAGATCTTGTTGCAGTTGCCCCGGTCTCCCTTAACCATCACTTTTTTAACATAATTCACACAGAGACAGAGACGCAAATATGTATGTCCTTTTTAGGTTTCCTTTTTAAATCTTTTGTTCATAAAACAAGCTACACCTTTAGGTGTTTCTAATTATTCATTAAGACATTATTTAGTGCCTTTATGTACCCTTGTTTTCTTGTGAGGACATCCTCACATGGTTTTGTCAGATTTGGCTGTTCTGCTGGTGATTCGTTCTGAAATTTTGCCCCCAGGTTCCCAAAAGCACACATACTCAGAATGCACCTTTACAGTAATGAGAGTACTTTAGGATTAAACATGACGTAAAGAGGCTGACCGATAGGGAGTCACGGCTGGGTCATCGGGTCATATTATCATACCACACGAGGAGTCCTATTTATCAACTGTTTACCCGAACACAAACATACAGCGAACATTGATTAAATCAGTCGATATCAGCTGTGCGCTTTACAACATAAAAAGCCGCATAAACCGAACAACGTGACAGAAAACAGAGCGAGAGGGAGGAAGAGGATGGGTCAGATTCAGGGCTGTAGGATGCGATGCGATGTGACAGGGCAGCCTGGAAGATACGAGTGGCCCTTCAGTGCAAACAAACCTAATCTTGGTGTTGCCAGAAGGGCAGGTTTTATAAAGGAGACTCACACTTTCTGTACCGCAATAGAAGCTTGTTTAATGAGCTGTTTGTCAGAAATAACGATTATTAATGGATTCATTTATTTTAATCCTTTTTTACTGTTTATATAAATTGGTAATCATGAATAATAAAATATAGTCATTTAAAACTACATAATGTTGTTCTACAGGACTATTTGTAAAATTATTTTAATGTTTCTGAATAGTTCTAATATTAATTTGTATTATTTATAACAGACTTTATGCATTATTTGTATGGCAATAGAAGCCTGTATATGAAATATTTGACAACAAGAACTCTTATTATTTCTTATTTGCGATTTATTTGAAAGATTTACAGTGGAGACCCATAGCTTATATGAATCGGTGATAAATAATGACTAATTAAGTATAACTAATAATTACGTGGATAGCTATTTGTATTATTGCTTTAATACTTCTGAATTGTTTAAATACATTTTTCTTATATTTATAAAGGTGACTCACACTTTTTGTATGGCAGTAGAATCCTGTTTGAGCTATTTCTAAAATAACTGTTATTAATTAATAGTTTGTCAGAAATAGCTATTACTTTAAAAAAATTGTGTGTGGTGAGGGGGGGGGGGGGGGGGGTTCTAAATGATTCCTTTTCCCCAAAAATTATATTATATTACATTTAGGCCTACATTATAGAATAATAATGGTTAAATTATCAGAAACAATATTGAATATAATACTGATAATATTATAATATTGAAATAATAATAATTACTTTAACTCAAGCACAGCAGGGTCTCATTTCTACCTTCTCGGAATCATAACAAAATCTTCAATTATTCTTTTGCTGCCTTTCAAGCACTAATATTTTCTTTAGGAAATACAAATCTAGCTGCTATTGTTTGGCTGTAAGATTGTATTGTCAATGAGGCATATTGGCTTTCCATTGGTCATAATCACTGTTGGCCTCTAGGTGGCGCTCTGGTCTTGTGAACGGCTACCTGTTGCTTGTGTCCCATCATGAGTGAGATTCTCTCACCCTGAGCCAGTAAACTTTCAGCATGAAGTTTTTGATTTTAATAAGATAAAAGCAGGTGTTGGTGTTATTGATTGAACTGGTGGATGCTTGCTTCTTGATCTACTGTCATAATTTACACAGTTCTCACTAAATAGTGTTCAATTTCATTAGAACTGCCTATAAATATGCCTGTATTTACAGCACTTTCCTAGAATACGGTACACATTTGGTGCCCCGTTACTATTTTTAAAGTTACTAATGCACAAACTAATCCCATTAGAAGTAGCTATTATATATGTTAGATAAACAATTATCTAACATAACAGTTTTAAAGATGTAAACAACTATTTGGCCTGTCCTACCCCAGTGCTCCTCACCTTCTTAAATATATCTGTCAATTAAAATCATACAGAAGTTTCATCATTTTGGGCTGATATTAAACATACATTGTAGAAAAAACGTTTTTAGTTATTAACATATTTTAATGACCAAAAACTCTCACTTATTTAAAAAATGGACACAACAATGTATACAAATATAGTTATAGTAACAAATAAGTGATCAAAAAAATATTTGTTTTCTTGAATTTATAAGAAATACAACTACTATAAGATGATTTGGTCACAAATCTTAATTTAGGTTAATTATTTTGTAATCCTATTTATTATTATTATTATTAAAAGCTTTAATTTATGGTTTTCTTGAAGAGTTTCTATCCATATTTTATACCCTGTTTGTGGAAAGTGTCTTCCAGTCAAGTGTTATACAAAAGTCTTTACATTTGTTTGAAGGAAATGTGTTTTTCAGATTAACGAACATCTAGAGACCGGCAGGCGCAGACGGGACGTGATTGGGGTTGACATTAGTTGTGCACGCAGTGGTACAGACAGTATGTCACAGTCTTTAAAAGATGCTGGCTGGGACAGAGGAAGGTATCTAGACAGGCACATGGTGGCACAGACAGACCGGCCCTGTGTCCCGATGACGACGTCACAGGAAGCAACATCTGGCCCGGCACACAGTGGTACAGTCGCCAGACAGCTGTGACTCATGAGTGAAAGAGACATAGAGATACAGTGAGTAGGATGATGGATAAAAACTATTTGTGACCCTGGACCACAAAACCAGTCTTAAGTCGCTGAGGTATATTTGTAGCAATAGCCAAAAATGCATAGTATGGGTCAAAATTATTGATTTTTCTTTTATGCCAAAAATCATTAGGATATTAAGTAAAGATCATGTTCCATGAAGATATTTAGTAAATTTCCTACTGTAAATATATCAAAACTTAATTTCTGATTAGTAATATGCATTGCTAAGAACTTAATTTGGACAACTTGATTTTCTCAATATTTTAATTTTTTTGCACCCTCAGATTCCAGATTTTCAAATAGTTGTATCTCGGCTAAATATTGTCATATCCTTATTTATTCAACTTTCAGATGATGTATAAATCTCAATTTCGAGAAATTGACCCTTATGACTGGTTTTGTGGTCCAGGGTCACATTTGTCATGTTAAAAGTTGATTTCAAGAGCACCTCAGTCGTGGTATTGAGGGTGGAGAGAGCGCTGGACATTCACTCCCCCCACCTACAATTCACTCCCCCCACCTACAATTCCTGCTGGCCCGAGACTCAAACCCACAACCTTTGGATTACAAGTCCAACTCTCTAACCATTAGGCCACGACTTCCCACGATTTAATAATGATTTCTGAAGCATCATGTGACACTGAAGACCGGAGCATTAATGCTGAAAATTCAGCTTTGATCACAGAAATAAATTACATTTTAAAATATATTCACAATGAAAACAGTAAACAGCATAATTGCAATATTATTTCACAGCTCTACAGTTTTGACTGTATTTTTGATTGATAAATGCAGCCTTGGTGAACAGAAGAGACTAAAAAAACATGACAAATAAAATATGAGACATTAATGCCTGAAACAAACAAAACAAAGTAAATTTATGGTAAATATCTGTGAACAGAATATTTTTAATTTCAATAAACCGTCTTTGATTTTCATAATTTAGTTACATTGTTTTAGACTATTTTCTTTGTACACATGCAAGTGTAATTGTGTTAAATTATGCATACAATTATGAAAAAAATTTAAAATATTTAATTGTGAATGTTTATGGTATATTAAATTCTAGCTCTGAAATTAACCTTAGCAAGTAAAAATAGTCTGCCACCCCCTCCCCCGCCACCCCCCACACAATTTTTTTTTAAAATGGTTGTCGTGTGATAGTGATTTCACCCCGTTACTCACTTCTAATTGGTTAAACTGACAATGCAACACTCCCCTCTTTTATTGCAGAGGAGCAATAGTAATGCTGCACATTCTCTCTCCCTCGCTCTGTTGGGACTCTCTCAAACCTCCATTAGTTCTGACGTGCAGGACCACTGATTCCGTAAAGGTCAGGACCCCACGCAGCAGGTCTTGGCAGGGTTTTAGTGCGGCATAATCACACATCTGCGTGCGAGAGTCCAGCGCTGCCCACTGAGTTCCTCTTCCTCTCCTCTGCCGCTCCGCGACACGCTCTCACACCCAACAAATCACTAACCGGCTCTCAGACGTGCAGCACTACCGCTGACTGGACTGACGGCTCTTTGTGGGCATTCTGTTTTTGTTTTGTATTATTGTGAAACTTAATAGCAATTTCTGAGTGCAGTTTTTCGCAGTGTGACTGGTGTTTTTCTGTACAAAACTCATTGCCAGAATGCTGAGGTGTTACTGTCAGGCTGGTGCCATGTGGTTGCTAGGGTGTTCTAGGTGATTGGTAGAGGGTTGCTAGGACGTACTGGTGGTTGCTAGGGTGTTGTCGGTGATTGCTAGTGTTTTCTTGGGTGTACTGGTGGTTGCAAGGGGTTGATGTTTAGGGTGGTTGCTATTAATTTTATACAACAGTTCAAAAACAAGAAGTTAATAATGTGTGAGTTACGTTTTAGACACAATATTGTCTTTTTTTGTTTAGAAAATTGTTCCAAACAAAGCTAGTGCAGAACATTTACGTGTCTCAGAGCAACACTGCAGTGTTACGTTTCTGAATGAATCTGTTTTTGGATGACAGCCACTTGCTTGGTTCTTAAATGAACCGGCTGTTTTGAATGAATCATTTGAATGAATGATTCAGTGGATCTCTCATTAATCACTCATAGTGTGATTAGTATCATATTAATTTATTCATGTCAGGCCTAAATCAATCAAAGTACCAGCACAGAACACATTTAGCAAAATATGTTTTAATTATCATTATTGAAAAAAATCCCTAAAAATGTTGTTATCAGTTTTTTTGTCAATATCGCACACCCCTAAGTCTGAGATATTATAATTTCTCTAGTTAAGTGGAGTAGTTGAAGAAACCAGTGTGTAAATTTGGTCCATTATGGTTTTTTTCTAAATTAATTAATTAATAATATAAATATTTACTGTGTTGTAAGATAATCTATTAAATTCAAGTGACTGACAGTGTTAATGTAGTTTTCATGAGTGTCTTTTAAATGAGAGGAAACAGTTTAGTAAAGCCTGACAAGAGACATGTTGTCTTGCTGAACAAGTTACTTAAGTCAATTTGGAGAGGATATGGACATGCCACACACACACACACACACACACACACAGCCCCTCTTTCGTGTTTTTTGCGGGCTGACACTAGAGCCACCTGCATTTTTGTTACCACTGCCAAATTCTGATCATGTGACTAGTGTAATCTACCAATCAGTGCTCAGTAAGAAGGCTTTCTTTCTTTCTTCCTCTTGAAAATTTCACAACACTTTTCCTCACTCGTCCTTCCTTTTTCCTCTAATAAAAGCAGTTAATTTTAAATACTTTTTATTTGAAATGGTGAGATTGTATTAGTCATAATGCAGTCAAAACTAAATAAATACAAAACATATATTTATTTACTGAATGATTTATTAAATCAAAAACTAAAAAAATTGGTCCAGATATTTTTTATATAATTTTAAGACTAAACAATTTCAATGTGCACAACACTTTTCCCTATTTATGCTTCCTTTTCCCTCTAATAAAAGCATTTACTTATGTGTTTGTTTTTGACTGGCCATATTTCTAATAATAAGCCCTGTAACTCAACCATTTTCTCTTCTCTCAGCCTTCCACAACTTCCTGCAGCACTGAAGCACATCTCTTGGCTCTTAGACCCTGCCAGGCCTTCTTGCCTCTTTTTGTGGTTTGCACAAAGGGGGCCGTTGCCCTCTCGCGGGCTACGTTACAGTCTGTCACATGAGGCGGACACTCTAGTCCTGCCGCGCTTTATTTGCTGTGGCACTGCAGATTACTTCCACAGTCTCTGTCTGCGCTGCACATCCAATTCAATTAGGACCTATTAGTGTTTCCCCCGCCTCACCGTACGGCCCCCTCTCGCTGCGTCCGTTCATATACCTCGCCTGAAGAGCACATCGCTAAGCTAAAAATGTGTTACTTAAATAAGCTTTGAAATACACTCAGATGTTGGGTGATCTCATTTATACTTTTCAGTATTTACTTCCACACACTTACAGAATCTTATTGCACTACATTTGTATTGCTGGCTTAGAATTTAACCAGTTGCTTTTTCACCAGGAAGAAAGATTACGTAGCTCAAATAAGTATGAAACAGAGATATAGTATCATATGTTCAGAAATTGGTTGTTGATTCTTGTGCGCATAGCAGAGATAGTCATGACACAGCAAAGATTAAGGTGATAAAATGAAGATTAAACAAAATAAAATCCAAAAACAAATGTCTAGTTGCAAAGGCTTTCATTTATTTTACCTTGATGTACTACAATAACTAAAACTGAAATAAAAATGAATAAAAACGACGTATTTTAGGGAGGAAAAACATAAAAATGACAACACAACAGAATTACTAAGACTTTAAAATAAAAATGAAAAGTGACTCAAAATATTAATACAATTTATAATAGTATATCCCTAATAGTAAAATAACACTGCATGCCAGTGAGTATTCATATTTTGAGTTAGTTTTTTGGCCTTTTATTTTTACTCATGGTTCTTTTTAATTTGTCTGTATATTTTTTTTATTAATTTTTGGGTTTATTTAGAGACTGAAATGCCTGTGCAAAAGCAAAAACATAATGCAAGCATGCAGTGTTTTAAGATGATATCACTAGATTTTTACATTTAAAGAATGTTTTTCCATTCATTTTTTTCCATCAAACAAAAGTCTGTTCACTTAGTACAAGCACTCAAAATTGCACAAATTATTTTGAGCATGTTATGCACCAAAGTTAATTTTATTTGTTGTATTCACACGCTTAAGTAATGATGAAGCAATTTTGGCTCCGGCCCATTCCATCCCCCAAACTTGGCCTAAGGATGCGCATCACTGCTCCCTGGCATGATTTTCGGACTCCATTGTGTGGCTTTCATTGTCCTCCCTCCCTCAAGCCCAAAAACTCTTGCAATCTTTCCTCTAGTTCATTGCACGCCCCCTCCGCCCGGCCTCTGCACACCTGGTCCTGGCAAATTAGTGCGAAAGAGAGGGGGCTGCGTGGGTCTTTAAGCATTCCGACGGAGCAAAAAGTTAATGATGGGCCCTTCAGTGCGGCTGACAGCAGAAAAAAAAAGTTTGAGAAACAGAAAATCGCTAGCAAGCGACAACAAAAGAAACAACATACATTCTTAAAAAAGGTTCTTTACGGGCTTCCATAGTTTCATGAAAACCTTTAACATCCTTAGAACCTTTCCATTCCACAAAAGGTTTACTTAGTTTGACACTGAACTTTTCTATGCATAGATATTTGGTATTCAGTTATGCAGAATTATGTATAAAACAAGTGGTAGAATTAATGTGCGACAAGCTAAATCAAAACTCTTATTTTTTGTCATTCTAAGACTAAATAAGTGAAATTTGCACAACACTTTTCTCTACTTGTCCTGCTTTTTTTCCCTCTAGTAAAAGCAGTTCATATGCCCGCCTTCTCTACAGGGTCTAATCTGGCCTGACAGCTTCCTCTCGTAATTGGTGCTAACACCCAGATGGACGGGGCTCTAATTTGCCGTTCCCAATAAAAAGAGGCGGCTGAGGGGGTGGCGGAGAGGGGGGAAGCCTTGATTTGTTGGTTATAGATACAGAAGCCGTAAACACCCCAGGCCTCTGGGCCGACAGTTTGAGCAGGCTTTTGTTCACACGTTTGTTCAAAAGAAGCACTCTTCCCAACCTCCCCCCTCCTCCCGCTGTCTCTCTATCGCTCACACACACACACACACACACACACACACACACATACAGTCTATTCCCTCGGTTTCATTCCGCCACTCCTCTGTGCACCCTATAGCCAGTTATGTAGTGGTGGTGAACAAGAGTGTGTGTGTGTCGTTGTGAGTGTGTGGATGGGTGGCCGTGACCTGAACGTTTTTCAGGGCAACTGCTTGACCTCTCGCTATTAATGAGGCCACAGGCAATGAGCTCTGGGTCAGTGGTCAGGTAGAGAGAAGATATTAGGTGTTTCTCTGACAGCAGATATATAATTAAGCTGCTGTCACACTCTCATCTATCTATCTATCTATCTATCTATCTATCTATCTATCTATCTATCTATCTATCTATCTATCTATCTATCTATCTATCTATCTATCTATCTATCTATCTATCTATCTATCTATCTATCTATCTATCTATTCAAAAAGTCTTTCTCAAATCATCATTCAAAGTTTGTCTTGAATTAGTGAATGGTTGTGTTCCATGGTGCACAACCCTATTGTAACAAACTGCATGATCATACTTACTTTCATTAAGTTAACTTTCATGCACAGACGCAAGAAAGTTAACTGAAATGGATGTTATAAAAATGGATGGCTGGCAGAAAGACTTTCAAAGTGTTCTTTCAGTGGCCATCTCTAACATAAAACTGTTTGATCTGTTTGTAATGATTCATATGAGTTCATAGTACCATTGATCACAGTGAACTGTTTGAAAACAGAGTTATTATGGAGTAAAGCTAGGACTGTACTATGAAATCGCAGCCCAGCTTTTGAAGTAATGTTGTGTGAGAGCCACGGTTCAGTAGTGCATCACACTGCACTGTGCAAAAGAAGCTGGAAATAATACAGGGTTGCAAGGTTTAATTGATTTTGAGCAAAAGTTAAAAGACACAAAGCAAATTTATGGTCTCTGTGTAGGAGTCTTTATCGCACAGATGGAGAAAACGCGTCCTTGGCTTGTATAGTTTCACTTCATGTGAAAATTGGGGTCATTGGGTCTAAAAATGGGTGGATTTAGGTGAGGAATTGACTTGTTCTCAAAGAAAAGGTGACAATCAACGTTTTATTCAGCATACTGATGTTACCGTTTGCTGAAAGCCAAGAACACAATCTTTTTTTAATTCTAAAAATTAACAAATCATTGCAGTATTGTGGGCTAAATGTGAGAAACGGCATAGGCTTAAATAAAACCGCATAATAAATATGAACGGTTAAAGACTAAAAGATATATGATCCAGAATAAGTAGTATATGAATGTACAAAAAATTTATTTATTCCCATCTTATTAAGGGAATTTTTGCGCACATCTTCCCATGACATTTGTCCTAGGGAGTTTTAGAAGAAATATCTGAGACAAAATTCACTGAACAGTTACGATTCGATAATATTTCATGTATATATTTCAGTGTCATTTGAACACTTGCTTCATACTGCTCAACAGAGCTTTTATTGTACCTAGTTAAAGACTCATTATAGTCTGGAATACTTTAAGGGCCGCCAAAAATGTTTTCTTTGTCTCCATTGAGCCATCGATATCAGAAACGTCTTTTAGTTTCTCTAGTGTTACTGAACAAACAATGAAGCTCCCGTTCTTTTCAGCAGGTGCTCCTCATTTTAATGCTGTCATTCTCTCTTCAGCCCTCAGGAAATATCTGTGTTGTTGAAAGAGCAGCTGTGTGTTCTCGAACCCAAACTTTGTTTCTCATTCTGGCTTTCTGTGAAAGGGCTTTTGGTTTGGAGTGGTGCTCATCTCACCATGGACCAAACCTTTCAACTCAATCCAGACCAAACAAATACACACATCTCCTGTGTCTTAATAAGCCATAAAAAGAGTTTAAAAGGAAATAAGAACACAATGGGCCTTATTCATGAAACACGAGCAGAACAAATTTTTGTGTAAATCGTTCATAAAGCAATTGTGACAATCTTTAAAACTCATAAAAATGTTTGTATTTTCTAAATGTTAGTTGGTACGAAACTACCTCCTTACTGCTCCTTACCACGTGTAAATGGTGCGTAAAACGTTCTGTGTTCTTTTTGGCAAACTGATGACACTGAATTTTGATGCACAGCCATAAAAGTTCATTTGCCCTTGCCCTCCTTTTTTCATAACTGTAAATCACTGTCTCTATTTACCCAGCCGTCCAATCAATGGAGGTGGGCTGGGACAAATACTGACCAACCATCCTACTTGCACAACGATTGCCTACAACAACAGAGAAGTCAATTACTGGTTATTGCTCTTTTATATTTAATAAAATTCTTAAAAATGAGATACTAGTAATACGTTGCCGCCATGGATATTCCAAATCATAGCAACCAAAGTGTCTCAGCTGGAGACACTTTGGTTGCTATGTGCATTCTCAAGCACCACCAGCTGGTCGTTTAAGAGCTCACATCTCACATTTTTTTCGGCTGGCTAAGAACTATTTCTCTACTATAATAAATAAGCTTATAGAACATTTCATGTAAATTTAATTTACAATCACTGTCTGGGGCTAGAGTTGTCTATTATTAATAGTTGTCTATTACAGGGGGGAAGCCAGGGTTCTGCATGCGGGCGGGTACACGCAGGTGAACCGCTAATATTTGATGTAACGGGTGGAATAATATTTATGTGTAGGGTGTGGTGTGGGTGCGAGCCGGACGGTGACAAGCACAGGCAGGTTGCGGGTCTTATAAGCAAAACTATTTCGACTTGGTCCAGTACACGCTGAGCAATGTAGCCAATCGTGCTGCCACTGATTGACAGCTGTAGGGATTATATTAGAGGGGGCGCTCTTTGCTTGCTTTCTGTATTTAATCTATTCACAATTTTAATACTGTAACGTGTCTGTGGTTGAAGAAGAAGCAGCGCACGACGAACGGATAAACAAAAGAGTCACCTTTAATGAACAGCTTTCACACACACTAAGACAGTAGTTAACTTAAGATCCGACAAACACTGAGGGAGAACTGAGGACTTATTAAGAGCAGGGAACAAAGGAGACAACGAGATAATTAACTCAAAACAGGTGACCGGACTAAACGATGATTACTAATTAACTAAATCAGAATAGGAACTACCAAATAAAAAGGTCAAAAGGGGAACTAAACAGAAACTGACATGTTACATATCGCCCCCCTCCCGGAAGGTGCGTAAAAACAGCGTAAAATACACATCACGGGCGGGGGGGGCGGGCGCTCTGGAGGCTGGAGCAGGGCTCGGAAAGGAAGGAGACCAGGGAAGCCTCCAGGGCAGATCAGGGGCCTTGGGAGGCCATGGCAGGATAGGATTTCCCCATTAACTCTTCACCTGTTTATGTTGCTGTATATGGTATCATTGTAATCCTTGACCATCAAAACATAGGGGTAGACATCACCTTTTCTGTGTTATCATGTTTGGTTCAGGAGAAATGACACAAAATACATCATTTGGTTATAGTGCAAAGTAAAATGGTCGTCATGGCAACCACGAGGTGTTTTTGCGATGGCCCCATTTCTGAACATTTTTAGGGCCGCAAACTATACAAGTGTACCAAATTTCATGCTTTTTAAGTGAACATATCACCTGGACTAACAGTATTTGTTTCCTCTTTGCGTTCGTCTTCAGGGTCTCTGGCCTCTGTTACGGCCGTTTACAGACTAATTATAATAATAACGTAACATTTCCACACAAATGGCATTTGGGAAAATGATTGCAGTGCAATTTGTGTGCAAGCAAGGGACAGAGATAGTCTGAAGTAAAATCAGATAGTCTGAAGTCCGGTCGATCGGTGCATCTGTACTCCAGTGTATAAATTACACTAATCATTGTTAAAACTACAAAGTTGCTTGCCAAGATGGGTATTTTGATATACTTTTGTATGTATTTGCCCGTTCAGGCGGCTCGCGCGTGTCAGAGACACGGCTGTCTGTACGTGCGCTGTTCGCACAGAACAGAACACAGCGACTGAGTACTAAGGAATGAAGTTGTCTTTCATGTAGTAATGCTTTTTAATAGCTTGAATTTTTAAATTAACAAGGCTTTAATTAACACATGCAAATGATAATATTTCGCTGCAGTGGCCCGATCGGGTAAGTGACAAGTCCGTCAACTGTCCCGAACGTCTTTCACACTGGCCCCGGGCCATCGGGCAGTCCTTATTGTCGAGCCCCGTACTGGAGCCAAAACTGAGAAAGTAGACAAGAATTTTCCACTGTGTTCTTGGACATGCAATTTGCGTAGTTGTAATTCATAGGTGGGGATTGTGAATGAGCGTGCAAGAGTGCCCTATTTACGAATGATTGGAGTTCATTAACATACACATGTTTAACTATCAAATCGGAACTTTACGAAACATTTGTGACCCTGGACCACAAAACCAGTCTTAAGTCGCTGGGGTATATTTGTAGCAATAGCCAAAAATACACTGTATGGGTCAAAATTATCGAATTTTCTTTTATGCCAAAAATAATTAGGATATTAAGTAAAGATCATGTTCCATGAAGATACTTTGTAAATTTCCTACTGTAAATATATTAAAACAGAATTTTTAATTAGTAAATTGCATTGCTAAGAACTTAATTTGGACAACTTTAAAGGCGATTTTGTCAGCATTTTGATTTATTTTTGTTTTGTAGCCTCAAATTCCAGATTTTCAAATAGTTGTATCTCGACCAAAAATTGTCCTATCATAACAACATACATCAATGGAAAGCTTATTTGTTCAGATTTCAGATGATGTATAAATCACAATTTTGGAAAATTGACCCTTATGACTGGTTTTGTGGTCCAAGGTCACATTTGTGAATCCGGAGGGAGTTTTCGGGAAGGTCTGTTTTACATGCGATTTATTCAAAATTTAATCATATATTTAAACAAGTTTCATGAATGAGGTCCAATCTGTTTATTCTTTATGATTTATAAATGGAGAGTAATAATATGTTTTTTTTTTTTTTTTATCAGTGGTGTTTAAAGGGATTGTTCACCCAAAAATGAAATTTAGCCTATGATTTACTCACCCTCAAGCCATGATAGGTGTATTTGACACCGATGGGACATTGCAGGCCCGAGGAAGAGTACGCTAGCGTGATAGCGTCTATTATCCACCTAGAAAGTCTTTGCTTTGTGACCGGATGTCCCTTGGTGCGGTTACCGAAGCTAACAAAGAGTTGTTTCCGACCATCTGAATGGGGTGGAATGCTCAATGTAAATCTTTAGAGCTCTGACAGGGCAGAGCAAGAATAAATCTCAGTCCTCTTCAGAGGGAGGGAGCACAGAAAGCACGATAACCTGCGCTCTGAATGGAGTGGAGACCACCTTGGGTGTGTAACCATGCCTTGGTTTTAGGATGACCTTAGAGTCGTTAGGCCCGAATTCCAGGCAGGCAGGGCTAATGGAAAGGCCCTCAGCACAGTGGGCAGATCCCATGAAGGGACAGTGAAGGGGTGAGGCAGATTCAGCCTCCTGGCGCCCCTCAAGAAGTGGACAACTGCACTGCTCCTGTCCACCGATTGGCCTGCTGTAGGGGCATGAGAGGCTGCTAAAGCTGCTACATAAACTTTGAGTGTGGATGGAGAGCATCCCTTATCCAGCAGCTCTTGCAGGAATGATAAAACCACTGATAAGTCAGAGGTAGATGGGTCTTCACGGCGGTTTAGGCACCAAGCAGAAAAAAATAGACCACTTAAGGGTGTAGAGGCGTCTTGTAGACAGGGCTCTAGCCTCTGAAATAGTGTTTGTAGGCTCCCGTCATGCGGCCAAAGGTGCAGATCCCACAGCTCGGGCCGAGGGTGCCATATTGTCCCATTCGCTTGAGAGAGGAGATCCGGTCTAAGCGGAATGGTCCAGGGGGCTGCTATAAGCAGCCGAATTAGCTCCGATAACCAAAGTTGGCTCTTCCAGAGGGGGCCCACAAAGAGAACCTTGTGTCTCTGTTCCCTGATTCGCCTGATTACTTGTGGAATCAGGGCGATCGGGGGAAATATGTAAAGAAGGAGGTTGGGCCAGTCATGGGCCAACGCGTCCCTGACCTTCGAATAATAATTTGGGCAGTGAGAGTTGTCTTCTGAGGCGAAGAGGTCTACCTCGGCCTTGCCAAAGATCTCCCAAAGAACTGACCTGGCAGGAAGAACTGACCGGCACGACGCACTGCTAATATTTCCAGGCAGTTCATGTGAAGCCCTGCTCGGCTTTCGCTTACTCGAATGGACCCAGAATTCACAACAAAGACATTTCCCTCTGCACCCAGGGTTGAACAGGGTGATAGTAGGCGTAAGAGAGGCCTCTTGGGAGGTGGTCCGGCTGTAGCGAGACTTGTCCCCATCCTCTTCCTGTCTCGCAGATCAGGAAGACGTCTGTGGCGCCGGGTCCAATGCTATCTTGGGTTGGGGTCCCTGGCACTTAGGAAAGGGATAGCATCTGGCCGAGCGGGAACGCCCTTGTGTCTGCTGAGTCTTAGCAGGCTGAGCGGCAGGGGTGGCAGGTGCTGGCTTCATGGGCTGTTGAGTCGGCGTAGGCTTAGGACGATTAGGAGCAGCTAAGCACTTAGCAGAAGAGTACGTGTGTCCAGTGGGTGCTGAAGTGGTCCTACATGCCTTGGACGGGTGGGCGGCCTTTGCCTTCCAGCCAATAACCGTGGGCAGGCAGAGGTGTGCACTTACGCTTAGCCAACATCCTACGTAATCCGCTGGAATGCCACCGATTTGTATCAGTTCGCTTCAGAAGGCTTTTATTAACCCCCCAGAGCTTTTTTTTTTTTTTTGGAGCACTTTTTATGATGGATGGATGCATTTTATTTTGCTTCTAAATCTCAACCACTATTCCCTGCAATTATAAAGCTTGGGAAAGCCAGGACATTTTCAAATATATCTCAGATTATATTCGTCTGAAAGAAGAAAGTCCTATGGCTTGAGGGTAGGGGTGGGTGGTTTGGAAAAAACTATCATATCAAGATTTTTTTAGAAATATCACTATTCACGATTTTATCACGATCCTTTGTCTGCTGAACATGTATGCTATTTTGAAGAATGTGGAAAACCAAACAGTTGCTTGTCCACAGTGCCTTCCATAGTAATTTTTTCCTGCTATCAAATTCAGTGTGGACCAGCAACTGTTTGGTTACCCACATTCTTCAAAATATCTTCTTTTGTGTTCAGCACAAGACAGAAATTAATTCAGGTTTGGGACAACATGTGAACGAGTAAATAATGACAGAAATTAAATTTTAGGGTGAACTATCCCTTTAATGACAGTGGGCAGCATGTTTAGTACTGTCCCTTTAAGACCTGCACGCATCTAATATACAGGCATGTATCCGTTTTTCTCTTATCTGTTTACTTTCATTTTAGACATAACCAACTGAGTCTATGTGTAAACCTTGTGTGTTTTTACAGTAGCCTATTAGTGCAAAAGATAACTTAGTTCAGTGATCAGATGCTGTTTGACAAGCTTTTAAGTGCGCGTGCTTCGGGTGTACTGGCTCAGAAAAGGCGTACGTCAGACCAGCTCACAAATGAAAGATTTAACCGGCAAAGCTTTAAAGCACATAGATATAATGCACTTTTGTGATTGCGAATAAGTGCAGTGTTCTGTGAGAGTAACTCTACCGTTGAGTGAACACTGATGTGAATGTATGTGGGGAAGTCGTGGCCTAATGGTTAGAGAGTCGGACTCGTAATTGAAAGGTTGCGAGTTCGAGCCCCCGGCCGGCAGGAATTGTAGGTGGGGGGAGGGAATGTCCAGCGCTCTCTCCACCCTCAATACCACGACTGAGGTGCCCTTGAGCAAGGCACCAGCATGGCTGCCCACTGCTCCGGTGTGTGTGTGTGTGTGTGTGTGCGCGCGCACCTGGTATTCATCACGTCCTGGGGACCAAATGTCCCCACAAGGATAGTAATACCAGTAAATCTTAATCTTGTGGGGACATTTTTTGGTCCCCATGAGGAAACAAGCTTATAAATCATACAGCATAAAGTTTTTTGAAAATCTAAAAATGCAGCATGTTTCCTGTGAGGGCTAAGTTTAGGTGTAGGGTTGGTGTAGGGCAATAGCACATACAGATTGTACAGTATAAAAACCATTACGCCTATGGAGAGTCCCCATAAAACATGGAAACCCAACATGTGTGTGTGTGTGTGTGTGTGTGTGTACCTGGTATTCATCACGTCCTGGGGACCAAATGTCCCCACAAGGATAGTAATACCAGTAAATCTTGTGGGGACATTTTTTGGTCCCCATGAGGAAACAAGCTTATAAATCATACAGCATAAAGTTTTTTGAAAATCTAAAAATGCAGCATGTTTCCTGTGAGGGCTAAGTTTAGGTGTAGGGTTGGTGTAGGGCAATAGCACATACAGATTGTACAGTATAAAAACCATTACGCCTATGGGATGTCCCCATAAAACATGGAAACCCAACATGTGTGTGTGTGTGTGTGTGCGTGCGTGCGTGCGTGTGTGTGTGTGTGCGTGCATTTGTTCACTACTCACTGCTGTGTGTGTGCACTTGGATGGGTTAAATGCAGAGCACTAATTTCGAGTATGGGTCACCATACTTGACAATACGTCACGACTTTACTTTACTTTACTTATGTGGCAGTATCTTGAGATGGAGGCGCCAGAGCTGCAGCTGATAGAATGTGCGCTGTAGCCCTATACTACGTTATTACTTCAAAAGCAGATCATGGAGACATTTTTATCGCCCACGATCAAAAATCGTCATGTCGCACACCCCTACTTGAGGGTGTGTAAATCATGGGTTAAATTTCATTTTTGGGTGAACTATCCCTTAAGTAAAACTCACTGCTACAGTGCTTGGGCGATGTTGGCATTTGAGGTGTTTGAATGGTTGCTAGGGTGATGGAATGCAGTTGTTAAGGTTTCAGAGTTATCTTTATCACATCACTATACAGTTGCTAAGGTGTTTTAAGCATTTACCTGTTCTAGTTTCTACATGTGGTATGTGTTATACTGCTCTGTTTACTATGCACCATGTGAACACTGTAATTCAGTGCAATCCTTTTCTCAACCAAACATGATTTGAGATTTCATTCACGTAGCTCAAACGAAGCAGGACAAGTCACGTCCTGAAGTTTAATACTTTGGGTTTGTTGGAGGGATCGTCTGATCATTCTCTCCTTCAATGCATGCCTTCCTCCTCATCTCGTTCTGTGGAATGCGCTATCATTCTTTCATGGCAGGGTCGGCCACTTGCGCGAAGTCTGTCAAAACAAGCAGCCTTCATCTTTCCTGATCTGAAAAAAACGGCTCATGCTAGGAGGCTCTGCTGAGCCGGCCGGGCCCCGAGGTCTTCCTGTAATTAACCCTTATAGCACTCCCTCCTCTCGCTAATCCAGAACCTTCACAGCTGATCCATGCCCCCCTCCCCGTGACCTCTAACCCAAGCACCTCTCCGTGGGTCACATGACTGTTGCAGGTGTGGAGAGGACCCCGGCCCCGTTGCCCCCCAATTAGCAACCCTAATTAGTGACGAAACCTCCTGCAGGGTCACTGAACAGGGTCTAGGGAGCGCAGACGGGCAGAGAGGGCGGGAGGGAGTGAGAGCGAGAGAAAAGAATCACACAGGAAGAGGGAGGGTGGCGGCGGTACAGCGATGCATGGTTAAAGGCGTGAAGGCCAAAACGGCTTTTACACTGAAAAGGAAAATATTGTCAAGGTGGCGTTTGAATTGTTGCCAAGCTGTACTATTGAGTGCAGATAAATACAAAGTTTTTATGTTCTCTTTTATTTCCCTTTGAAACATTCTGGGTTTAAAAGTCCTGCAGTATTATACCTTTTTCTTAAAGGGGTAGTTCAGCCAAAGAAATGAGGATTCTGTCGTTATTGATTCGCCTTCGTGTCATTTCTAAGCTGTTTGCTGTAGAAAAATGCTGTCATGAATGGACATGGCTTGCTGTTTGAATATGTAGAATGCAGAATGAGATTTGAGGGCTGAAGCAACAGGTTTTTGAGGAATGATTTCAGCTTGAAATCGTTTGTGCTGCTACAAAGCAGTAAAATATTTCTAATTTGCATGAATAAAAGCTTCTTAAATGTTACCTTGAGTGAAAAATTGTACTGCAAAATACAGTAACAGTTATCTTTTTTGTAAGTAAAAAGACTTTACATAATAGTAATATTGTGAAATATTATTACAATTTAAAATAACGGCTTTCTATTTGTTTTCTATGTACTTTAATAAATGTAATTTATTCCTGTGATCAGAGCTAAATTTTCATCATCATTACTGCAGTCTTCAATGTCACATGATTATTCAGAAATCATTCTTATATGCTAATATATTATCAGTGTTGGAAACAGTTGTGGTTCTTTTTATTCAGAACTTGATATTTTTTCAGCATTCTTTGATGAATAAAAAGTAAAAAATAACAGCATTTATTTGAAAATAGAAATCTTTTGTAACATCATATACTGCCATTTAAAAGATTGGGGTAAGTCTTTTTTTTTTCCTTTTTTTTTTTTTTTGAAATTAATACTTTTATTCAGCAAGGATATGATAAATAGATTTTTTAAAAATTAAGATTTAAATTGTTAGAAAATATTTTTATTTGAAATAAATACTGTTCTTTTTAACTTTTTATTCATATTTTATTCATGCATATTTAGACTTGAAAATAGGAGAGAATGCCCAAATCTAAATATTGTACATTAATTTCATGGGCTGTTTAATCATACTTAATATTAATCACTTATATTAAGTTTTCCGTGTTTGATTTTAAAGACATTTTTTGGTTTACTTTTGCTACTTCAGTTTTGGTTCTGTGTCGGGTCGCCACTTGATGTTTTATATTGATCCCAGTATAAAAGTCTAAATCCTGAAACCAAACCAGTTGAGAATGACCGTCTTAATGAACGCTGTTCCTGTCACTTGAGTTCCTCACCCAATCGATTTTTGTTTTTGTTTTGTTTACGTACACTAAAACCACCAGGCCACCCATCCAGTCCCCGTTCCCTCCATCCGTCCACTCCCATGAAGAAAAGACGCTAATCATTTTAATTGGCACCCTGGAGTTGATTGTCCAGGCGAGACTCTGAGAGAGAGAGAGCAGTGCAGGGAGGAGATCGAGGGGACAAAACATGTGGTTAAAAATATTGTGTACGCTTGTCCACCATTTCCTGAAAAATAACCGTGCCGCCCCCTCGTCTGGAGAAAAGAGCTGGATGTTTTAAGAAAGAAGGGCTAGAAGAACAACTTAATACCTGATCAGCCTAAACTGATACAATAAATATTCAGAACAGTATAAATACCGGCATAATGCTGTTTTGAAAACTGAAAAGCATTGTTTAATGACTTAGATAGATTTAGCAAGGACTGAGGGAGTCAGAAAAATGACACACAAGTAGGCATATTACATAGACATATATTTATATGCATATGAATAAAAACACATGTACATATTGTACAATATCTTGGCTTTTTTAGCCAAATCATGAGAAAGGCTCTTTTGCCACAGAACACAAACTTTTTTAAATAAGTGCAAATATTTAATGAGACAAAGAATTGTAAAGCATTTATATTTTTTTTTTCATTCATTTTTTTCTGTAAGACCACATAATACAACATGAAAGTACTGTGCAAAGACTCATATATTTACATACTGTTTAAGTGTTTTCTTATTTGTGAGAAGTTGGTGCCATTATGGAATTTTTGTATTTTTATTATTATTATCATTTTCTGACACGGTCACACAAATGCTGTAATGCCAAAAAGCTTATGGCTTACTGACACTTAATCTTTGTGCCAGAACAAGAGCACTGAACCTTTAACAATGGAAGAAAATATGGAAGTGAGATAAAATAAAAATTTTCCACACAATCACAGTAAACTCAAACCACATTTTACAATCATATCTGTGACAATATTATTTATATACTGTCTTTGCTAGCTCAACATATTGTGAAAACATATTTCAGGCATATGGTTCGTAATTAAAGGGGTAAATACGTTTTTTTTATAGTTTTGTAGTGATGGTAAAGTACTTAATGCTGTTTACAAAGCTTTACAACTCTGCTGCTTTTCCAAATTCACAGGTCTGTGAGATACTCCATTAGTTTAGTTTTTTTCTGCTCAACAAAATAATCAGCACATCATCATTCTTTTAGGAGACTTTTTAGTTTGAGGGATTTCACCAAAACTAGAAGAAAATGTGTGACGTGTACGTGTGTGCTTTTGTCTCGTTAGCCTCGACTGCATGTGCTAATGTAATGAGCCAGTGTCTGTCTCAGCGCTTCAGGCTAAATGATGCTGCAGTGAATTATACATGAATCTTAGCGAAAATTGTTTTTGACTACAACACCACCACTGTGACGAGAATTTTTATGCACAAGTTACAGTCCAATCAAATACTAGAGGCTAAAACCACGTTTATGTCTTTCTCAGAAAGCAATGGAAGAGCAACTCAACAGGCTGAAGTCACTTACAGCTTTATGTAAAGGAGTAGTTCACAAAAAAAATAAAAAATTCAGTCATCATTCACTTACCATCATATTGTTTCAAAGACATACTTGGTCTTTCCATGCAAGCACAATGAATAGGCAATGGAGCTTTCAAGCTTTAAATAGCAACTTACTGTTGCTGTTAGATTGATACTTGCCCAAAATGATCGTATGACTTTCAGAAGATTTGGAATATTGTACAGTATCAGTCACTGGTCAATGTTTCTCTTTTGTGTTCCACAGAAGATTCGGCATTCTGTGAAAGTACAGGTTTGGAACGACACAAGGGTGAATGGATGACACAATTTTTATTTGGGGTTTAACTATTTCTTCTGCTGTCCAGCCTAGAATGCTGCCAGAGTATAGAAATAGAGAAATAATGAAACAACAGTGTTATAACTACGGAAGCTTGTTTTTATCACAGAATGATAATATAAAAAAGGTAACTGCGACTTCTCATTTAAACTTTTCAAATTCTCATAAACGTTTTTTCTCGTAATTGCCCATTTATATCTCACAATTTAGACACTTGTTCCATCACACCATTTACATTTCACAATTCTGAGTTTATATCTCATAATTATCTCAAAATTGGGAGATATGAAAATGAACCAGAAAAAAGTTTGAATTGCGAGTTTAAAAATTACAAGATATAAACTCACATTTCTGAAAAGTCAGAATTATGAGATATAAACTACAATTGTGAGAAAAAAAGTCTGAATTGTGAGATAATTAACTTCAATCAAATTTTATGTATATAAATGTATTCCTCGGCAGAAATAAGCTTCCATATGTTACTGTTTGACTTGAAGGCCCCTGAAAATGGCTAGTCACATTAAAGGGCGTTCAGACTGACAACAATATCAAGTGACCGGAAGTCATTAACTTTTTGTTTTTTGGGGTGACATACTGTAAGTGGGAGCAGCTGTTGAGCAACAAAGTTCAATAGAGTTGAACTTTACACAAAACAACAAATTTAATTTCAAGCGCCTGCAATGGCTGTCTCTGTGAACCCTCCTTGAGAGCTAAACAAACAAGTGCAAAAGTCTGTTTATCCTGGAGCAAAGCAAAATAGCACTTCACATGCTTTAATTCAAAATACAACCCAGTCACTTAATGCAAAATATAACATCAGACAAAACAGATTTCAACTCAGCCAGACAGCAACGATTTCACTCGGCACGGATACATCTATTTTGTGACCCCAAATCTAATTTGTTGGTCGGTTTTTTGCCACACATAGAAAAAAAATTGACTTACAGCACTCAAAACAAACTTTTCGGCCAAATTTCATCAGTGTGAATAGGACTGCTTTGACTTTGAATTTAATAATCTTTTAAATATGAAAATACTGCGCCGAGTCTGCATGTGTTAGCCTAGCTTTGGTGCATGACTTCATTTAATCAGAAGTTGGGAAGTAGTTGAAATAAATGTGTTTGGCTGTCTTTCAACAAACAAAAAATGGGAATATTTGGGGAATTTTTAAAAACCGATGCATGCTGTTCTTACTGATATGCATGGTAGGTTTTGAGCGAAGAAGACTAAGAAAATCCCTTAACGTAAAGTGCATCTGATTCGAGGTAATGAAAAAACGATTAACTGTGGGGTGTAATTCTGAAGTCAGAAAAAGCACATGCAAGAGCACCAAACTGGCCTTAAGCCTCTGTTATACTTTCCGCGCCCGTGAGTCCTCTAGGGTTCGCTATGGTATGCATGACGTAAAAATCGTCATCGGAGGGTGTACGCAGACGGTCCGCGTGGACATCCGCGTGCCTCCCATTTTTTGTGACCGCGTGGACAAGTACAGTAGGTCAGTAGGCTGCTCGAAGATGCTCGTTGCTAATACTGACAAGGGAGGACAAAGGTCATATATTGGGGAGGTGAAAAAAAGTTTATAAATTCCTTTAAAGGGCACCTATTATGCCCCTTTTTACAAGATGTAATATTGGCCTTGGGTGTCCCCAGAATGTATTTGTGAAGTTTCAGCCCAAAATACCCAACAGATCATTTATTATATCAACTGGAAAATGTCATTTTTGGAGTGTGTCTAAAAAAGAGCTGTTTTGGCGTGTAGCGCTTTAAATGCAAATGAGCTGCATATTCCCACCCGTCTCCAGAAGAGGGCATCACGTATATGTCTCGCTGCATTGCATATCTACAGCCATTAACAACCAGTAGAAGCAACATAACTGAGAGCGAAAGAACTGGTGTTTAGCCGTATATATTGGAAGCCAAATGCACTGAAAGTGGGAAGAAACAGCATGGTGTTACAGAGTTCACGCTGCGTTGACCTGTCATCAGCGCAACTGACCGAGCCGTCGACTGCGCCACCAAACGAATCTCACGCTACGAACAGCGCAAACTAATGTCACAAGCGCGGCTCTGATCAGTTAAAAATAATCAATGTATGCACACAAATACGGTTACAACGCTAAACACTATAATGAAATGACATTCACAAAGGAGTCTGGAGTGATACACGTATTTAGGTAGATTTTGAGATTTTAATCCACAGCGTCCTCAGCAGCTCAGATGTTGGGAGAAAATAAAGACTCTTATTTTCAGTCTTACATCTAAACACAGAGCACCGGGATTGCTTGCGAGATATTGTTGATGTTACAGAGCTCAAGTGCGGAGAAAAAAAAACTATAGCAATGCAGGGCTGTCAATCAACCCTTGTGGCCCAGCCCTATGCAGTGTGACGTCACACTGCATGAGAATCAAAACGGCAGGCCTAGTGAGACTGACTTGGTTTAAAGGGGATTAAAAAATGAGAAGTGGGTGGATTTTTATCATACAATAAAATGCCGACACACATTTATAATAGGTGCCCTTTAAAGCAATCCTTATATCAAAGTACTTTTTTGTAAGTGTGTATTTTGGTTTTGATTCATTCTCCAAACCTGTAGTACTGCAGTGCAAGCATTAGTGCATGTAAACTGAAGTCGGTGTCTGAATGATTTGCACATACTGTTCCTATCATACAACCGATTCTATGCATACTCGATCAGTAATTAAGCATTGTTTAAGATCCCAAAGAATGAAACCAGGTGCTGAATAACTCTGAAAGGTTCATCTTGGAAGTCAAGAATTAGCCCTTTGCATCAATTTGGAAGCAACTCTCAGACATGAGGAAGCATGTTAACAAGGGGCAGTGGACCGTTTTCACATTTCTGGGGTTCCCAGAAGTGGAAATCACCGTAGTTGGGTGAATTTCTAGTCGGGAATGGAAGCTACAAGAAATATAATTTTTGTGTTTCTCATTTGCCCCAGTAATGAAAATATTACCCTAGTGTTTCTATGATTTTTGAAAAGAGGAAAAAAATTATAGAGAGATTGGTTATGTTTGTCAAAAGGGAGAAAGATGTCAAATTTGCTGTCACTCCCTCAGCCGTTGCATTAGAAACACTCACGCAGCAGCTTTAACCAGTTTTATGAAATGTAAAGTTAACGAAAACCTTGATAAATTTACAATGCTGATAACTGGAAACATGTCATCACAATCTGTTAAAAGGGTCCTTATATTGTTGTTGAGCCTATAAGGGCATCGCTTTCAATTGAGAAATTGATGTGTTCCCAAAAGAAGAGATATTCTCATAGAGAGTGCATTATGACAACTTATCATTGATGAGAAACGCATGTGAGGAGCACTTTTAGATGCTATTATTTAGCATTTCGCATTTTTCTAAAGACCTGCGTAATTTTCTACATGCTCAGATTCAATGTTGCATCACTGCTACATGAATAATCATTCTGTCCGTTGAACTCTCATTAGTACCAAGGTCCAGTGCAGAATAAATGCCACAGAAGTTGTCAGTGCCTTGTTACAGTTACTGTACGTGTTCACTCATTCGCTCATTCTTGTACTCTCACACAGACTCACATTTACATTGACACGAAGCTCCCCAAAGTCAATTAATTTAGAGCAACATAAAAACGCACCACAATATTGATGATTTTTTAGTCATTTTTCTCGTTTTTTTAAAACACCCAACTTGCGAAATTATTTAGCCTTTTACAATTACAGTTACATTTACAGCGTGTTCCATCGTTCACAAACAATAAGTTCCTCACCACACAAGTAATGCAAAAATGGAAGGAAACCTGTGGACGACGAAATTCACCGAACACAGCGATGCTTAATTACAGGCTTCGTCCCACACGCTCACCTCCACTTGAACGATGGAGTCCGACTGGCCTCTGTTTGGTTGTAGGCACTAGCGCAAGACAGGCCGTCTTTCAATCTCTTTCTGTTAGTTTGCGAACCTTCCAGTTGTTCACGGCACAGGTGAGACCCCTGAGACAGGTAGAAGGGAGAAGGGACCAGTCGGTTGGGAACGTTTTTAGGAAACCGTCTTCTTCCCATTTAACTCTCCATCCTTCCTCTCTATCCTCATGTAGGGCTCAAACGCTGAGGATCCGCACCCGTATCCCGATGGCAGTTCGTGATGGGTGCCGCCCAGGAGAGGCATGGTAAAGCATAGGGAGGGTGGTGCGACGCCAAGGCGCGGCGAGGGCGGGGTGCCACCTAAAGTAGACAGCGACAGTCCAAACGTCCCTCCCGCTGCTGCCCCGAGAGGCGTGGTGCTGCTACTCACCCCAGAGGAAGTGGAAACGGACGGGCTGCCCAAGAGCGAGCCGTTGCCCCCATGCGGGTGAGCCAGCAGCGGGTTGGGCGGAAGTGCAGGCACAGACAGTAGACGCCCCTGTTCAAGCAGCCGCAGGATGTTGCATGTGGCGAGCGATTCGGAAGTGGATGATGACCGTTTGTCGGTGTCCTTGGTCTGGTCCTTCTTCTGTTTGGTGCGGCGGTTTTGAAACCACACTTTCACCTGCCAAACAAGAGCAAAAGTTGTAAGAGAAATTAATAGACATGCATTTCTTGGTTATAACTAGAAGAATAACAAAGTGCAGTAAATGGTAAAATGATAATACATTGTAACAATATGATAACAAATACCAGTTTGCAACATTAAGTGCCAAGTTTTGTACAGGTAATGTAACTGGAAACAAATGACATCAGAAGCCTCATGCATTCATAGTAAAAAACAAATGGTCATGTCTGCTTTTAAGTTAAAAACTAGGTGGATATAGTGACTTGGGGTTCAAAAATGTATTTGGACACTTGGGGCACTCTTAAAAATGACTCAAAGCAGCTTTGGAAAGCTTTGGAATAGGAAAATAACTGTTAACATTGCAAAATTACGCAATTATAAACATGTCTATAGCACATATTGTATGAGTGAAGCCATTGTATGTGTCAATTTTAATTTTTAGGTTAGGTATTTGGACAAACATGCCTTAGCAAGCACCACTGATTACCACAAAAACAGAGTTTGTCTGTTCAGCAACATTGACACACATGGGAGGCTTCTCCTTATGGTTTCCTGATAAGCAAAGATCAATGAAGCATGTTCAAAAGTGCGCTGAACTTGAGTCAAAGCGCTGCTGACCTCAGGTTAAAAAGTGCACTCTGCATGTCCTTGTCCTGCATGTTTAATTGATACAGCGCTGCTTTATTGCAGAGTATATTCTGGGGTCGACGATGGGTCGAGATCAAGGTCTACTCATAAATATAGAGAAAATCAAGCCTATGAAAAATGCATTTCATCCTGACCTGGGTTTTACCTGTCACCCGCTGCTTTGTCCCACCCTGGGGACCATAAAGGAGGAGACGGCACCATTTTCGACTGTACATATGCGCAGACGCATCAACACATCGTAAGCTCTCAGAAATGCACATTCACACTCATTTTCTCACTCTTAATGTTTAGGGCTCTAGAACATGGGTTGATTGAGGTTCAGATCCCATCGAGCTGAGCACTTCACACTTGTCTGCTCTATGAGACACTTTTGACGCTTTTCTCCGTGCACAAGAAAAAAGGACTTTAGTTTTTTAGACTAGAAGTGTTTTAGATGCATGGACATACAGAAAAATAGTGTCATCTGTGCAATACTTGATGCTTGAGGCAATGTAAAACAATATTTGTGACCTGTTTTTCTTTTGTTATGTACTGTACAGTGTGAGGATATTCACCAAGAAAACCCTAACTTCACTTCACTATACATTAGGACTTAAATGGATTTTAAAAAGGGGTTGAAGCACAACTAGCAGCCATTAGTTGAAACCAAATAGGCCTTGATGACATTACATTTAGTAGTGTTAGACCAATAGCAAGCAGCCGAATGATTTCTGACACTGAACTGAATGACATTGAGACTGGAGTGATGATGTTTAAAATTCAGCTTTGTGTCACAGGAATAAATTACATTTCAAAATATATTCAAATACAAAAGAGTTATTTTAAATGTCAATATTTCAAATTTGACAAAAGGACTAAAAAGATTTCAGTCCTTCTCATGGGTACAAACTCCATTCATTAGGAGTTTCTAAGAACAAATGACCCGGGACCTGAATTGTTTACGGCGATATGATGACCTCCATGATGACAGCAGCTTACAAACACACCCCAGAAATGAATTTCCGTCATAAACCCAGTAAGACGCTAACAGCGGAATAAAACCTGGGCCAAACAGTTTTGCAAGCTGAGGTCTGTAACACTAAGATGATGGACTCAACGTGGCCATTAGTGTGAGGATAATGAGATTGTGGAGTGATACCGTTAAGCTTATGCGAGCATGCTGATGCTGTGTGTTTATGAAGAGTGTGTGTACAAGAGTATGCAAAGGATGTATTTACATGCTCAATATATTTAACACTTTTTTTTTATACTTTAAGGCTGTAATCTATGCATTCATATTTCAGATTTTTTTTTACAGACCCCTATAGTGGGCACGGCTTACAGTTTTAGATTACAAAACCATATTTCGACTTTACACAAAGTAAAAGGAAAAAAAATGAAAATATGGGAGTGAAAAGACGAAAGCAAATCTCTTCCATCGTACATCTACACTATTGGGATGAAATCCTCTGTAATGAGATTGAGGGTTCACCACTGGGGCAGAGATTACTAAACGCAGGATCTGCATGACCTGAATTTGCTGCCTGGCCCGCGGCATCCCAATGCACTCCGCACTCGTTCTTCAGCGAACTCAGAATCAGCACAATGCACCGGTGCAGAACGAACTCCAGTACATCAATTCATCAGATACTTTTGCTATCCTACTGAAATTGTATCAGTTCTGCTGTAATTGGAGCCTCTATATTATCCACTAGTTGTTCTGTGCATGTAGTTATGAACGATGATGATATAATGGTCTGTAGTCAGAGTAATTTGACAATTAAATTTGACATGAATGAAAATGAGGTTGCAAGTTTGTTTAGTGGGGCTCATGAAACATGAGCGGAATTAACTTTCTAGAGCAAAGTTTGTCAAGACAAACTGTGAGTGTTCAATTGACTGTCTTTTTGGAAAGTGCTGGAAAAAGACTTGAAGTTAGCTAGCTAGATGGAGGGATGGATAGAAAGATAGATGGGTAAAATGATGGAAGGATAAACAATGAAGGATTGATGAATAGATGATAAAGATGGATAGATCGATGGATGGATAGATGATAGAATGTTGGCATAATGGATGGATGAATAGATGGATAAAAAGAGTGAAGGATGGAGGGACAGATGGATAAATTGATAAATGGATGAATAGATACGATAAAGATGGATAATTGATGGATAGAAAAATCGGATGCATGGATAGATGATAGAATGTTGGATGAATGATAGATGAAGAGAAAGAGGATGATCGATGAATAGAATGATTGATATATATATATAAATAGATGATAGAAAGATGGACAGAGTGATGGATGGATGATAGATAATAGAAAGATAGATGGATAGGATATAAAATGTTGGATGGATGGATGCTAGATAGATAGATAGGCATTTGTCAATTCTGAATTTTGCACAACCATAAACAACACATTGAAAATCCAAAGACATGAACTAATTCTAGGGTCTAAAAAGAGTTAGATGCTCGGGCACCTGACTGTCTGCTGATCTTTTTGACACCTTTATTGACCCCGTCCAGAAGTTACACGGCCCGCTAGCTGTCCTCTTGATCCCACACATGTGATTACACTTTTCAGCGCAATAAGGCATTCTGGTTATTCGGTGACCCCTCTGTGACCTCTTCTTTAAAGAGCTTGTAGGTCAATAATCTCATGCATCTTTCCTGAGGGGTATTTGATTTAGCCGAGGCCTGAGTTGATGTCTTTAGAAACTCTCTTGGCACACATGCCAAGACAGGCAGACAGACATGTCATATCAAACATATGGTGAGATGCGAACATATTTGTCCTGTTATGTCCGGTCAGATGTTGTACACACATTCTGTAACACGCAGCCCAACTGTATTGTGGAAGGGAAAAGTTCCTATTCCTATTACGTGATGATCATCTTAACCAATTACACTGGTTTACCCACTTTTCCGCATACCCTGACCCTTGTTCCTAGTTTTACCGAAGCACATGTTTGCACAGGTTCAGCCAGCGGTCAACCCTGTCTTACCGATGGCTGGTAGATAGGGCTCTATAATCCTCCTAACAGCAAAAGCATTTGGACTATTATTAGTTCCCTTCCCCCAGCACTACTGGATGACGCAGCCCGTGTGCATATGTGATCGGGCAATTAGGCTTACAGTGTGTGGGCAGATACCAAGAAATTGTGTCCTCCCTTTGGATTAAAAGGCATCCCTGCTGAACCACAGCGCCTCTAGTGGTCGACATTCAACAGCACAGTCTCATAGAGATCTCCACATTGATGATGAATTTCCATCTTCAGTATTTTTTTTTTTATTTAAATAATTTTAAATGATTTAATGTACATTTATTTATTAATATAACAATATTGCTATATTTGTTTTTGTTATCAATTTATACGAAGTACATCTAAAATTAACATAATATTGTTATTCATTTATATTTTAAATATTTAATTTATATTTAAACACTATACATTGTTTAATTAATATAATAATATTGTTATTCATTTATATTTTATTTTTTTAAATCTCATGCATATTTAAAACACAATACATTGTTATGGATATAATAATATTGTTATATTAATAAAAGGAAAAGAAAACAATCAACACTGTTACAATGTTACATTTACATTTTCATCTCTGTTTTGTACCTCGGTGTTCAGATCTGGGGCTCTTAAAGCAGAGTTAAGTGTAGTAGTTTTCTGTTCTCTCTGATCCTATCAGATAATTGTATTACAATCTGGCTGACGAATGACAAACTGCAGAATTAGATGCAAACACCACCTTTCAATCTCATCAACTTTTCCGCTCGTCTGAGGCCTGGCCAGTGCATGCTGGTTAAAGTCCTGACTCATACTCTATACTCCTAAAGTTGTTTTCTCACATACGGCTGTCAAGCAAAGCAAACTATAAGCTGCAAAATGAAAATGAAATTGACCTACTAACATTGTCCATTCTAAGTGCTCAGGTTGTCTAAACTGGTGC
This sequence comes from Barbus barbus, assembly GCF_936440315.1. Classification (NCBI taxonomy): domain Eukaryota; kingdom Metazoa; phylum Chordata; class Actinopteri; order Cypriniformes; family Cyprinidae; genus Barbus; species Barbus barbus. Next base: position 6,438,158 of record NC_136730.1, read on the forward strand.
CTTTCTTTCTTTGCCTCTTCTAGACCTCATCTCTTCTTTTCGTGCCAGACGTTACGTTACTTTACATGCTGTCTGGGTGTCGAAGAGAACAATGAACAACGAAAGCGTTCGTTAGGTCACCAGCTCAGTGGCGGATGTACAGCAAGACACGATTATCTGTGAGTAAAAAGCAACCAGAAGTTCTGTCTGTCTGTTTATTTTTCACAGCCATAATGATATTACTAGGTTTTTCCTTTTGCTTCAATCACTTACACTTCCTATTTATTTCTTACACAATCTTTCATCCATTAAATCCATGGCTTTCTCATAGATGAATGGAAAGCAAAAGAATGGTACAATGTGTTAAGCAAAGCCCAGAGATCTTGGGAATAAAGACCACACAGCGGAGCCACCAGTTGCTACATTTAAGTGCATAATATTCAGACAAATAAAAGCCGAGTTCAGTTCATAAACGTTCATCTATACGTTCTTAGGTGTTTTAATAATATCAAACACAAATGCATTCTCTGAATTGGCTACAGTTAAGGTAATTAATCATTGGTCGTTCTCCTGTGTAAACAGAAAAAAAGAAATTGTCACATTATGCTGATCGGCATTGGTTATTCTTCACCAAACAATGCATTCCCATTTGAAAACCAAGCAAAGCAGAGTCTTTCTGTCCTTGACTGAGGTATTTTATTTGAAAAAGTCAAAGACATCCCACTTTAATTAATGCAATATATTTCCAAGTGAAACAGGATGATTTTGTACTCAAAACATTACTGCAAACCTTAAGGGAAATGCACAAAAGGCTCAAAAGAGTTGAAGTTCAACTCTAATAAAATTAAAAAATATATAAAAATGGTATATCATAAGCTTTGTGTGTATGTTTGAGTATGTCTGTTCATTGTGCTTTACGACAACATCCAAAATAATTTCATATGAGGCAAGTAAGTGTCTTTCTGTCCTTGACAGATATAGCTATTTAGAAAGACAAAGAATAGAAAAATTGCAAGGCTTTTGCTTGTTTGACACAAAACCAGTAAAGAAGATATGGCCAGTGTTGAAATCAACATCCTCAACCCACTTTAAATAAATTAACATATTTCTAAATAAAACAGGATGTTGGATATTTTGGGTCCAATCGACCCAAAACATTACTGTAAACCCGAATTTAATGGCATATTCTTAAAAATAAAGCTTTCACAGCAGTGCATTAGAAGAACCATTTCGTTTGAAAATCATTCTAAAAATCTGTAGAGCCTTTTGTGGAAAGGAAAGATTCCATGTATGTTAAAGGTTCTTCACGGAACCATAGACACCAATAAAGAACCTTTGATTTAAAGAGTGTAAAGACAAACACAAAAAGTGAAACAGGATGTTTCTTCACCTAAAATATAACTGTAAACTCCAATTTCAAGGTAAAAAGAAACACAAAAGGCTCAAGAGTGAAAGATCAACTCTAACAAAATAAAAATGACAAAAATGGTGTTCTTATGTCATTAACACAAGACTTTGTTTGTGTGAATGAGATTCTGTCTGTGTGTCGTGCTTTGTGGCAACATGCTGCTGGCTGTATTGATAAAAAGATTGCGCACACAGACTCACTCAAGGCTTTCAGAACTGCCTATTTAATTCTATTAAGGCTTTTTATCACCGCGAGGACCTGCGAATTCAGGAACATTCAGCTTTAATGTTTGCCAGCTTTGTTTGTACATCAACCTCACCACAAAACCCAAATATTTATTCCATCAAACATATTTGCGGCCTGAAACTTGCTGCGAGAATCTTATAAATCATAATCTGACTGTTGCCTTTCATCAAAGGGTCCAGGTTGAAGTCAAACCCTGCGTTCTGCTTATGTATGTTAAGGTCACACTCAGAAGAGACTCATTGTGCTCAAATAGAGAAACGCTGAGGTGAACTGTCACTCACTCGGCTAATAAAAAGCTCTCACTTCAATAAACACAGAGTGCTGCACAAAACCTGTTTATTTCCTCATGCTTTAAGCAAACAGGTCAGGATACCGTGGCTCAAGCTGTTCATGTTCTTCAATTTATTTTTCCACGAGCCTCTATTTTGTGGTCTCTCATTCAGTGATGCCAAGCCATCAAAGCACAATTGAAATAAGCTTAATGGTTGAACTAAACCGATTCAGTCTGTATATAAATTAACAGCAGTATCTCAGATAATAAATATCTAGCAGACATCAGATCTGCTTCACGATCAATACGTCTATGGCGCCTGAATACTCCATACAGTCATGTGTGGTTCGGATCCCTGCTGTGTTACGCTGGAGCGGGGAGCCATCTGCTGGGGACAGGGTCTGAGCAAAAACCCTTATTTTGATGTAAACAAACAGGGAAATCCTATAACTTTGAAATACTTCACATTTAGCCAATCATTTCTCCCATGCTTACACTCCAACACAGACTAAACAGATCCTCTGAGAAGCAGCAGGGGAAAAGTTGAGCAGCTTTTAAACCTCACAAGGTGAGTCATCTTCATCCATGACACTGAAATGCAGTTTATCAAAAGTAAAAGTTGAATAAACTCCTTAACAGTTCATGATTGGCCCCCATAAGAGTGGTTACCTATATACCATTACAAAAAAGTGCTATGGTAGTACAGTGATGGTGTCATATGGTAATACTATGGTACAAAATGAGTATAATATTCATGCAACATGATCTTGTCCGAACGTCATTAAAATATCTATCTGTCTGTCTGTCTGTCTAATTAATTATTGTGAGACAAATCTGTCTTACTATGGCTACTTCTCATTAATGTTTTATTTCTTTCTTTGAAATTCAAGGGGAAAACGCTCAATCTCATGTTTTATCGTTAAATTCGATCCAATTTGAAGATAATTTAAAGCTCTATTCTCTGCTTTCACAAGACTGACCACTTTCTTTATTCTCATTAAATCTTCATGAGAGAACGAAATCAATTGTGCGTTGTATGGTAGAGGTTGGACTTAATAATTTCTTTCTAATTAAAACCGCAATTGACAAGAATTGACCGCAATTGTCTCTCTGGAGAGAAGCACAAACGCAAAGACTGTGAAAAGTTCAAGCTATATCTGGTCGTGGTATATGCCGAAATTCATAGGGAGTTATAGCCATTGCAAATGTGGAGGCGCAACAAGTCGCGTGCGCGCGCCCGAAGGGAGATGCTAGTTTCTTTTTTTCCAATTTTAACGCATGTGTGTTTCATAACTAGTATCAGATATACAAAACAAGTCCAAAACTTATTTACCAGTTCAATAATAAATATAATAAATGATTAGTAGGCTACTGTATGTTGAACTAAATGGATTTCGATAAAGCTGCATAATATTGGAATAAATTATTGAATAGTGTAAAGTCTTTCAATGATATATTGTCCCCGTAGAAACATAGAAAAACCTACAGATGCCATAAAAAATTGCGCGTTAATTACAAAAATATTTAATTTCTATAGACACCTGATTATCCAAAGGCTTGAACAACCGTAGACTCGTTAGGTTTGGTTAGGTTAGCTCAATCTTGTGTTATTTTGCTTTCATGAATTATATTATATCAATAGATAGCCTAAATATTGCAGTGGAATAAACTGAAATGCACATATTTTCCAGTCGCATTTTGCACGTCGAAATATTCATTTGTATGAGCATAAATGAATATGAATAAGTATTAGCACGCTTTTTGTGTTGAACATGATTTATTGTCTCCAAAGCCTTTTTTTCACTTTGGTGACCAGCTGGTTCACAGTTTTATAGATACAACGGATATGATTGCAGAAAAACGATATATTTTTTATCTGAGCTGTTTATTTTTTGAAGTTCAATTAAAACTTAATTAAAGCGGAATATGCAGTTGTTTTCTAATAATGAACTCTTATACTGCGTCTTATGGTTTTTGTCTCTTTATTCATAAATTGGATTCGTCACATTTAAATGAAGAGTTAATGCTGCCTTAACAAAACATTTGACACGAGTTCTTCAGACCAGCACACGTGCTTTTCAGGAAATTTCTTTTCGTTTTAATTTCAGTGAAGAAAAATATAGCCTATACCTGAATATTAGTGCTCTATAGAAAGCTGATTACTTTGTTTCTATATGTAGCCAGAGAGCCAGTAAAATGCTCTGTTCAAAGCTGACTAAAGTTAAATCGCATTCAGTTTTTAGCTGTCGTATATCGTATTCATATTTTTGTTTTATCAAGATTAGGCTAATGCTTATCTAACTGCTCACTATTTCTCTTATGTATTTCACAATTTTAGTTCATTTTCAATAGTCCTACAGTGTGGGGAAAAAACATGATTTATGTACAAATATTTCATGTAATGGAATCTTAATTAATGTGAAAAAAAAAAAACCTGAATGCATGAGTTTAGTTTTAGATGGTCTAAGTCACACAGGCTTCAATAGGCTATTTGAAGTCAAAAACCCGAGCACTCCTTTTATTTGTTGTAAGCATAATGTTGTTATATGGATCTTTTTTTTCTTTTCTTTTTTTGTTTGTTTTTTGATTCTATGTGTATGGAAATATAGCTTCGTATTTTACCATTTCACTTATAATTGCAGCTGACGTCAGCACAGCGCCCCTAGCGTCACATTTCTGACCTGCCACCAAACTACATTTAAACTAATAAGATTATTTACTCTGATGGATTTTATTAGATTTTTTTAGGAAAACAGATTTAAGCCGTTATGCAGATATACACGACTTTGAAACAGGTGTATTATTAATTTATTAATTCGTTTCATTAATTCCTGAATTTCTAATTGGGTAACAATAATGTTTTATTTGGATCAGAGTAAAGCAAAATATAACAGATTCAAGGTTTGAAAGCATGACTGCAAACATAAAAAATGGCCCCATTAACCTTTTAAAATTGGTTTGTTTTAATAAACCCTTGCAGGTGCCAGAAATGTGATGAAACCATTGTTTGAATCAAACCATGCCAATTTATTATTTACATCGCATTGAATCATCTTTTTCAGATGCAACTTTATGGCGATCTAAGACCCGTGGTCTGTGCAGATAATATATAAAATTGCTTTGAAATTACTACATCATTGTCTGCTATTTATAAAAAATACAGCATTAAATCAAAATTGAGTGTTTTGAACAATTCAATCATGGATGTCCACATAATACCATGCGTCTGAACAGGATTCGGTGTGATTCTGGGATATTCTCTGTGTGATAGTCTATTATAAACACTCGTCTGGTAAAGTTAGCCTGGTCAGTAGGTGGATCTGCGAGTGATGGTTTTAGTCGTTTAATCTTATGCATTTTATAATAGTTATTCGTTTTTTAATCACTTGGAGGATGCCATTTAACTAAATCAAACTTTTAAATATTATATTTATATTTAATTAATATTATATTTTAAATAAAATATTTTAAATTCCGAATAAATCTGAAGACGCAGTGCATGAATGAGGACTGGACAACTGGGGCCCCCGGTTTTTTTTTTTTTTTTTTTGTGTGTGTTTTCACGTCTGAATAAAGAAATGCTCCTCCCACTAACGCCCACTGTGCGAATACTAATTATGAGTATTGTGTTTATAACAATGGAGGCTGACATGCAGCATTTGCAGACAGGAGATTGGTAACTCTAGCGCTCGATTTGACGTCTATTTTTGTCGGTTTGCTATACCATCTGACCAAACATTTGACAAAAAATGTATTTATATGTTTGTTTGTTTATTTATCCGTCCATTCGTTCATTAATTGTTTTATTTATATTTACTTATTTCCTATTTTAGATCGATAAATTCTCATTTTCCGATTCAAATATTCGTTTTTATATTAGTTTTGTTTGGATATGAATAACTAACCATCATCTATTTATTTATTTTCTATATCTACCTATCTAGTTTTTTATTACAAACCTTTGTGTTAAAACGTATTTATTTTAAATGAGCATTTAATAGGCTATTTAGAAGGCTATTTATTGTATTTTACATGGTATTATCATTGAGGATATTACAAACGATTTCTTTAGTTTTATAACCCAGTAAATATGTAAATGCACTATAAAAATGCAATAACAGGCAGTCACTAAATGAAATGTTTAGGTATTTTGCCGGACTCTAAAAAATGCATCTGGTGTAGGCTAAATACTTATTTTTGACAGTGCTACAATAAAAATCAAACACTTGAAAAATCATCAAAACATATCATATGAAGAGGGATTCTGGAGAATTTACAGAGACACAATCAATTTGCAAACAGAAATGTAATCAATACAATTAAAAAAAAATAGCCTACAAAACGTATAATAATAGTAATAATTAGCACACCTACCATGCAAACAAAATATTTTATAGGCAATTAAAATATATTTTTTATAGCCTGTTGCATTCAAAAGCAGCATCTCATTCAAAAGCGAAGCTCACTATTATCATGTCTAACAAGCATGCATGCGTTTGGTACCTGAGTTTCTGACAGATTGAGCTGTCTGGCGAGCTCCGTGCGCTCGCGTCCGACCACATACTGGCATCGCTGGAACTCGAGCTCCAGCCGGTAGAGCTGCTCCGCCGTGAACGAGGTCCGCGTGCGCTTCGGCCGGTCGAGATCCAGGCCTTTTGGCAGAACAATCTCCCGAATAGTGCCCTTGGCGTCTGTTTAGCACACAGATGCATTACACGATTTACCATCTGTTTTGAAATAAGCCAATTCTCTTACATTATTAGGAGTGGGAGAAAACCTGATTAATATATTGTAACATATAAAAAATACGGATATATGACAATAAGAGTGTGCACATGCACTTTAGATCATTTTGCATCACAGAAAAAAAACAAAAAACATTTAGCTCAATATAAAGATGAGTAGCTATTGCTTACGATTTCTAAAGACGTTTGATTATTGTTAGTGCAAGCTAGAAATTATTAGTTTAATGCCCTAATTGTTGAAAATTTGGCCACTGGGTAATTTAATCGAGATTTGATTTTGTTTCACCGTTACAGTATGCAAAATCAATATAGGACACAACACAAGTTTCCAAATAAATTGCCAAAGAGGAGCTTTAAGCTCCAGTATCCTGTCATTTTTCCTTGATTGGTAATGAGATCTGCTTAAGTTGTGTTTAGCAGAAAACTCTCCAAAGGTGAGCACGCTTTTGCTCTATTTGTTGGATCAAATCATGAAAACATATTTCCATTACAACATTTGTGTTCGTGTTCATCCAGGCAGACCAAAGCAGCATAACAAGAATGTGCATATTGTAGTTTGCAGATTATTTTTGTCAACACGAAACATAATTATCAACACTGTAAAACAACATTTTATTGATATTACAAATGGCATGCAACATCAAAAAACATAATATCAGATAATTATGTGATAAATATGGCATTATGTTAAACACCATTATACAATATCTGTCTCTTGGCTAATACTTTTTAATATATTGATGTATTTAATCTATTAACAAATGTAATGTTTTGTTATTAAAATGCAACATTTTTATTGAGCATTATATTTTTGATCTATACAGTTCATTTTCCTGTCACTTTCAAAATAAATATCCAAGCGGTTTTGAGTCTTTGTACTCAGTAAACAGGGCAAAAGTATTGATTAATTTCAATGTATTGAATTATATACACAATTCTCCCTAGCATTAGCAGTTCTTATTCCACATTTTCCCAGAAAACAACCAGAAATATATTATTGACATATAAACAGAAATTAATATATTTGCATTTTGGGGAAAAAAATATGCTTTGGGGAAATAAAGTCATATGGCAGTGAGTCATATCTGTCAAGTTGTGACTAAAGGAATATACTTTGCTGATTTTTTCAGAACTTCTAAAATGGTAACAGTTAAATCATATTAATATGATATGATCTGTTATTAGAATGTGTTTAATTAGCTCTATGTGGTAAAGTATTAATATTGCACATCTGTATGTCAATAGCTCCGCCTATTTTAATGTCTGCCTGGCAACCAAGCTCACACTTGGATGAATTGTAATATCACAATAGGATAATGCTGTTTGTTGATATAAAGAGGTAGAATGTTAATGGCGAACCCTTCTTTAATTGCTGTTTCAGCCTTTGGGCCTATGACACAGACCTGCTGACCTTTCAGTGACCCCGGTTCTCTCCAGGACTCCAGCACATTCAATATCCAGATTTAAAAAACAAATAGTGACACCGGGGATTGTGGGCTTACTGGATCCAATCACAATCTAAATACTAGCTCGGCTATTCACTGCCACTATTGCAGGACTGCTCGGACAGTTTGTGTGCATTGAATTTCATAAACCATATAGTTAAAGGGCATTTCAATGAAAAGCCTGGGTATTTTAGAGCTAGTATTTTCCTGTTGTATATATTACAACAAAATAGTTGTATTGAAAATATATAAATGTTTTGAATAGTATCATAAGCTTTGCTATGCACATCCTAATTCAGCCAAAACTTGTCATTTTAAAATGTAAAATTCGTTAGTTACATAGTGCAAACAATTCAGATAATAGTCAATTATTTAGTGCATTGATATCTGTATTATTATAAAATCTGTATTATTATAGAAATATTAATGTCGTTTTTATTTTCAATTTTTGGCTACATTTTGGCTCGTGTTTTAAAAACTGAAATGGGAACGAGAAAAATATGCGTATATAGTAAACGTGTAAATCTTTTTATATAGCCTACGGCTTACACCTCCTGATCGTAAATACCCTATAATATCACAAGAAATTGTTTTTCAACCACGTATTCCCTAAATTATGATTTTAAAAATGGTATTTTGCATGGACCTCATTTTTACTTTTTGTTCTAACAGCTATTCCCTTTTCTCTTTTTTATAATGTGTTTACATAGACGTTACCTCTGTAAATAAAGGGTGTTCTGCCAAAGAAATAATATGGATTGTGTGTGTGTGTGTTTTTTAATAACCTACATTTAGAAGTGGGCTACGTTTTTAGATATTTTTCATAAATTGAAAGAACCGCTTTTCGATTATGCGTAATGTTTATGTTATTTTACCTTTCTTAAACACTGTAATGATCCACACAAAATAAGTCAAACACTCATGTTTGATGGTTGTAGTTTATATGACATGCAAAACCCTTTCATAAACTGCAATATGAAAAGACACGTCTCGAAAACACTATATATATTGCAACTATGCTGTTTTAAAAATGTGTAAAGTGTCATATATTGATGATTGTAAAAAAAAATGTTTAATGAGCATCATTTTACGATTTTGTGTTTGCCTATTTAGAGCATACCTACAATTTTGTGCATACATTTTTGTAATAATGTTTGTTCAAAATATCGTGAACTTATGGTGTGCATATTATAATAATCACGACCACTAGCTACAAGAACAAAATACACTAAAGGAGAACATTTCGTGTAAAATGAAATGAGTCTGAGATACTAAATTATTTTAGTTTTTTACTGAATGCCAATTAAATGAAAGTGAGTCTGTCTGTCACATTAGTAAAATATTTTTAAACCAAATAGTTAATGATTACCAAGAGCACATTTACGATAAATATTCGCTCGCTCACCTCTGACCAGAATCCTTCGGCAATAGTCCGGATCGACTCCTAAAAGTTTATCGTGTCCATCCTCGCTAGATGAAGTCGGTGTGGATGCAGAAGTCCCCGGTGTGTCGGTAGAACTCTGCACAGGTGACCGGTTTCCCACTTCCGTCCGGCTTTGGGAGTCTCTGCCGCGGTCACGGCACAATGGATTGGATCCACAGTGGTTTCGGTCCTCGGCGAGTCCATCGCCCATACTCGTGGCTTGATCAAACATCTACTGATTAAACTGTTTTTTGGTTCGCTTAGTTTTCTTGAGCTATTTCTGAGCTTGACTAAATATTCAGCGTAAATTTTTTCCTGCCAGAAATAGGATTATTCCCAGCAAAACATCAAATTAGAATCCAGCGACGGAACCGAGTTTGTGCCCAAATATTTGAGCGTGTTCCGGCATCGGGCGTCCATTTAGGAGGAGATCTCTAAAGAAGGGAAGGAAGGTTGAGGTGGAGGGGGCCCTGTGGGCAAGTGGAAGGACCCTCCTCAGCTATAGGATCGTGCTCAACCCAAAATGCATTCAGCATATATGCGCTGGGTTTCAAGGTCTGTGACCGAGGCACTGGGAGGCGCTTCACTGCTTAACCACGGAGAAGTAATTCCACACAACAAACATGGATCCGAGCTGCGCAAACTTCCCCTTTTATGACTTATATAGTGGATTTACTCGTTATCTGCACTGGGTGTGTTTTACAGAAGCTCTGGAGAAAGTCAGCGGATTTCAGGACCAGTATCCTATCATAGAAAATAAAGTACAAATGTGTGGGTATAATGTGGGTGTGATTGGAATATCTCGAACACAATCTGAAGGCTGTATAGTATGCATTTGTTACATTGACTGACCGCAGCGACGTCACTTCCGGACTGTAATCCATTAATCGATTGGTCAACAGAATCGAGTAAAAGCGTTCAGCGAAATAAACAATCCTCGTCGTCTTTAGACTTTGTATTTCTTGCGCTCGGTAAGTGTAATTAATTACAGTTAGGCTAGATGTCACCTTTTTATATTTTATGTTTAGTTTCTTTCGGCGAATGTGAACGCGTTGTGATTAAAAAGCAAGCGCCCAAAACTATTAATGTTAGAAAAAGGTTTTTAATAGCATGAGTTTTGCCCATTTTCCCCATTGATTTAATTCTGTACGTTTTTTAGACTCAACATTGATAAATGCTCAGCCAACTTCAGCACAACCTTTGAATTTGCATCCACAAGTGTTATAATTGAAAGATGAGAAACGGGTTATTGTACACATTCTGTAGGTTATTGTGTAAATATGAATATGGTTTATTTGTGTTTACCTCACGGTGCACGAACCGCGCAGGTGTTCATCTCATCATTGAACCGCTGCCATAATACACAACACCAACATTACAATCTTTTATCTGAGCGCGCAATCCCATTACAGAGGACATAATTGCAGTTTTGCCACTTTCAGCAGTGTTTATCATTCAGTGCCGAAATGACTCATTATTGAATTCAGCTGCTCAGCACAGATTAAACCGTGAACGGGATGAATGGAGCTGTCTGTCAGTCACTTCCTCAAACCAACAGTACAGTCAAGAGAGGTTTAATTGCCTCCACTGCTCTCTCTGGCCCCACAGTCTCACACACGGGCCCTTTCCTCCAACACACAAATATAGCAAAACAGCAGATAAACCATAAACACAGATAATTACACAAACAGACCCTTCCCCCTCGGTTTTTAGCCGATGTAACCCAGAACATCACGCCAATCAAAAAATAAATTCAGATTTAATTTGAACAAATGTTCAGTCACACAAACAGTAGCCTATGTTTTTACTGTAGCCGATAACTGTAATGAAGACAGATTGTAGTTTTATTAATTTTGTCTTTCACACACACACACACACACACACAAATCCAGTAGGCCTATATTTTTGTAATAGCCTAAACAACAAAATTAACCTAAATTTTAAACTGAGTGCTTCAGTCTACAGCTAAAAGTTTATTAATGTATTTATTAACAGTCAATGCTTTAAGATTTATGTCTACAGAAATGGACTTTTAACTGTAAAAAGTGGAATAGCCCTGGCGTTCTTCCAGCTTCTACAAATTGGTTGGATATTTTACCAGACATGTTTTGTCAAGTAAAATCAAACGAGGCTTAATTTGATTCAAGTCATAAATATCGTTTAATGTTATTCAACCTGGGTACATAAAGTTACAGTGCATTTAATGAATTTTTTAGGGTGAAATCAAGACGTAACAGTATTTCATCATTCTGATAGACTGCAAAGAAATATTCAATGTCAATATTATTCAATTACATTTTTCCTTATTAGCTGATGAGACAGAAGCAACCGTGAACGATAGGCTATTTAAAAATGTGATCTTCCAATAATGCAACTACGAAAACCTTTAAACCGGAACGACTTTACATTAAAACACGGAAACTGCAATAAACTCGCAACAATTTAACTATGTGAACAGACTCAGTATCAAAGACAGAAATGAACGCATTTTATCGAAATAATAGGCTAAACTAATAGCAGGCCTAACTAATATTTCACAATCACGTGTACAATAGGCCTATCGATGCGAGTTTGTGAATTTTTTTGTGAACCAAGAATAGCAAGTTAATAATGTAATGGACAGTTATTTGTTACTGCCAGTTTTTTGTAAATCACTTTTTTTTTCCGTACAATTTATTAATGGAAACTTGTGTAATAGTTTTTATTGTGTTCAGTCAAACCAGCTGTAGAGCAGCTGCATCGCATGCTCTCACCATCTGTGAAGATCTGGCATTGTCATGAGGAAGCTGCCACATCTTCATAAAACCAAAATTATAGGAGTGTTCATTTGGCTTTGAGCAGTTTTCTGCTTCAGTACATCAGTGTCAGATGTCGCAGAGACATTCAAATGTAGTGACACTCAGGCATAGAGACAATACTCTGCCTGGAGGAGGAGATCCTGATAATGAATGAATGAATGACTGACACACTAAACACAAACCGTGACGTGCTATAAAATATGGAGCGCACTTTATCATTAAACAAGTGGAAATGAGTTAGAACACGAGACAATACAATCTTTATGCAGATAGACCACGTTCATTTTCCTTGAATATCAGGGTGTCAGATTTGCATAGCATGATTAAAAGAAATAGAAAAATGACCACAACCCACTCTAGAAAGGCAGTAACCTTAAATAAATTTTGTGTTGGTTACAGAAAAATTAAACCACCCTAAAACTACCCGCGAGATATGAAGAATGCATGATGCATTTACATGTTTCATTTCATATAAATGCATGATGCTACATTTCAGAATGATTTGAAAGTTTCTTTAGAAATCACGTAAGATTTTGATATTTTATAATCAAGTGAAATTCCCCGTCAGATCACAATCACAAGGAAAAGTTTTTCTATATTTCACCTCTTTAGAATTAAATCTTTTGCAGACACCTGTATTTTATATTCACAATTTACTTGATTATCACGCATGATCAAATTCGTGGTTTTATTGTACATTCATCAATTACCAATACAGCAACCAGAAATCCATCCCTTTATGTTGCTGAAACTGTAAATAGGTTCATTATTTTAGAGTACACTGACCACTAGTGGCTGTTCAATGCAATGATTCACAATTGCTTTATGACACAAATTATTATAAAAGCATTTTGAATCAACAAGTGAATTTAATTTGCTTGAGAGTAAAAAAAATTACAGTAAGAGACAGAAACAGTCAACATTATTTGCTCTGGGAAAAATTATTTTGAATTTCTATTTGAAAAGACATGAAATTTTAAAGCGATCCAGAGAACTCATAAAAGCAAGTTGCATGGAGTTAAGAACAGACATGCAATACTATGCTGGAATAAGGCTGCCAACATTCAACATGTAATGGCTCGATTTATATGCTGGCATCAGTCAAATAAACTAACAAGGTATATGATTTCAGGCACTTTGGCTCGACAAAACACACCAATGTTACACACAAAGGATGACTGAACAGCCCTTAAAGTGATGATCTCGTTAAAAAAAATCTCCCAGGGCAGACAAAATCTCCAACATTTGCTGGATCTAAAATGATTTTGAGTAAATTACTAATCAAATTCATTTCAGTGGATGAATCAAAACATTCAAACTTTAAAGCCAAGATGCCAACAATGTTCATGGTGAAACATGTAAGATTGATTTTGTGGTCAGCAGTGCCTCCTACTGGTACACATAAGAGGCTGATTCACAGTGAGCACAAGAATTAGTTTAAAAACCTTAGAATCACATCAGATTGGAGCAAGAAAGTTCAGAAACACAGATATAGGAGCATATTATATTTGTTTTATCTAAAAGAAACATTCAGTCATAACACTGGAATTCAGTTAGAGCAAACATACACTATTTGATTGTTGTTTTTTTATCCAAACCTGAAAAACGACAAATCACAGAGAACTACAGTAAACGACAGATCATTCCTGCATTCCATTGCAACAGTACAAACAAGCTAGTGACCACAGTTTGTTTCCAAACACTGCGAGCAGAGACACTGACAACAGAATTCCAGAATCTGGAATATTCTGTCGCTGCCGACACGAGACATGTGGCACTGATTGGGAAGTCTGTGAGGTTCAGGCATTTAGTCGAAGCCTTGCCAGTCGCTTTGCTCGGAGTCGTACTCGAGTTCTGCTCCTATGCAGCGCACGCCTTCCAGCAGCATGGGAGTCCCGTGATGACGGTCTGACAGAGGAGAAGAGTCATTTACAGGACTCTACAAGTTAAACTCTATATAGACTGGACAGCACAGCATCATCAGTACACAAAACACGCCGCTTTAAAAGAATACTTTACCCAAAAATGAAAATTTCCCTCAAACCATCCAAGATCAGTTTGTTTCTTATCGGAAACAGATTTGGAGAAATGTAGCATGCATCACTTGCTCACCAATAGATCCTCTGCAGTGAATGGATCCACACCACTCCAGTCCATTAGTCAACATCTTATGAATCGAAAAGCTGGATTTGTTTCTTACACAAACACATCAAGGCGTTTTTATATGTAAACCATAAAAAAAAAAAAAAAAAGTCAAAATCCGCCGAAATATTTGTTTAGAACCATTTTGGACAGTTTTCAAATGTAAATGGTGCTTGATCTGTGACTATTTCTCTCCCGATACAGACAAGATAACTCACTGTAGAAAGCAATATTATACACAGAAGACTCATATTTAGCCAGAAGCAATTGTTTAAAGTTAAAAACATCTTAATGATGGATTTTGCTCTTACAAAAATGCAAATTTTCGCGTCACAAGACATTAACTGATGGTCTGGAGTGGTGTGGATTACTTGTGGATTATCATGATGTTTTTATCAGCTGTTTGGACTCTCATTCTGACGGCACCCATTCACTGCAGAGCATCCATTGCTGATGGTATGTAATGCTACACTTCTCCAAATCGGACATAGAAACAAACTCATCTACATCTTGGATGGCCTGAGAGGGGGTACATTTTTAGCACATTTTCATGTTTGAGTGAACTATTCTTTTAACCACAAAATATTTTCTCTTTTCTTCCTTTTCTTTAAAAATGGCAAACATCTGGGTTACGGGGAGATACTTATACAGTGGGACTGAAAAGAAACAAGGGACAAGTTGAAGTTATATTTGCAGGGATGAACATTATGCCACGTGCTGCAGATGAGCTTGCCTGAAATATTACTTTAATCAGTTTTTACATAAGAACGCCAGTGGAGGGCAGTACATAACCTCACATCTGATCTCCTTAATTCAGCATATCATTTAAGAGTGTGCCTTAAACATTGCCCCCAAAATGTCTCAGAAACTGCCAGGATAATGATAAACATGCTGTTACTTACCCATGACACGAGCATGAACTTTAACCTTCACACTTGCGTCCTCTTTGCGCTCACTAAGAATCTGCACCTCCTCGCACATCACTCCCTCCTGATGGGCCATATATTCACATGTCACCCTCAGACCTCCTGAAGACAGACACAGAGTCAACAACAAAATGTATTTTATACCATCATCTATAGCCATTATGCAAAAAAGAAGTCTTTATCTAACAGGCTGTAGGTCACACCAGTTTAGGAATGGACTCACACTCTTGAGTTCAGCTAGACGTGTATCCATTCATGGGCACATCTCCTGTTTGATACCTATATTTATCCGAACTCCAAACTAACGCTACTGAGCCAGAAGTTGATATATTGGGAGACACAAAGTATGTAAACACAGTATTTAAATAATTCAGGATGTCAAAGTAGTCCCTGCTAAAAAAACCCCCAATAGAACCCTGCCCAAAACACAACAGAAAATGTAATGGATTTAATGGTTATGGTGGGAATTGTATTGGTTTTAATGGAAACTATAATGGTGTCTACAGGCTTGTGATGGATTCTATTGGTGGGATGTTAAATCCTATTGGAAAAATGCCCAAAACACATTACAAAAAGGAATTTTGTAATGGTTTTACTGGAAAAAGCTAATGGTTTATAATGGCATTTTAATGGAAACCATTGGAATTTCTGTGATGGTTTCTATTGGGCTTCTATTGTTTTGTTTTTTTAGCAGGGGTAGGCTACCAATAGTTTAGCGGCCGTTCACAAAGAACACTTTCTGCATTCTACTGCGCTGCTTTCCTTTCTTTTTCAACGTAAATTTGCGCTAGATGAATATCGTTGATCTTTCGTTCGCGTCTCAGAGTCTGGGCATGACCGCTGCGTTTTTTGAAAAGTTACTTAAATGTCCTAATTGAACCATGGCCTAATCCTGGCTTAGTCTAAGCCCAGTCTGTGAAACCGGGCCTATATGTCTCATAAGCTACTCAGCTGCACGTTAAATAAACCATAAATCCTCTGTTATTTTAATGCCTCTAATTACATACCATAGCCTATGTATCTATTAGTTTAATTGATCACGCCAGTACTCTAAAATGAGCATCAGTTTTAGAGTAAAGAGTGTTTTTCGTCTGCGGAGCCACAGCATTCGAAACTTTCAGTGATTAGCGTATTCAGTAGCACTGTGTGCTGATTCACGCACGTTGAAGAAGCTTTTGTAAACCGGTGATCAGAGCACGCGTTCATTTTTTTTTTCACATTAAATAAACTCATAGAAATAACTGGTGGAAACCGGTTGTGAGGGCCATTCACTGGAATATGCTGTAGGAGCACGTGAGGCTCGGCCATATTTGCGATCTGTATGTGCGAATGCCATTGTAAAAGTCTCTTATAAAGAAAGTTTCTAAAAAGGGGTTTTTCGCAACGACACCACAGAAGAACCATTTTCCGTTCCACAAGAAAAAACAATTTTTGTCATTTAAAATCATCTAAAGAATTTTATTACCATTATAAAGAACCTTTTGTGGAATGGAAAGTTTCTATGGATGTTCATGGAACCATCAATACCAATAATAAACCTTCGTTTTTAAGACTGCATCATCGCTAGAATAAACATCAACTCATTTTTATAATAGTATGCTATAGTAGCAAAGATAAGGTCTCAATATGCCTAAAGCAGTGCTTCCTAAACCTGTCCTGGAGGCCCCCCTGCCCTGCACCTTTCGTATAGCTCCCTTATCTAACACCCCTGATTCCACTCATCAGCTCGTTAGTAGAGACTGCAAGAACTATATTGGGTGTGTCTGATTAGGGAGACATATAAAATGTGCAGGGCAGGGGGTCCTCCGGGACAGGTTTGGGAAGCACTGGCCTAAAGGATTTGAACAGTCAAGGCAAACTTAAAAATGGGAAAGGAAATATTGTAGGTCAAAGGTCAAAACGTTTGGGAATCACTGCAATAAGTCACACAACAGAGGGCTGAACCTCGAGTGATGGGACGTACCGTCTGAGGACGGCGTTATGTTAGTGATACGGAGGTGTGGATTGGGGATGGGGACTGGACACACGTCTTTCCCGAGCTCTGGCATCTCCGGCAGTGTGAACACGATCTCATATCGGTGTTGTGTTTTCAGGAAGCCCACCTGAGACGGAGAGAAGCAGAGAGGTTATGGTTGGGTGTCAGCGGGTCTGTGGTGATATGAGACAGTCAATATGTTGTTTGCACTTGATCTGAGATCATGTTTACTGTGATGTCAATTTTAATTAAATATTATCTGAGATGAAATCATCGTATGAATTACAGTTTACTTATGAATCCCTAGTTGACTCATAGTTCAGTTATGACATCATGGTTAGCTGATTTCATTAATAAAATCAGTCTTGACTGACCAATGATGAAATCATAGTCAACTTAAATCAATGAATTTAGAGCCAAACAATAATTTATACAATCATAGTTGGCTTATTAACCCTCTAAAGCCTGACAAATGAAATAAAATGAAATCTTTTTTTTTTTTTTTTTATAAATAGAGCAGTTGAACCTTTAGAGAAAATCTATCCAGAGGCCCAAACGGAGCAAAAATATGCAATGCGGTGCAGATGCTAATATAAGATGAAACCCTGATAGCTTGTAATGTAAATCAATGAGAATTTTAGGAGCATGAAAGACATGTTCTATAATCCATTATATGATGTAACTCGATGAAACTGCTTCACAGCCCTAAACAAAATCTGTCAGATATAATCTTACTAAACATAGAAAGGAAATCAGGGTGATATTTTGAAATGAAAACAATGGGAACTGGGAAAGTGAGAAAAACAGTAACAGAACTCATGCCAGGAAACTGTCAAACTGCATCTGGGTCTCAGTGAAGGATGACAGAATCAAATAACATCTTAATCTGACCAGAGCCCTCATCAAAAGCGCAATCAAACAGAACAGACACAGTCCAGAGGTACAGGTGTTTATATACTGCTCGACGCCGCTGCAGCTTGTCTCCATAGCAACACGGGTTTGGGAGAGACATCTGCAATGAAAAGAGTCAGAGAATATGACACCCGCTGCAGAGTAAACGCAAGCATGATTGTGTATCTTGTCTCTTAGATATTTGGAAGTAGGAGGATCGCAAACACAGAGTCTGCGTAATCAAACATGCTCAAAAAGTCACTGTTCTCGCAACAAGCAGCAACTTGTGGAGCTTCAGTAAACTATTAAAAACATGTTAAGAATTGACATGATATCAAAATAGACCCCGTTTACTTTCATAATACACATTCCTTTTTTAATGAAAAACATAAAAAACGCTCCGCTACAAGCAATAACATTTAAGAAGCAAATCAGAAAATACTAAATTTAAAAAAAGAAAAATAACTAAATACATAGTACATAAATTTTACTTTAAATGACTTTATTATAAGATTTATATTTGGAAGCTTAAAGCATAATGCTTAGATTATGCAATGCGCTATAATTCTTTTAATTAATTATTTTTATTTTTCCCCCTATTGATCTATGCAGCCATCCATCTATCGGTTTTATGGTTTAAGTTGTTGATTTAATTTATTTGACTATTTTCTGTATGACGGTCATCTTTTATTGTGTTATTGAAGCATCCATCCATCCACCAGTCATATGTTCATCCCATCCATCCATCCATCCATCCATCCATCATTCGTTCGTTCCATCCAGTTTGAACCATCCATCCAACATGCTTTCCATCATCCTTTGTTCTGTCATCATTCTATACATTTCTCCATCTATCATTCTTTCTGTGCATCCATTGTTCTATGCATCGTTCCATCCATCAATTGTTTGTTCATCACATCCATCGATCTGTCTTTTGTTCACTCCATCCATCCATTGTTTTCTCTATCCATCCATTCATCCATCCTTCATTCCACCCATCATTCTATCCATCTATCCATCAATTTTTTGTTCGTCACATCATCGATCCGTCTTTTGTTCATTCCATCCATCCATCATTTGTTCTATCCATTGTTCCATCCACTCTTCCATCTCTGCAAGGTGTTCTAAAAAAACTAAGCCTGATCAATTGACCTATCGGTAAGCCCCTCCCCTCGAACGCAGATTAGCCAATGGCAGTCGAGTATCAGTTGCACGGGGAGCGGAACTCGGACATCTTTCGGTTTCAGCACCATAGTGAAACACTGGAAGATCCGAAGCTCGCATCGGTTTTATGGGGTTTTTGCTTCAAAAATGGAAAAACGATGTTCCTGGGGTACTTGTAACACTGATTCCAGGTATCCAGAGAGGATGCGCAATATAGTTTATTTTGTTACATTTCCTGAATCCAAACAAAACAGAGCAAAATGTCCCTAAGTATTCAACCCCAATACAAATGAAGACAAAAATGTTAATTTTCTGGTTGTCATACACTCATTAAGTTACAATTTTCATCTGCTCAAGCAGAACGTTAATGTTATCTTGTGCTTTAGCAAGGTATCTCTGGCTAAAACTAGCTAATGTTAAAGTTAGTGAGTCCATGCTAATATAAAAACCTAAATAGCGGATGAAGGTCTACATTTCAGTGTCTCTCCATATTAAACTGCTTAAATGTACATTAATTTAATCATACCCTGCGATTCATGAACAGTGTTGGACAAGGTTTTCACACTGCAGCTGTCATTGTAAGACAGTGAGCAACTCCGTTTGTTTGTCCGACGGAGCAACAGTAACTAAGGATGTGGGCTTACCGATAGGTCAATTGGAAAAGAGACAGCGCACCTCTCGAGCAAGCTGCATGTTTTGAGATATCATTTAGCGTCCCACATTACAAAATGAGTTGCACTGCAGTTACTAATACTTAAAATTAGGGTGAAATTGTTCAAACAGCTTGCCTTAGTGAGACCCAATAATAAAAAGCATGATGGCAATGCACTGCACCAAAAATTAGGGACCAATTAATCATGCTCTGACATATTGACCTGTGCTGCTCATATGTAGGTGATGCAGTTCAAATCTGGCTTGTGTCATTTCCTGATCCTGTTTTTCCTCTTCAAATCCCAGATACAGCTGGAGCGGCTCCTGGCATGAGTTCTGTCACTGTCTTTTCACATAATAACAAAGCTAGAAGTCGAGTAGAACATGCTGACCAAAGGAAAGAAGCTGAAGAATTGATGTGATCTGAGAAATAAAATCAATGTTCTTCCTGTAATATGAACTCATATTCATGATTGAAAACCTTCAAATGAAGCTAATGAATGACCCCAGCTATTTAATTAGCTCTTACCTTAACCAGGAAGTTCCTGTTTGATTCGGGTATCACCATGACGACGGAGTCGTGCAGTTTCTCGTCAAAATGCACATGAGAGTGAGCGACGGCCGCAGCGGGTTCCTCAGCGAAGCGAACGCCCCCCGTCTTAGACGCTGCTGCAGGAGGAACAAAAGCAAAGCGCCAATTACACACCGACCGCAGGTTTACAGACATCCAGATTGTGAGTCGCTGAATGATAATGTTCTGCAAGAGGCTTTTTGAGTTGAAATCATTCAAATCAATTTTGCCATCTGATGCCTGAAAACTCTGAAAGACCTTCAGTCTAATATATCAGAGATTATTCATTTCTTCAGTAAAAAAGTTATAGCAAAATTGGGCTTACATTAGTCAGGTTGTGCATTGAATTTCCCAGCGTCAATTTAAAAGTCATACACTGCATTTAAGTAAATGAATATAAAACCAGATCAGTTTAAAACACTTGGATCAGTAGGAATTAAATTTGTGTGTACAATAACCCCAATGTTTTCAAGTTCTTACATGCTTTAAAAAAAAAAAATCTGTTTTTAATTTAAAGGAATAGTTTAACCAAAAATGAAAATTTGCTAAAACTTTATTGACCCTCAGTCCATCCAAGATGAGTTTGTTTCTTCGTCAGAACAGATTTGGAGAAATGTAGCATTGCATCACTTGCTCACCATCGGATCCTCTGCAGTGAATGGGTGCCGTCAGTATGAAAGTCCAAATAGCTGATAAAAACATCACAATAATCCACAAGACCCTAGTCCATCAGTTAGTGTCATGTGAAGTGAAAAGATGAGTGTTTGTTAGAATTAAATCCATCATTAAGGTGTTTTTAATTTCAATCTGTTGTTTCCCGCTAAAATGCGTGTCGTCTATCCATAATATTGCTTCCTCCAGTGAAAAAGTGATCTCATCTGAATCAGGAGAGAAATCTACACAGATCAAGCACCATTTTCAAGCCAAAACATACCAAAATATCTCTAAACAAATATGTGTGTGCATTTTGATGTGAGAGACTTTTTCACTGGAGGAAGCATAATTATGGATTATAGACTCTATTTTAGCCGAAACTGGTGGTTTGAAGTTAAAAATGTTTTGATGCATTTAGTTCTTACAAACACACGTGTACTTCACAAGATGTTAACTGATGGTCTGGAGTGGTGTGGTTACTTGTGGATTATTGTGATGTTTTTATCAGCTGTTTGGACTCTCATTCTGACGGCACCCATTCACTGCAGTGCGTCCATTGCTGAGACAGTGATGTAATGCTATATTTCTCCAAATCTGTTCTGATGACAAAACAAATTTTGGGTGGCCTGAGGGTCAATGCATTTTCATTTATAAATCCATTTACGCTTTGGATCAAAATGCATCTAAAAAAAATAATTAAAAAACTATGCAGACAACAGGATATGACCTTATGACTCAAGTATGCAGATATGAATGCTTGGCTAATGCAGAGCATGTTTTGGGCCGAACAAAACTGATATGGCTGTTTTTATTTTTATAGTTTTCAAGTT
Source organism: Barbus barbus (assembly GCF_936440315.1). NCBI lineage: Eukaryota > Metazoa > Chordata > Actinopteri > Cypriniformes > Cyprinidae > Barbus > Barbus barbus. The sequence continues at coordinate 6,460,277 of NC_136730.1, forward strand.
TGACTCAGTCTTTCATTCCCACAGGATTTATAAGGGACTGAAAAACTTGTATCAGGTTCACTTGATGTGGATTTAGGGAACGTTTATGTAAGATATATTCAAAAACAGCTAAATAGAGCGCAACAAAATGGAACAGGAATATAGGAGCCTTTTAAAAGTGGAATTATTTATTAAAAGATTGTACAGCTTTTACTGTGCAAGCTGTATTAACACCTACAACACATTAACACATTCGAAGTGCTAATTAACACACTGGCACTAAAAATATTAAAAAAAAAAAATCAATGTTCTTCCAGGCTCTTCTCGTTAACAGTCAGATTTAATAAAGAGAGTAATCAGGCCCTCAGGGGTACATTTCTGTGATTGTCAGACACAGATCAAACCCCGTCTTGAACTAAAGCTCACAATCAATGCTAATTCCTCATTTAAAATCCATTTGTGGTGCAGGATCAGGGTACGTCTATGCTAGAGAAACCACATATTAAGTTTTCACGCACATACACTACCCTTCAAAAGTTTGGGGATGTTTTTGAAATAAGTATCTTCTGCTCCCCAAGGCTGCATTTATTTGATAAAATACAATAAAAACAGTAATATTGTGAAATATTATTACAATGTCAAATAACTGATTTCTGTGTGAATACTCTGTAAAATTTTATTTATTTCTGTGATCAAAGCTGAATTTTCAGCATCACATTATCCTTCAGAAATCATTCTAATATGCTAATTTGCTGTCCAAGAAACATTTCTCATTATTATCAATGCTGAAAAACAGTTGTGCTGCTCCATATGTTTGTGAAAACCTTGATACCTTTGTAACGAATACAAAGTTCAAACAGCATTTATTTGAAATGGAAATCTGTTGTAACATGTCTTTGCAGTTACATTTAATCAATTGAATGCATCTTTGCTGAACATTTGAACAGTATCTAAACACTCACATCTGGACCAACTGAGCCCTGTCTCCACTGTAATGAACATCAGGTGTGGTGATTTGTCCTTCATTTTCACTCTAAAATCCTCCATGTCTGATCAAAAACCTGCTTTTATTGCATTTTGGAGATAAGATGTTGCAATTAATTTCCCTATTTGTGTGAATTTTTCTTCTACTTTAAATGAGCACAAAGATTTTACAATTTCTGAAGAAAATGCTCATGCTGATTGCTCACGCTTTGTTAATACAAGTGGAGGGCATTTGAGCTCCAGGTTTTTCACCCTTCAAAGTCAAATATCTGGATATGACTCAAATAGTAATGTAACAGCGTGCCAAAAAGCCACATGACTGCACCGACACAAATAGTGCAGGATGTGTGTTGAGAGTTTCAGATCACTAAAGCAAAATATAAACTACAATAATAGCGGCCAATGGCAGCCACAATAAGATTGTGATATTACAGACATTAGTTATAAAGTCTTATCACTCATGCCAATCGCACTGCGCGTGTCAAATAAAGTCTGCTAATCCAGGGCACAGCGTCGGCCCTGGGGACCCATCGCTTGAAATGAGCGGCCACCGACAGACCAACAGACTGCAGATTACATCAGGGACTCTTTAGATCCTTGCGCTATGAATAAAAATAAATGACATTTGAAATTCAGAGAACATTGTGTGAAAAGAACAAGAGTTAAAATAAAAGATGAGAGTATTGCCAAGATATTTCATAGTCACACTCAAAACTAGCTTCAATAAACATTGCATTTATTCATTTAGCAGATTCTTCATCTAAAGCGTCCTACAGATGAAGAGCATTGCATTATAAAAGCCAACTATTTTTGCATTGTGCAATGCCAAGTGTAAATCATAAACTAGATTAGCACATGCAATTTTAGGAATAGTTTTTTCAGATATGTGACCCTAGACCACAAAATCAGTCTTAAGTGTCAATTTTTCTAAATTGAGTTGTATACATCATCTGAAAGCTGAATAAATCATATTTCCATTGATGTATGGTTTGTTAGGATCGGACAATATTTGGCCGAGATCCAACTATTTGAAAATCTGTAATCTGAGGGTGCAAGAAAATCTAAATATTGAGAAAATCTCCTTTAGAGTTGTTCAAATGAAGTTCTTAGCAATGCATATTACTAATCAAAAATTAAGTTGTGATATATTTATGGAAGCAATTTACCAAATACCTTCATGGAACATTATAATATCCTAATGATTTTTGCCATAAAATAAAAATGTATCATTTTGACCCATCCAATGTATTGTTGGCTATTGCTACAAATATACCCCAGTGACTTAAGACTGCTTTTGTGGTCCAGGGTCACATATGAGAATGATATGAGTCTGGATGGTCAGTGGTGACCCTGTTTGCCTGCAGCTAACAGAGATAAAATGACACATAACGTAACGTAAGCTGGGACAGGACGGCATTTGTAGCAGGAGTGTCTACATTACTGGCCTCATCACAGAGGTTATGGGACTCCAACTGTTCGGCCAAGCACTATAAACACTCTCAAGCGTGACAGATAGACCTGCCAACCAGAGTCTCATGGTCCAGATGACCAACACAGAGACATCTGTACACTGTTAAAATACTCTCTGTCCTGGAGCGGAGATCTAGAATTAAACTGGATACACATGTAGTCTACATTTTATGACCTATGAGTACAACATTGAACAGATTATTTATCACCTGAAGAGTTTATGTATTTATGGTCATGACTTTTGGGTTTTTATGACACTCGTCTGAGCCCCAAACACCTGAGAAATCCCTCGAAAAGACACCACAAGACCATAGACGTTTCACTAGTGATTATCCTGATATGCAATGTCAAAACAACATAATAAATAATACAAAATATTGTATTAAATGTTTTACCAGTGTCAGATTATTTGGCAAAAAGCATAATAATAATAAAAACTTTGTTTTTAAAGAAGGCTTCTCAGTGTGCTTACAGAGAAAACAAGAATATAAAAACATAACTAAATAATATAACTGATCAAAAAAAGGAAATAATAATTATAAAGGCTCCAGCATCCTTGCAACTCTACATAAACCAATAGGCTAGAAAAACACATTAAATTATATTATTATTGCTATTATTATTAATAACGAATAATAAACAGCTTTATTCATTTTAAAGCAAGCAAGTTGCTTTCACAGAAAAGAGGAATATAAAAAAAAAAAAATGGCAAGAAATAAAATAAAATAAAAACAAGATCACTTTTTGCCATTGAGATGACTGGGAAAAATGGTCCAATTATCCTTATTTAGCCCTATATTAAATATAGAATATTAAAAACAGCATATATAAACATACATATCAAAATATAATCAAATAAAAGCTATCCTGAAAAAGAATAAAAGATTAATATAAGATTTTAATTTAAGATCTATTTTTTGAGAATCTGTGTTTCTCTAACATCAGAATGATCCAAAGTTTTGGAGTAAATTGAGTCATTAATATTTTCAATAAGTGACTAGGATTGAAACCAATCAGAAATGCTGCAGTCTGGCTGGGACCAGAGATGGACGGGCTCTCTATTAAACGAATGCCCGGCGGTGCTGTAGAGGCACCGCGTTTTATGAACCTCATCTAAAACGTCACACAGTCACCATGGCAACAACGAGAAATCTGGCCCCTGAGAACTGGCCTATGGAAAGGAGCATTTCCAAAAAGCTGTTCTGGGGTCATTTTCATGCTTTAATATTCAACGACAAAGCCAGTGATGGGAAGATGCTTTGTGAATGTTGCACAGCTGAAGAAACCGTTCTGGAGCGGTTGCAATAATACGCAGCATGACAACAGACTCTCTGCCTTCATCCAAAATGAAACTTTATCGCATTCGTAAACAAAAACTAAATGGAGGCCATCTTTGTGCCTCCAGACAATAACTAGAGTCGCTAGAGACAGATTGATTACCGCAATAAATAGTGGAATGAAAGAAGACAGACTTTATCTTTTGGGAGTTTTTCCGACGGCTCTGGAAAGGCTTTTCAGACAGATGTGAAAACAGACACAAGCTCTTGCACATTTCCTGATAATTAGAAACAGCCCACTTGTTTTGCAACTGCTGAGTCACCACCGACTGAGCAAGAATTCATTATTGTTTTAGCTTTATTAAAATCACTCGAAGTCTCATTCCTGAGAATGAAAAAGCAGCAGGTTGTCAAAACTCATGATAAGCAGATTGACGTTCAACATCAGGGTGGTGGGATTATTTTTTTTTTTTAAAAACAGCTCTTTATGTTTAGGGTTGGTACGATTTTCTGAAGTCTCTCCTGCTCACCGATGGTGCATTTATTATTAAAAAATACAGTTAAAAACAGTAACATTGAACATATACAAAATCATTCTAACATGCTGATCTGATGCTCAGAAAAATATCTGATTATTATCAATGTTGAAAACAGTTGTGCTGCTTCATATATGTTTGTGGAAACGCTATAAATGTCTTTCCGGTCACTTTTGATCAATTTAATGCATCCTTTCTGAATAAAAACAATAATTTCCATCAAAAAAAATCTTACTGATCTTACTGAAAATCCTACTTCTTTTGGGGTAAATAAATAAATAAATAAATATATATATATATATATATATGTGTGTGAATGATTTTCTGTAAGGTCAGTAGAACAATAGTAGTAAGAGTGATATTTGCCATATAAGCACCACAAATTATTAATGATAATGTTCATGTCTATTACTCTGCAACAGTACAGTATATATTGTATGTGACATACAAAGGAAGCATGTTTCTTTACACAAAAAAAGAAAAAGGAAACACTCAGTTCATATTTTGACAATTATGCATCCAAAACCCCAGCAAAATTATAAACTTTTGTTGTGAAGGGTGGAAAAGAGAGAGACGTACCTTTCTTAGCAGTGGCCATTCTGGCAACAATCCGGACCAAACTCAAGAAAAACTTCAGTTATGGTCTCATCGTAGATATCATCTGACCTCAAAACAACTCTGAGAAACAGAAAGAGAACCACAAAAAAGGAATCAATAAACAGAAGCTGAGAGTGTGAGACATACGGAGAGAGCGGATATAGAAAGAAAAATAATGATGTAGAGAGGGAGAATATCATACTCTTTTAACACAGTTAAGAGGCTTTCATTGTTTTTGTTAAACCTGCTGCATGTTGCCATGACACAGTGAACAGAGCCTGCTGTACTGACCATAATGCAACAAGACAGACACCCCATAGAGCAGAGAATTATGAAGAAAAAACACTGTGAAAGAGAGCTGGATTAAAGCATCGCTGAGTTCTTCTTAGGATTCTTCATCCACTTCAAAGTAACTTCTTTCATCAAAGCTGAAGTCAAGATGAGACCTTCCCAGACCAATGCAAAACCCAGGCTAGACCACTGGAGACACAAGCAAAGTAAGCATTAAAAGTTGAATTATGAGTGCAACTTTCAAATGAAAGATATTTTGTCTTACACAAATGGTCAAATTTAACCTTTTGCAACATGTCCCCTCAAAATAAATAAATTAATAAATAAAATAAATCTTGTTCTCTTTCTCTCTATGCATACAAATGCAATAAACATGTGTTATTCCAGATTAAACAAAAAATGTGTGCACTAAATGTAATTTTAGTACAATTAATATTTTTTTTGTGCACCAAATGCATCAACCCATTTTTTGTGCACCAAATAACTATTTTTGTGCATTAAATGCAATATAAATGTTTTGTGCATTAAATGCAATAGCTATTTTTTGTGCATCAAATGCAATAACTAACTGTTGTGCACCAAATGCTATAACTATTTTTGTGCACCAAAAGCAGTAATTATTTTTGTGAATGAAAAGCAATAATTAATTTTTGTGCACCAAATGCTAAAATTAATATTTTGTGCTTCAGATTTTAAAACAAATTTTTAGAACAAGCCTTGAGGTTTTATACACAATACAGGGAGATTCCTGCTAATTTTCTATAATGCTGAAGATAACATGAATGCAAGTGTTAGAGGTCATTATCAGTTTTAGTACACTGGAAATAGTGTCATAGACTATAAGCCGAGACCCAGATCCACACCAGGACACTGAGTAATGAGATCCACCAATACTAGACCCCATGAGACCAGACTAAGCCCAAGATTAGACCGCTCAGGGCTCAAATCCAGACCTCAAACACCGCCCATGAAGGCATCTCACTAGACGGGATGCCATGCATTCAGAGGATTTGGATGTCCCTTAATGACTTCCAACTTTCAGGTGCTGTTTGAACAGTCAGCATTTTTTAGTTTCAGTCTTTGTATTTTTATCACTCTCCCTTTTTCCTCTGTACTTTTATCTGATCTCATCTTTCTGCAACTCATTAGAGAAGCGCTGAGACTAGGATGAACGAATATGGAGGGACTTTCTAATTCACTCGGGAGCTAAAAAACACACATTCATACATGGAACTATAGCCTAATCACCAGCACCTACTGCAAGAGAGAGAGAGTCAATACGGTCTAGTATTGTTCAGTAAAGCCCATCCACTCTACTGTCAAATCAAAAATGTACTGCAACAGCAGGGTGTCAGATGTTATATGCACATCGACGAGGAGAAAGCTTGATGACGTAATTAAGTGGCAGACGGCTCAGATCATAATCACAGCAGACATTCAGCACTGCAACATAAAAGCAAAATATTCTCATTGCTATTCTGATTTCAACAGAACACTCAATAGTAGCCATTTGAGAACGATAGTCCCTGCCTGTTTATCCCTATAATGAAAGATAAGGAAAGTGCAGAATATACAATAGTCATAAGTGGTGCTTTCTAAAAGAGCATCACTATTTCTTTTGCTCGTGCTAGGGTTAAGCATCAAGTCATGTGTATTGCTTTTCTTAGCAGTCAGATTTGCATACAGAAAGGCAAAACCATCACGGAGACTTGTGGAAGGGCTCTTTTAATTTGGCACAGCAAGAAACCACCTAGCAACCACTCAGAATACCCTAGCAACACCCTGGCTCTATAGCAGTGGGTTTTGCACAGCCAAACACAATCACATTTTCTTCTGAACATATACAAATTCTGTTATTGCATTGGTGCACACTCATAGATAAATTGTGTTCACTATAGGTCATTTTTTGTGCACCAAATGCAATAACTATATTTTATGCACTAATTGCCAAACTAAATGTGTGCACCAATAACTAATTTGCCCACTAAATGATATTACTATTTTTGTGTGCCAAATTCAACAACATTTTTTTGTGCGCTAAATGCATTTTTGTGCACTAAATGCAACTGGTGTGCACTACTAACTTTGCACTAATTTTGTGCACCAAATGCTATAACTAATATTTTGTGCACCAAATGCTATAACTAATATTTTGTGCATTAAATGTGGTGGCAAATTCCAAGTTGCACAAAAACACGCAGTCCATTTTCTTTAATATTATACATTACAGCAGGAGCAACTGAAGCATAAGATGTGAAGACTCTGGGTGGGTAGGACAGTTGTAAAAAATATTCCTGTTAATTTTACAGTAAAAACCTTGCAGCTGTGGTTGGGTGTGCCCTGAAAAACCCACTTTCATTCTCTTTCTCAGTTCCATTTAATTCCACAAATGACTAAATACATTCAGAGTGAGACGGGCAGAAATAATGCACATGTAATAAATAATCCCTTTATTTCTTCACTACATTACCAGAAATCTAATCTCTGTCAAACTACACCGATTCCCCTCCATCTCTACATCACACACTTTGGCTGAAGTGACAACCGAAGTGGCGCAACAGATATGAACCAGTTCCAGTCTGTACTAACATGGCACAGAGGGAGATAAAACAAGGACATTTATGTTAATTTAAAACATCTTTAGAACTATATTCAACATGCATATTAATCCTGAAAACCATGCAACCTGGAGGGAAAAAAAAACAGAAACCCCTGAAGAATCTGCTGTGGCTTGTTGTCTTGCATTCTTCACTAATTGTACACTGTGATTTTCCTGAGGCAAGTGACTTGGAGAGGCACGAGCCTTAACCTGGATTGACAGATATTAAGTGTTCTCATTTTAAATGCATCCTGTAAAGCTCTTTTCAGCTGGATGAAGCCTTCAAATCCTGCCTGGTGTTGAGAAAGCAATGCCTGCAGACTGTTCTATGGGATTTTCGACTTGAGCGACTGTAGATCCATATTCCATAGACATTAAAACAATGAAAATCCGACTTCTAATGCGTTTAAAGCAGAGCCGGCGAAAAGAGAGACAGAATGCATGGATCTTCTCGAGTCCTTGTGCACAAACTTATGTAACATCGATTATTTTCAAAAGCAATGGCTTGAAATACTCACCTATTCTCACTGATAATGAGCTTCTGCTGTTGTAGATTTCAATCTAGAATCGCGCGTTGATCCTCCCAAGATGATGAACTAGAACCGCAAAACCCAAACCTGCAGTCAGAACGAGCCAGGCGCTGCTCTGCTCGACTTCACATTCACTTAAGGGCTACAACTTCCGCGTTAATCACGTGGTTTCTGTCGCTGCACTGCATGTTTTTTTACTTTTGAGTGCGTGCTTGGGACTTTTGATTCATCCCAGTAACTCGAGTCATTTGAGTCGGTTCATCAAAATGATTCGTTCACTCATTCTCGCTTTCTTTCTTTTTTCTTTTTGCATATTTCTGATCAGTTTATTGTTCATATTAATAAAACTGCGTTTTTTTTATTGCTTTCTCATTCTCGCTTTCGTTCGGTGGTCTTTTCTGCAGGTTACACCAGTGAATCATGAATTAGTCGTATCCTATTTTATTTTGCATGAATATAAATCTAATACGAGTAAGCATACGCGTTTTCCAGATAAATTACAACAAATCCGTTTTGATTGATTAACCTTCTGAGAACAACATAACAGGTATTAAAAACAGCAATAACAGCCTAAATAAAATGGTTATCGGTCATGATAACATCCTAAATAAACAACATGCCCTCTAGTTAGTCTGCTAGTTCTGTGAAAGAGGCGTGTCCCTGTCCATCTGTTTAACCAATGAAATGCTCGAGTGTTACCAGTGTTGGGGGTAACGCGTTACTACCTTTTTTCAAGTAACGCCAGTTACTTTTTCCCCATTTATTGACTGACTGTGTGACTGTGTGCTGTTACTGTAGTTCTAGACTAAATGTGAATGTACATTAATGTTAGTATTCATCAAAATGAATTGAAACAGTGAAATACAAACTCAGAATATGACGCAAACCTTCAAGAATTAAATATGTTAAACAACACAAATGTATCTAATCCCATTTTATTAACCAATGTCTTTGCTACTGACCTTTGATGATCCAGTTCAACCATACTAATAAGCTAAAATAACAATTGTGCTTCATTGTTTTTTTTATTGCTGAAAAGTGTTGAACCTTCTTCTCGCGTTCTACTTTACGGATGTGAATTTACTTTTCCTTCAGCCTGTACAATGCAATCAATACAATCAAATAAACACTTAGAATACATGTGACTACAATACCCTTTAACAACCCAGTTCTGTCAGGCCTGAAGGAACCATAGACTGTATAAAAACAGGAAGGAACTCATATATGTGAGTCAGTCTGGAGTGAAGTCAGTTTTAGTTTACATAGTTTTTTCAAAATATGTTTCATATGTTAAAATAAAATAAGAAATATCATTAAAATAAAATTACAGAGGTAACAGTGTAAATATGAGTTAAATTTTGTTTTATAATGTATTTAAGACTGTACACAGCAATGCAATGTTTTTAACAATAAATGAGACTGCTTTAAAGCACTGAACAACAATAATAATAATAATACAGTTGAGTTTATGTAGTGTACTTATAAGCTTTTTCCTGAGACACGATTCCTAAGCATGAATCAAGTGTATGGTGGTTCCTCCTCGTAGTCCATAGTGGCTCACTGTTTTGTTCACATCAAGACGGTTTCCTGATAACAAATAAGGTTAGAAATTAATGATTTGCAGGCTCACTCATGGAACTACATGAAAGTTGTTAGTTGTTGCTTTTATGGTTCATATTTCCATGTTAATCCATTTCATGACTCATTACAAATGACATGTGCATCAGGTCAACCTCAAGAACAATGAATGAATGCTTTGTTTACCTTCATAAACCAGCGACATTTTCTCTGGTTTCTTCCCAGCCCAGTCACACGCCTCCTTTAGTAAAACTGAGATGCTTTCCAGTGGGAACATGTCCTTTTCCATGGTCTTTCCAGCACATTTCACAAAGATGTTGAACTTGTCCACTTTGGCAGGTTCATCTGGATCACTGAATGAGTTTGAGTATTGTGGCGCGATGTGTGGATGATCTGAAATAACGGAGCAAAACAATGATTAAATAACGTCAAGATCACAAAAACTTGAGCTGATTTTATCCACTGGGATTTGCTTTTATAGGGTTACAGTTATAAAGTAGGCGTTTCATACCATAATGTCCTGAAAATGAGTTTACAGTGGTTTGTCCAGGACCGCTCCCCTCCTGGACCTCAGACACCGATGTTTGAGGAGGATTTGTGACTGAGATGTCATCTGAAAAGAGCTTTTTGATTAAAGCCAAACTTATGTGTATTAAAATACACTGATGATTTGTGCTCAATAAGACCATGAGTATTAACATTACAACTCCATGTTGACTACCTTCAATATTATATTAAAGTTTCAAACTGCAATAGATTATAGTATGATTTCACACACTATTCAAAATTAAAAGATAATGAGAACAAATTCAGTTAAGTGTCTCCAAACATTTGACTGTGAATGAACAAAACAAGCACTAAGCATAATGAGCTATAAGTGGATGAACTGGCTAAGCTGCATGTTTACCATACTTTTATTTGAGCTCTCTGATGGCGCCGTCTGATTCTGATCGGCTGCTGAACTGTTCGCAGGTGTTGTCCACCACGACCAGATCTTCTCCACCTTAAAAGCACATTACCAGTCAAAGATTTGTAATGTAATATTCGTATGAATGAAAAAGGTTCTATAGTATAAAACAGGTTCATCACATCTTATTGGAGAAAGTATTAACAGCAGTATGCACTTAAGCCGATATCTATGGACTTCTAAGGTAATCAGCTAACCTAGTCACAGTTGTTTTCATTTTTGGCGTTTTATTCAGTTTTGATATCAAAATGTTAGTGAGAAGAAGAAAAATAAAAACTTTTAGTTATCAATCTGCATATGGACATCGGTTATGATCATCTTTGCTATCTCTTTTGAAGGTGTTACAGAATTTAGTTATATAAACAAATAACCCCAATTGTAGTAGCGTTCATTACACATTCCCACAACTTGCGCATGCAACCTGTATTTATTTTTCCTTATTATACTGTAATTGCTGTGAATTTGAAGATGGTGAAAATATGGTTTTCATATTGTCATTTTCAATACTATTCACTAGTTGCTTAGTAGCATGCATGTTACTATCATATTGGCTGTTTATTAGTACTTATAAAAGCACATATTAATGCCTTATTCTGCATGACCAACTACCTTATTAATATCAATAAGCAGTTATTTGGAGTTTATTGAGCAAAACTCTTAGTTATAGGCTAATAGTTAATATGAATTCCTTCATCTAAAGTGTTATGACTTTTGTTCCTTTAATATAGGTGTTAAGTTTGATTTATTATGTAAGTAAAAGGTAAAATGTTGTCGGCGCTGATAGCCTCGTTCTCAATTCCACCCCCCTCTCTCCCACTTTGCTTCCTGTTCTCTCTACACTGTCTTATCAAATTAGAGGTCCAAAATAAATCTTAAAATAAAAAGGTAAAATGTAAACATCTGATAATGCTTTTAGTTATACTACTACATACTCTTAGTGCTGGTTTACACATTTTGCCATAGTTAAATCCAGTACAAATACTGCAAATTTTCAAGATTCAATTAGAGTGACTTACCAGAGGAGTGAAAAAGCTGGATAAAATGTCCATGTCTTGTCAGTAGTTTGCACACTTGACTTTCAATGCTCACTGCTTTACAGCTGCCAAATATATAAGCACACTGCAGATTACTTTTGCTTTCTTTCTATGCACTTTCTCTTATAGCAGCCACCCATGGGGTTTCCCTTAAATACCCTAGTATTTTGCACAACTTTGAAAAACAACTTTGAAGCCAACACTAAACCCTTAAAACAAACATATTGCACATATGTCCTAAAGAAAAGTCACTTGTATTTGTAGTTAGTTTTATTCATGCAGATTACACGTAAATGTCTTGAAGGAGTAGTTTGTCCGATATGATGTGATTGTAATTTTATTGTCTGTATTTAATCTAAGGTTTGTCTGAGGAACAGCCAGAATTTTTGTTGTAATTGTAACAAAGTCATTTACTTTACTAATAACTTGTATGCTTCACCTCCAGACATGCAGCAGCCATTTCCATCTCAATACATCACAGCCTGTTGCTTTTGTACCATAATACTGATCTTTTTTGTTTTGTTATTTTAATATTTGTTAAATGACAGCTTTAGGTGGTTGACTTGTATTTACTATAAGTATTTACAATATAAAATATATATATTTACCTTAAAACAGTCATTCTCTTTGACTTTCCTTTCCTTTGACATGCTTCCTGTTGGAAAATTCTTTCCAATGTGAATATGTCTATGATTTTCCCATTAAATATCACAGATATATCGTGTCATATGTCGAGAACGATGTTGTCCAATCATGTATGGTTTCCTGTTGTAGATTGTCTGAAATAGAGGGTGATTAAAAACAGTTTTGCAATGTTTTAATGTCTTCACCCTTTTTTAAGTATTAAACTGGAAGGTGTGTAAGGGTTTTATATGTTAATATTTCTGTATATATATTGTAATATTTTAAATACTTACAATATGTCCCGATGATAAAGAAGCTAATTTATTTAGGTAAATCCATAATTCCTGTTTCAAAGGCCCTCGATGTGTGATATACAGAGATGTCGTGCCACTCACAGGCAGTTAACATGCATTTATACATTATTAAAATAAAACAAAAACTCCAAAACATTATTCACCCTATTTAACTGGGAGGGCATTACAGTCCTTTGGAAATCACCTGAGGTTTAGCTGGGAAAACACCCCATACATGTAGCCTTATATAAAGACTGTTTCTTAAGACCTAGCAGTTAGTCAAGGGGTAATCTGTCTTGCTTTCACATTCAAATAAGACCTATGTTTTTCTGTAAATGACTTTAAAAAATAAAAGCTGTGACCAGTCTTAAAACAATTGATGACTCATTTGGAAGACTAAGCCTTTTATGCAGCCGACATCTGTTGAGTCGCAAGCCCGGCTAGCTCAGTCGGTAGAGCATGAGACTCTTAATCTCAGGGTCGTGGGTTCGAGCCCCACGTTGGGCGCAAACTTTTTCACCTTCGTATCACCCAAGCTGCAACACAATGCATAAAAGACGTCACGATAACGCACGACCCCGTCTCTGTTGGTTCGGCTGTTAACCGAAAGGTTGGTGGTTCGAGCCCACCCAGGGACGAAAGTTATTTTTTCAAATAAATGATGAATATTCCTGAAAATTGCGACTAGTGGTGGTATACGTATATTATGTCTATGGTGGCCGGTTTGTTACAATTTTATAATTTACATTAAACTATTAAGTCTATTCTCATTATTTTATTTTAAAATATTTATTTCAAATGTTAAATAGTACAGTTATTATTATTATTATTTATTTATATTTTTAGCAATGTTGAAGTCAAATATGCTCTATACCTGATGGAAGTAATTTCTTGGCGTTACATGACCGCTTCCTAGTGGAGGATATTCAAATATTTATTTAAAGGGACAGTTCACCCAAGAATAGAACTTAAAGTGCATATTGCAGGTATTTTTTTTTTTCCAAATGAATATATAACCTTGTATGAAAATACCACATGAACCGTTAATGCAGGATTTGAAAATGTTTTACAAGACGCGAGGGCACACATTTAGATGAAAAAGTGACGCTTTCTTGGATAGTTCTCAAAAACTCCTTTTTTTCAACATCGCGTCATATTACGTCACATAAGGGAGTCGTGTGCCGCACTCTGCTTTGAGCGCGCGCGAGTCAGTGTGTTTTCGGTAGTTATTTTTATTTCAATTTATCATTGTCATGGTAAATTATTGTGTTTGTGGAGGTTGTACGAACTCCAGCCTGTCAGGACATCGAGTCCACAGGTTTCCTAACAAGAAATAGGACGGTATCGTCTGGCCTCGGTGCGTTTGTGCAGGTGAAGAGACTGGACTTCACTAATGCATCTGCTTCAAACACCTCAGTGGTGTGCAACTTAACACATGTGATGGAGGCCAAGTGGAAAAGCATGGTCAGCAGTGAATGTGAAGTGAAGTGACATTCAGCCAAGTATGGTGACCCATACTCGGAATTTGTGCTCTGCATTTAACCCATCCAACGTGCACACACACAGCAGTGAACACACACACACACAGCAGTGAACACACACACACTGTGAACACACACCCGGAGCAGTGGGCAGCCATTTATGCTGCGGCGCCCGGGGAGCAGTTGGGGGTTCAGTGCCTTGCTCAAGGGCACCTCAGTCGTGGTATTGAGGGTGGAGAGAGCGCTGGACATTCACTCCCCCCACCTACAATCCCTGCCGGCCCGAGACTCGAACCCACAACCTTTGGATTATGAGGCCGACTATCTGACCCTTATATTAACGAGTGTGACACACCTGATCAATGCTTATTAGTTTCTATTACTGGTAGTATCAATACTAGCATTGCTATTGCCTGATTACATTAGCTAACGTGTGAATATCTGTAAGCTAACACTGATCTCTCACCAAACACCTGCCCTGTTCTCCTCACATCAACTCGATTTGTCTTCTCTGACCGTTGTTCTGTCTAATCCTGGCCTGTCCTGCTCTCTTGGCTGCATAGCAGGCTCATCATTTTATCTGTGGTCCGTCATAGGAGTGTAAATACACATTTAAAATTGCGATCCATGGTTTTCCTGTGGTTTAAATGGACCGCGCTCCCTTTTGATGTGTCACTTCCGGTTTTGGCGCGTTTCAGATGTGGAAGTAAAATTCTCTCACAAAAACGACTCCAGAAGCATTAATAGCACATTTTAAAGTATATTTTAAAGAAAATCTAGTTCCTACAGTATTTTTCTATACATCGACTCACTGGAGTCCTTTGCCCTTTAATGGCTTTAATTTAAAACACTATTGGGCTACCAGTTGCTGGTCGATGTTTTCAAATCCGTGCTCTTTGCCAGATGAGTTCACAGTAATTAGTAAATGCTGGAGGAAAGCCATTTGAAAAGGATCATCTTACTAGATTTCCTAGAAATAAGTGGGAGTGTTCTTATTTAACACCATGTGTGGCTGAGAGGATTTGCTTGTTACTACAATTACATGTTGGCTACATGTCAGTTGTTTTCTGCATATTAGTCCTAGTCCCTTCCAGATGAATAATGTCAGCGTCTCATTAAACTCTCCACATGAGTTCTGTGTTGACAAGCTACAACAGCCCAATTACACACACACACACACACACACACACACACACACACACACACAGTTTGTCTTATGAGGAAATATACCATTTATTTACTTAAATAGGTGTACACCCAATCTTTGCTTTCTACATTTTATATATAGTCATAACTACATTTGACAATTTGTCTATAGAAAAAAGTGCTAAAAAATTTAAAATGGTTTTGATTAGTAAAAAAATATTGGCATCGTTAAGCAGGTAGGCTAGGTATGCATTGAGCTCGTCAGTAGGCAGGATTGATGGGGTGCAGAGGCTGGTAGGAGGTATTGATGGCTTGAGTTGGCTGGTTAAAAGCTTGCGGCTGATGGTGAACCTGGTTAATGGCAGTGTTAATGACCACCAGAGAGTGTCGTTGAGCCTTCAGCTCTCTTGCCATCTGACACCAGACACACACGGTGCAGCAGGCCACTGTACAGCAGTCATCCTGTATCGAGCCCTTCATGCAAGACAAAAAACATCAAACCTAGTCAGACTAAAAAGAAAACCACGAAACTGAGTAGTCAATAAGGGGAGGGCCCAGGAAGCATTGGTCAATCAAACTTGGGACAATTGTTGAGCCACGCAACATCTAAAAACCCAATGAATTCAGTTTGTAGTTCTAAAACCGGAAGAGAATGGGAGTTTTTGAGGAATTTCAGTGGGAAAAATAAGGTGTGTGGTAAACATTAATTGAAAAGACTTAAATGTTTTGTTCTTCAGTATAATTTAAATACAGTCAAACCTCAAAGGTAAATGTTGAATCCAGTGTTTATTTGAAAGACTTAAGTCTCTATATAAGCACCAGAATGTTTTTCCAGTTCATAAACACAAACTCGTTATTGTGGTAGTTGAATTTAGTTAAATATATATTTATCTAGTATTTTAACCTAGGTCCCATACAAATCAAAAACTGTACCACTAGAATTCAAAATTAAATTAAATTAATGAAATTAAAACTAATGTTCTAAAGTTTGGAATTAATACTTATATTCAGCAATGATGCATTCAGTTGATCAAAAGTAAAAATAATTTTACGTTGATACAAATAATTTCATTCAACATAAATTCTGTTAATTTGAACTTTCTGTTCATCAAAGAATCCTGGTAGTGTATCTATTGGGTTTTCCACAAAAATATGAAGCAGCACAGCTGTTTTCAACACTGATGATAATAATAATAATAATAAATGTTTCATGAGCACCATATCAGCATATTAGAATGATTTCTGAAGGATCATGTGACACTGAAGACTGGAGGAAAGAAATACAGCTTTGCATCACAGGAATAAATTACATTTTTTAAATATATTACAATAGAAAACAGTTCTTTTAAATTGTATTGTATAGTGATGCTGTGTTTACCTTAATGTGGAATCTCTCTCTCATGCTGCTCCTCATGGAGAGTGTAATAGGATGCAACATGCCACCAAAGCATATCTCCAGCAGGGGGAGACAGAGACACTCTCCAAATTCCTCGCTGGTCTTACACATGAGGCAGTAAGGACACCATAAACCACAGCAACCTGCCACATGAAAACAGATGCCTTGCATCAGCTCACATCTTCAGACACCGTTAATTCTTGTTCCTCACACATACAAACATAGACTATGTTTCCTGTTTGTCCTCTTTCTCTTTCCACCACACACTTACAGATGCCCATGTCCTCACAGCAGTCACACACTCCGCTGCTCCACTGGGTCATGTTAGTGGTCACCATCATGGCTGGCTGGACACTTACAGCTGAATGTGCCATCATGAACTGACCTGAGGAAACACATTCAAAAATCCAGACAAATCAGAATGCTAAATCTTAAACACTTGTGGTGATGGCGCAGTGGATAAGACACATGCCTTTGGTGTGAGAGACCCGGGTTCGAATCCACTGTGAGACACCAATGTGTCCCTGAGCAAGACACTTAACCCCTAGTTGCTCCAGAGGCGTGCGACCTCTGACATATATAGCAATTGTAAGTCGCTTTGGATAAAAGCGTCAGCTAAATGAATAAATGTAAACACACTTCTAATGAATAAACTGATTAGCTATTTATTTATGGAGGCATGTGTTTAAATACAGGTGCCTTTATTCTTATAGCCTGTGCGCACATTATTTACTACTACTTATAATTACTGTATTATTATTATTACGCAAAATTGCATTTAATTAGTTGTGAGGGTTCCACTTTACCTGGACATGCTTGATAAAGTGAGGCACTTTTTAAATCTGTTGTGATGGATTAATTCTTATCAAGGCATAAAGCCTGTCATACAACAGTTAATTACACTGGTTTTGACCTCATTTTGCATTCTAGTTGGGCTACAAACAGAAAACCACGTCATGTGACAAAACACATCGAGATTATATTTGATATACGAGAGCAAAAAGATTTTATCTGTGAATCTACCCCAAACTCCCGTTCATGCACAGCTCAGCACATCTGAAATGAAACATTTCCTGTGGTCATTTTGAATCTTCGAGCCTTTCTGAGTAAGTTGTATCTTTCACAATCAAACGTCTAGATTGAGGTCTATGAACTTCCTGAGCTGGAAAGGGAGGTTTTACATTGCATCACTTTAAAAAAGAAAAGAAAAAAAGACAGCTACAAGAGTCTGTCATGATCTAATATCTCCATTACAATCAGAGATCGCTGTGAAACCTGATCTGGACTGAAAAAGAAGAATCCCTTCCCCACCTGCAGGGCCGGTCCCGTCCCACACCCCAGCACAGAGAAACACAATGCAAATTTCCAATAAAGAAATAAATAGAGGAAAAGGAAGAAGAGATGGAAATAATACAGCAGTATGGTTGCCAATGACTACAGAACAATATGAAATGAAAGCATATAAGGGAGGGCAGAGAACAGGATTTTCATATTTTCCCCCTCATTTTACTTGTAAATTGCCTCTGGCATCATGTTTCATGGATGGAAAAAGAAATCCATGAAACATGGATGGTTAATGGTGGAAAAAATACTAGTATAGAAGATTACAGGAAAATGATTTTTTAAATCTAAAGAGTTGATTTACAATTAAAAAATATGGCCTATACGCTTGAGAATTTGAGCAACAAAACACAAATTTACTTTTCTAGACAAATTTGTTTGCGGTGGCACCGGTTTAAAAACTATTTCAAAGATAATCCTAAATGAAATAGTGAATAAAGGAATCAGATGTAGGAACAGTACAGAAATGGAATACTGCAGAAAGCAACTAATGCATATTATTTACACTAGAAGTGTTGAAAGCGGTGTACTTGCCTGAAGCCTGCTCTTCTGAGGGTGTGGAGTCGTGTGTGTTGATGCGCTGCTGTCCGCAGGGGGAGGAACTGAAAAAAGCATCGTTCTAGTTGGAGCGCCATGTCTGCGTGACCACAGGTGGGTACAACAGAGATGAGGACGTGACACAACCCCAACCCTGTACTATTATCAACACAGATTAAAAATAGAAAAACAGGTGCATTTCTATTGTGATCAAGGAAGTAAAGACAATCACTGGATTTCATTTTTCATATTTTAGTATCCTTGAGATACCATTACACTTTTTCTTATTTTCAATTTCTATTTTAGCAATTAGTTATTTGTCATTGTATGTATATATATATATATATATATATACACACACACATATTTCAGCTAGTTTTCTCATGTTAAGTTAAAAAAAAAGAAAAAAGCTTTTTAATGGTCTTCGTTTCAATTTTAGTTCACTATAATAACCCTGTTATAAACCACTTATAAAAGGTGGCATGATAATATTAATATACCTTTACAAAGTCTTAAGACTAACCCTTATGATGTAACACATCCTGGAATAAAACCGGTCTGTGCACTGAGCAGAATAAAGCTTTGCTAAACAGCAGCGCACAATGCAAAACGTAAACATTGCAATGTGCTTGCTTAGTGATGACTCCGTAAACATACATAGGTTGAGCTTTAGTTACAAAATGCATTGCCATTTGAACGTTTAATTTGCTGTGACATCTGAGCTGGGATCAGGTTCTAAACCTCTATTATGCCTTTTAGTATTTATAAGCAAAAGCAAACACAACCAGTATTACAGTGCAGTGTTAACCTATCAATCCTGTCAAATAAATTCTGCAGTCAATCTCTTTATAAAGTTAAGGAATCCAAAAATGTGATGATTTGAGAGCATAGAATGTATGAGGCACTCCCACACAGGCCTCATAGTTTGTCTCGATCATACTGATCAAATAGCCATTTTTATTTAGCAGTGGCAAGCAAAACATGATTATATTGGTAATAAAGGAGCAACATATATAGGAGCCTGACTTCAATGTTTTGTTTGTGGTAAGAAAGTATTACCTTAATTTACCTAAAACCAGAAAGTTTCAAACAACCAAAAACACTATCTCAACATTTAGTGCATAACCCTGTTAATGAATGATTTCACTAATTTACTCATTTATAATTTACCCTCATACTGTCAGGTGTATTTGACTCGCTTCTGTGAAAAACAAGATGTTTTCCATCTCAAAGTGGATGGGACCCTAAAAAAAAATCAATGCTTCAAAAACCACACAAAATGAACATGACAATCCCTACGACCCCAACTGATGCCTCGATGCCTCAGAGATGGATTATTTTTTAAACATCTCTGTTTCTCTCAAATACATCGGAGATAGCATTAGGGTGAGTAAACCATGAGAACATTTTAATGGGTGGAGCATCCCTTTAATATAACGTCTAGTTTAACATTCTGAGTTTGATTATTTCTTCCTCTTATGATTTACTAGTAAAAATACTATAGCTTTTTTTTTTGTAATACTATAGTTTCAGATCCTGTTTTGCACCCAATTCACATAAAGAGCACAAACTGAAACCAGACTGAAGAGAAGAAACCAAACCGCACACAGGTGTCATTCCAGAAATAATTTATTTCACTTCCATTTGAATCTTTTTTGTTTTTAAATGTGGAAAGAACCAAAAAAAATAAAATAAAATAAAATAAAAAAAAAAAAACTTTGAGAGCAGGAACCAAGATGACAGTAACAAAGTGAGGGAACGCTCGCTCCCCTTTAAACATGACAACCAGGGACGCGACAAACGCTCCATCACCTTGTCTGCCACAGCATCAGATCTCCCAGCAGAGACAGAAGAGGCCGAAAATCCATTTGACCAAACTGGAGTGTATTACAATGCTCTCGGATGTACGTATGTGTGTGTGTGTGTGAACGAATGCATCGGTCTCAGTGTTTCTGGCTTTATCTTAAGGTTTCACTGTGCCTCCTAGACCATCAAGACCAATCATCCACACCAGAGGGTCACCAATCGCCTCCCAACTTTCCTTTAGTTGTGGGCCGGAAGCTATCGAGTGTGTGCGTGCCACTTTCCACGCTCATATTCATCCCGCCTTCCTTCCACGTACGGTGAGGAAAGAGATGCTGAAATACTGAAGATTATCAACACTCTGATCCTGTCAGTTCATTAACATCTCTCTCTAGCTCTGCTTGCCGACACTCGTGCCGCTTTCCGCCCTGGAGAGACAGAATCCATTCGGGATTCTTCTGGGTTGTCTTGGATCATGTAACGTTCCTCCCAATTTATATGCTCTTACTGCATGCCTCACCAGCAATACATGTACAAACACACACACACACACGGATTAAACGCCTTTCACATAATGACTTGACCTTGGACAAACGTCCTAATTTCATGTTTGGCATTAATCATCTGTCTTTCCCCCCCAATCCTAACCCCTCTTAATCCTCAGACAAAATAAAAACACCAAAAAAACAGGAACCATCTACTTCATCCCATTAACAACGCAAATATATAAAAAAGAAAATACTCAAGTTTTTTCAAATTCAAGGCACAATGTCTCTGTTTCCCCTTTTTGCCCTTAAATTCAGAGTACCACAGACTTAACTGTCAATCACTCATGAGAGGCTCCGCCTTCAACCCATTGCCTCTCTGCTAGCCCCGCCCTTCTTTAGCTAACACTGTTTAAGAGATGTGTCTGTTTGGGAGTGTTTCACAATCCCACACCAGTGAGTACAAACAATCAAAAAACGAACAATCACAACAACAACAGCAAAAAAAAAAAAAAAAAAAAAAAAAATTAAATAAAACCCAAAAAGTCACGTCCTGTTTTCTGTGTTATGTCAGAAATTTGAGTCATATCCATCAGCTCATTTTTGGCAAGCTTGTCTTAAATAAGCACTAAGTATTGATAGATAGGATACACATACACCATTACGTGTGGTTTAAAGTAGATGCGTTCGTCATTTTTTTTTTTTTTGTATCATTTTCTTCTCATAGACTTCAAGAATTTTAGTCGATTTTCATTCGTCAGTTTAAAGGTTTACGTGAATGCAAGCAGGGACAGAGTTCGCCATGGTGTCTTGCTTTAGACGTGGGTCTTGAGGGGGCGAGATGACTTTTTACGAGACTCCATTCACCAGGGCTAGAGCCTCCCCGGGCGATGCCACGCCATTGCTAGGGGAGCGCTTAGAAGGAGTGCGCTCTTCCTTACTCACGCTAGTCCCGTTTTCCTGAAGAACAGAGAATGAAACGTACTTTAAAACATTGTTCTGAACCTAAACCTCATGAAACTCTTCTTTTACTCAAAAGAAAGCCTTAAAACAATTGATGATGACGGTACGGTGGCTTTACACACACGGACCTATTACCAATTTATTAAAAAGAAATTGTGAAGACAAAGACAGGAAAAAAAAAAAAAAAAACTGAACTAATATTTAAGTTATGATTTATTCAGTTAGGGCTGCATGATTAATTGAAATAAATTGAAAAAATTGAAAATGCAATATGGGTACAATATTGCAATTATCCATTTGCAAATGCTGTGATTTAACTATCATTTCATTATTAATATATTTTTTAAAATACTCATTTAATATTAATATAGGCAATTTCTTTTATAATATTAATAAACATAAAATATGTAAATACAAATATTTCAATATTAACATTAAGCAGAACAATAACAACCACCATAAAAAAAACTAATTATTTATTAATATTTCATAGACTCATTGATATATAAATCACAAAATTTTGGCCAAATTGTGCAGCTCTACAAGCCTGAAGCTTTTATCTCCTCTCATTAATAATAATAATATAAATCTAAAACAATGCATATATTTTAAATATTAAATAAAATCATAATTAAATTTCATCTCAAATCACGCCGTCTTAATCTGTGGGGTGCGTTCTGTCACTGTATTGTAGTATTTGCAGACCTTGGGATGGGACGTATGCTGGGTCACCTCCTTCTTCCCTGGGAGATTCTGTCTGCTCTGAGAATCGGCACGAGAGATGAAGTCAGCAACAGTAACTAAATCAACAGAGAGAGCAACAGCAGTCAGGTTGAGGGGGAAAAAGCAGCACTTGATCAAACAAGTGGAATAATCCAATAACCTAAAGCAAGAAAAGCTCTTCGGCTCGCATTTGTATATCTTTTACTTTCTGTAGGCCACTGTGAAATTAACATTGCCATTTACAATCTATTTTAAAATCTGGTCAGCAACAACCCCCAACAGTCCCTACTCTCTCTCAACAATTACTCTCTACTATCAGTTTTTCTCCTCCATCTCGACCCCTTCCCACTCTCTCACTTGGCTGTCTGTCGCGGCTGGTGGAGCCTCCCTCAGGACGACTGCCACGATTGCGACGGCGGCGGCTTCTATTGCGGCGCTGGGGCCTGCCCTCCTCTTCTGAGAGAAATTAGGGAAGACAAAGAGAGCATGAGATGCAACGGGACCAATTTATTTTCAGTTTAACTTCTGAGGCATTTTCCTTTGATGATTCATTATGACCCGAGGCTTTCCTAATGTTTTCTGTTCAAGTATATAGATACCCCTGTTTTAGAAATGTAACTTTTTGCTTAAAATCTGATCGAAAGTTCAGTTGTACAAGAGTAGCTTTCAGTTTACTTTGGAAATAAACGTGATGTTTTCTCTATTCCTGAGACAATTTGAGCTCATTGTGTGACTAAACTACAAAATAAATCTTTAAAGAGAAGGATGTATTACTACTGTTCAAATGTTTGGGGCTAGCAAAATTTTAAATGAATGATGCATTAAATTGATCAAAAGTTATATTTTTTAATTCAAATAAATTGTACTTTTTAACTTACTATTTCAAAGATATATTTCTTGAGCACCAAATTAGAATGATTTCTGAAGGATCATGTGACACTGAAGACTTTACATCACAGGAATAAGAGGCATTTTAAAATATATTACAATAGAAAATAAACGCAGCCTTGGTGAACATAAGAGAATGAGCAAAAATATTTGAAAAATCTCACCAACACTAAACCACGCACAACTAGGGCAATTTGACCACATTGGCTGCATACCAATTTCCTTCCAAATGTTCATGTGCTAAAAAATAAATGTTGAGCAGCCAACCAATAAGTAACCACAAGAATACAAATGAAGTGAAATGCACAGAAGCTGTGCATTCTCACTGCTGCATTACACATCTTTGATGTCAATAACAGGATTTCACTGTCCACTCTGTTCAAATGTGGATGAACGGCTACACATAGATGTGTGCAAACACTGTCAGAGCTATGTGAGATCACTACCATCCTTTTGTGGGGGTGGGTTTTTTTCCCCATGAGTTTTTAACATTCTAAAAGCTCTCTAGTCAGTGTATTCAGTAGGTGTAATGTATTGTAAGTTGCTTCAGAGGTATTGCAAATATTACGTACAACAATAATAAAACATTGACATAAAAAAGGAAATTTACTTTTGGTACTTAAGTACTTTTAAAAGCAAGTACTTCTGTACTTTTACTATAGTAAAAATCTGTCTTTACAACTTTTACTTTTAATGGAGTAATATTTGACCAGCAGTATCTGTACTTTCACTCAAGTAATGGAGTTGTGTACTTTGTCCGCCTCTGCTTATGACTGGTTTTGTGGTCCAGGGTCACAGATGTTCTTTTCAAATCAACCTGTGTGCATCAAAATAAACTGAAACTTTCTCATACCCAGTCCATTCTCACTGGCGGCTGCCTGACTGTCGGATTCATTAGCGGCTGCATCCATAAGGCTGGGTTCCTGGTCATTACGCCGACGGCGTGAACGTCTCCTGCGGTCAGTGCCGCCCATGCTTTCACTAGCATCTGTATCACCGCCTAATTCACCTTCTCCCTCCAGCAGAGAGTACGGGTTACTGTCTGGATCTCGGAGCACTGGAATATACACAAAAACACAGATGTTCAGCAGGACACAAACGATGATAAACAGGACTTTGCATGCATAAACTACCAAGCATTAAAAAAAGAAAAATTATAATAATTAATTTTCCTTATCAATTTTATTAATTTTGATTTAAAAAAAACATGGTTTTGACAATTTAGTTTGACAGTTTCAGTTGCTTTACTGAACGACAATTAATTTGTGTTTTTTTAATAAAAAGAGATATTTCACAGCGGAGCCATTTCTATCCAATTAAGTATTTTACATCATAACTTGGAAAAAATACATTCACTCTAGGAAGTGCTCTTTAAAATGCAGTTTTTATTCATTACAATCAGTGCATACCTGAGCTGATAGTGTTTCGTAGCCCTGGTCCTCCCCGGCCCCTGCCAGTGCTGGAGCCACGGCCACGGCCTCCACGCTTGGAGCCCCTGTCATCTCCTCCAACACCTTTTGGCCTGGGCTCTCGCTCTCCTGCCTCTTCGGTCTCTGAAGCATTTGACATTTCAGAGTTTGTTCCTGCAGAGAAGACAAGGATTTAAAAAAAAAGTTTTAGGCAGCCCCAGAAAGATTTTGTTCAGATTAAAATCTATTTTCAGTTAAATGTAACATGCATTCATTAAATTTTTCAGTCATTTTTATATTTACTTCCAACAACATCCCTAATGTAGAGGTTTAGAAAAGTGCTGTGGTGGGTTTTTGTTCCATCTAGTGGTTGAGGAAAAGTAAAAGCAAATGTGCCTTCACCCATGGCTGCCTTAACCCTGTTGCACCTGAAATCTTGTTGTACATTAAATCATGAAATATATACAAATAAAATGTATAGACAGACTGTCCAAGACAGAAGAGCATTGTGGAAGTTGCATCTCACCATAGCCAGAATATGTATTGTTAGATTTGCGTCCACGTCCTCTTCCTCCATAGGTGCGTGTGGTCTGCAGGGAGTTGGTGCTCTCGTCAGTGAGGTAACCCCGTTCACGCTCGCCGGTGACCCCTGATCCAGAGCGGCTGGGGGGTGCGCGGTATCCCACCCCAATCTGACGGAGCTGTTCATCAATCTGTAGGCGCTCGAGACGCAACAGCTCCACCTCCTGTCAATCACAGAGAGAGAAAGCACTGTCAGGCATTGCTGTAAAACTACATGCAGAGTTACAGATCACAAAAGCAATATAATGTAATAATTACTGGTTTTCGTTTAATAGCAAAATGGGGAAATAATATATATGCTATTATCAATGACAATATAATACATAATATAATATGCAATATATCATATAATATATTTTCTTATCATATATTGTATAGCAATAATATAATATATAACAAAATATCAGAAGGAAATAATATTTACTGGGTGTGGGGAAAGAAAAAAAAAAAAAAAAAAAAAGTAAAAATCACAATTTTGTAATATACATGATCCCCTGCTGATTTTGTACATTTGCCCACTGACAAAGAAATGATCAGTCTATAATTTTAATGGTAGATTTATTTGAACTGTGAGACACAGAATGACAACAAAAAACTAAATCCAGAAAAACGCATTTCAAAAAAGTTATAAATTGATTTGCATTTTAATGAGTCAAATAAGTATTTGATCCCCTATCAATCAGCAAGATTTCTTCAGGTAAGGAGCTGCAATTAGGAGCACTCTCTTAAAGGGACTGCTCCTAATCTCAGTTTTGTTACCTGTATAAAAGACAAACTGTCCACAGAAGCAATCAATCAATCAGATTCCAAACTCTCCACCATGGCCAAGACCAAAGAGCTGTTCAAGGATGGCAGGGACAAGATTGTAGACCTACACAAGGCTGGAATGGGCTACAAGACCATCGCCAAGCAGCTTGGTGAGAAGGTGACAACAGCCGAAGAGAAACAAAATAACAGTCAATCTCCCTCGGTCTGGGGCTCCATGCAAGATCTCACCTCGTGGAGTTTCAATGATCATGAGAACGGTGAGGAATCAGCCCAGTAATACACGGGAGGATCTTGTTAATGATCTCAAGGCAGCTGAGACCATAGTCACCAAGAAAACAATTGGTAACACACTACACCGTGAAGGACTGAAATCCTGCAGCACCTGCAAGGTCCCTCTGCTCAAGAAAGCACATGTTCAGGCCCGTCTGAAGTTTGCCAGTTATTCAGAGGAGAACTGGGTGAACGTGTTGTGGTCAGATGAGACCAAAATCCAGCTCTTTGGCATCAACTCAACTCGCCGTGTTTGGAGGAGGAGGAATGCTGTCTATGACCCCAAGAACACCATCCCCACCATCAAACATGGAGGTGGAAACATTATGCTTTGGGGATGTTTTTCTGCTAAGGGGACAGGACAACTGCACCGCATCAAAGGGACGATGGAGGGGGCCATGTACCGTCAGTTCCAGGGCACTGAAGCCAGTCAGGGCATTGAAAATGGGTCGTGGACGTGGATGGGTATTCCAGCATGAAAATGATCCAAAACACACGGCCAAGGCAACAAAGGAGTGGCTCAGGAAAAAGCACATTAAGGTCCTGGAGTGGCCTTGCCAGTCTCCAGACCTTAATCCCAAAGAAAATCTGTGGAGGGAGCTGAAGGTTCGAGTTGCCAAACATCAGCCTTGAAAACCTTAATGACTTGGAGAGGATCTGCAAAGAGGAGTGGGACAAAATCCCTCCTGAGATGTGTGCAAACCTGGTGGCCAACTACAAGAAAAGTCTGACCTCTGTGATTGCCAATAAGGTTTTTCCACCAAGTACTAAATCATGTTTTGCAAAGGGGTCAAATACTTGTTTGACTCATTAAAATGCAAATCAATTTATAACTTTTTTGAAATGCATTTTTCTGGATTGTTTTGTTGTTATTCTGTGTCTCACAGTTCAAATAAACCTACCATTAAAATTATAGACTGATCATGTCTTTGTCAGTGGGCAAACGTACAAAATCAGCAGAGGACCAAATCATTTTTTCCCCACCGTATGCACAAGACAACAAAATATCAGAATTATTATTTAAGGGCAAAGTTTTTACTATTTTGTTTGTAACACAGAAAGTAAACCTCTTGATAAATATTATTGAGGAGGCTGATGAAACGATCAGCTTTGAGAGCTGTGGTTCTTCATGTTATCTCTCAAGCAGGATTATCTGCAGAGACAACATTTATTGGGGTGGGTTTTCACTAGATGCAACTTGTCTGTAAATGTGTGTGAAGGTGTCAAATCAGAATGTGACAGCTGGCAGTTTGAAACAGCTGCTAAACACTGACAGAGGAGGGCAATGTGCTAGAGCTGGGCTGGACAAGGATACAGCTATTTTGAGAGGTGCCTGGGTAGATAGCATGTAATCCACACTTTGCCCCCTCCCCCACCAAATCTACCCCCAATGCGGGTATTTTTAGCATCAGTTAGTGGTTAAGTTCGACCAGCAGCTTTCCATGAAGGAGGAGATCAGCTGACCAGTCAATGAGAGAACAGTTCATTTCAAAAGCTCATCTTTAGTATGGTACAATGAATTCAATATAAGGTTTCAGCATTTGTACACTTAAGTCTTGAACAATAACAGAACAAACACTCTTCAGCAACTGCAATCACTGCTGAACACCACCCTTCACGCCTGGTGACTAACCTGAAGGTAGGCCACGTGGTATTCGAGCAAGGCCTGGGCGTTACTGATGTTCTCTTTGGTTCCAACAAAGATAAAGGGAACCATTCCCTGAATAACAAAGACAAAGAGGAATAACATTTCTGATGTTAGTAAAATCGGAAGCTATTTCATATATTAAACGATTAAAAACACTCAATGTGTGTACACTTGCATGAAAATAAACAGCTTATTACTAATATTGTGTTGTTTTCCTCACTGAGGATTTATTTAGCTGTGACAGTGAGAGGTTTGTTGTATCAGGTGGGCGGCTCATTCACCTCTTTGCTGCTGACAGTGTTGTCTCTGCCAGCCCCCTGCCTGCCTACCTCCTCCCTGGGCAGCTTTTTATCATTGTCCCCTTCGATCCGGACTCGAACCACGCCCGATTTGTCTACTATTTCCTGGATACTTTTGCCGTTTTTGCCAATGACTTTGCCTGTTGTGAAAGAGAGAGAATCGTTGGGTAAGAACACATGGGCTTTGGCAGATTTTCAGAATTTATGCTTAGCTAATGTCTGTCCACAAATGAACTGCATTCAGAAGTCCAAACGAAATGTGTCTAATAATTAACTCGCCTACAAGGTTCCTTGGAACTTGGAAGGAATCCTCCTTAAACTCCAGATATGTCCTGGCCTGCTTCACAGCCTCTGGGGTCTTGAGTCAGAAAGAACAACCCATCAAAATCACTGCTGTCACTCATCTTTATATGCAGCTTTGTAAATAACACAAGATGAACTTATAGAAAAGATAAACACCTCTCCATAAATCCTAAATGTGCAGCTCTCTTCTTCCAGCTCAATGGCAGTGACGCCGGGAACTTTGCGGGCCTGTTGGATGTTGGCGCCGTGAGAACCGATAGCCAGACCCATTAGATCCTCACGCACCCTCACTTCCTCCTGATATGCAGACGCCAGCTGTTTACTCGTCTGCAACAAAAAAAAAACCAAAAAAACAAAACAAACAAAAAACACACACACGTTGAGCTATTTGTCTGTTTTAATTAAACCACAGGGGGAATCCAGCATGACCACAATCACTTTTACAGGAACATGCATATAATGACAAGCAAAAAAACAACAACACAGAAACAGAATTGCACTAACAATAGTTATATCTTCACATGATGACTTTCTCTGTTAGGACTAGCTAACGTATTTTGCTTGTAAAATGTGTAACAAATTAAACAACAAAGATCCCCATATAGCGTATTTGTGTACCTCTAAGTGTTTAGTGGCCTCCTCGTTACGGGACATCAGCATGAGTTTGGTGCGAATACTCCGGAAGTGCATGTCACTCAGTAGGGCTGCTCGTTTCACCGTGCACTCGCTTGTGGACTGAGGAGAAACAGACAGACATGCTCAGACACAACAATGTATATTCCAGTATCATAACAAGAGAGTAAATAGAATTAAACACTGACCAGGACAATAAGTTGGTGTGTAAACGTGTTGTAGAAGATGCAGTTGGCTCCGATTGCTTTCCTGAAGTCTTTGTGGATGTTCTCAGTCAAACAGCTGCATCATTCAGAAAAGAATAGAATACATTTAATTCTTCCAAAATTATTATTGTTGCGTTTATTTCCCAGTCCTATCACACACAATTTGTTGAGGTTGACATAGGCTTAATTTGATTAGCTAAAAACAACTTGCATACAAATTTATAACAAAATACAGTTTAGTACGAGTGGACTGACTAAAAAGTGGATTTAACATTGCATGTGTGACTTACATCTCTCTGAGATCCTCAGGTACAGCGATGGGGACTTTGTAAAAGGAGTTTTCAGAGGAAGGGCTGTTGGGATTGACCGGCCGGATTCGTTCCGATGTGACAATTTCGTTGTATGTGGCATCGCAAGCTGCATATTCGATCACATAGAACTGAACGGGAAAAAAAATAAATAAATACAAAATATTACAATGCCCACCACACACATTAAACAACAAAACAATGACTGCATGCTGAACACTGTTAATAGTTCAGATAGTAAAACTGGATTATTATACTGATTATTACTCTCTGGAATATCACAAACATGGCATTCTTGCATCAAATAGTTGTGTATAATGACTGTTAAGAGGTACATTTGACCATTTAATAAAATAATTTAACCTCAAACCAATTTTTCATGTCCACTTATGTACAGTCAGCTTTGAATCGGACTCCTGTTGGGTTTATTTTGCAGTAATGACCAGCTGACTGTTTATTACACAAGTCACAATAGCCTCTTTCACAGCCTCACCACTTTAAAGACACAGCAAACAGACTGAAACTGCTCAAAGACGGTTTTGTTGTGCTAGACCACTAGCTTAAAATGCCAGTAATTAATCACTGTGCTGTGACTCGTTAGCACAGCGCACGCTCAGAGTGTGACAGAAGCCATATTGCAGACAGAAGCATTAAGCCAACATTAAGTATCTGCTGCCTGTAACACAGTAAAAGCAGTGGGGAAGAAAATCGATTGTAGATGATCTGAGAACAGCGACTAAAACAAACCCTATATCTCATATCAGCGGTAACACACGACTTACACTCAGTGACCTAGAATGCAGTCAAAAGTCAAGTCTAAATTTGTCCTATTATTCGACTGCCCCAGTATCAGAATGAATGTGTGCAAGAGGGAGAAGACAGTTCCCAGTGCTCCATGTAACGCTATGAGAGGTCTCATGTGCTACCTTAACCCAATAAGCCAAAATGTGTGTGTGGAGGCAGGTTTAAATGGGACCTTATGTCAGGAAACACTGCACAGCAGACATAAGCTGTGTAAGAAAAGTCCTATTTGTGTATCAATTTTACTTTTATTTATTCCTTTAAAAAGGAAATAATACTTTATTGTAAATGTCAGTGTTTTACTATAACCTTACAATAATGTTCCAAGTTCAATAAAAGCAAAGCTCTATGATGTTGATTACTACACTAAATAATTTGGATTTCTCCCTCAGAATAAAATAAAATAAAAAATAGAGTGTACATTACTGAACTTTCACATTGAACCAGGATACAAATTAATATGATACTAGTGAGGTAAAATTGCTTACCAACCTTTTCGGGGCAGTTATATTCAATATTTCAACTCCTATCATGACTACGCAGAACCTTTAAGCTTAGTTTAGATGGAGCAAAAGGTGTCCCCAAGAAACACAGGATTTTACTTATACCTAGAATAGAAGTCCACTAACAAAAGACTTTAATAAAAAAAGTTGAAAGTATAAAGAATTATTTCTTATATAAGTTTATCAACAAAAATATTCAGAAATATACAGTCCTAATGCAAAGGGAAAATCAAAATGATTTTTCTGGTAATGACAGCATATGACTGATGTGGCCATTATAACACAACTAGTATTGAACCTAGAACATTTCTTAAACCTGATGCCTTAAGTGGGACCCATAGAGAGGATCCCAGATGTCTTTAAACGGACCTACATTTTGCGGTTGTTTGTCTTGCTCATGCATACTCAATGCATATTCTAAAGCTTAAGGCGATCCGCTATTAGATCACCAGGGGTTCAGTCTGACTCAATAAATGAGATCACTCTAGTGTTTATGGGTAACTGGGTCAGTGCTGCAGATGTGTGTGTTAAAAGGACTACTGGAGCAACGAGTCCCAAAAAGACCTGAAACACCCTCAATCAATATTCATATATTCACTTTGGACTTGACTTCAGAGGCCAACTGAGTGAATAACGAGAGACAGAACCCTTGAAACGCAGACCCCGTAACCCACATCTGATCAAACATGTGCGTAGTGGTCGCTTGCACACCTGGACCCGACTTACCTCTCCCTTCATCATCCTCACCCTCGCCAACCACCAGCCACAGGGCTCCTGCTCGTTTGCTCTGGAGTAAACCTGCAGGAGAAAGACCAGGTCAGGTGATTGTGCGTAGGAAAACACTGAAAGAAATTGTATCTCTGTGTGTTTAACAGAAAGCAAGAAATTAATTAGTACCCTTCTTTGTACCATAATAGTATAGTGCTATAGTATAGAGAGAAACAAATAAAAGAATGCAGAATGTGTCAGGTATATTTGTATCTAGTGATCAACTAGAAAATCCCAATACAGAGAAGATGTATATATTTTATAGATTTAATAATAGCAAATAGGACTTGCTCCACACATTTGCTGAAATTTAAAGAACACATTCTCACAATATTTAGGCAATTCGCTTGAAAACAAAACATGCATTAATTCATCAACAGTGCTGCATTATTTATAGACAATTCTGTTTGACTTTGGATCAATTTCAGTGATGTTAATCGGTCAGTTGAGCAATTTCAAAGAAACTATAGTGGCACCAGCATTAAGATACTGGCTGAAACTAATAATTTGATAAGAAATTTCATGTTATGACCAATCACAAATAGTAGACAGTGGAATTTTATATTTTCTTGTCCAAAAATTCAAATTTTTGGACAAGTCAAATGTCAATTTTTTTAATTCTGCAAAAGAATTTCTCAATCACTAAGATCAGCCATTAACAGATATATTTGACTCTAAAACGGCCAAATATCAAAAGATTAACTGGTGTATTACTAATTCTAATTATGCAATTTAAGTTATACTTGTATTGGCAAGATACTGTGTATGACATACAGGAGAAATCTAGAATGAACAAACCTGGAATCAAACCTGATTAAACTGACTCTTTAGTACACACAATTCTAAGAAAAAAAAAAAAAAAGTTGTCATATTCTTTCAAAATACAAAAGATTTTATCTCTGAAATGACTTCTCGCATAAAGGCCACAGGGGCAGTGGGAAAATAACATCAGTTTATATGTCTAGATCCAATCAAATCTCATGGATATTTTAGATTTCGCTCGAAAATATGCCACATTTACCAAAGTTAAATGTGTTGTAAAAACTTTAAAAAATTACCCATGTTTAGCGCTATGGAAAGTGGTGTAAGATGAGAGTCTGATATATGTTTTGAAAGCCGAGAATTTCAAAGGGCTATTTCTCCAGTGATGATTCATATGGGGGGGGCTTTTTCAGGGTGATGATTTGAGGAGTGCTCCGGGTGTTTTAGAGTGAATGTATCCCTACCTCCACCTCATCTCCCTCACAAATGTCCTTGTGGTAATCGGCTGGGGGTGGCAACCTCACGTCACTGAACGGCAGCTGTCTCTCTGGTTGCCAGCTTGTAGAAAGAAGCCACACACATAGACACACAGTTGTCAGTCAGTTTTCTAACGACAGGACAGGTATAACTCGACAAGCCACCTCCAAAAACCATGGGCTCAATGGCCTAATAAACTCAACGCAGAGAGAACCAGCACAGTCTAGTACACTGTCAATTTATTAAAGAGGAGGGGTGTCAACAATGAGATATGAGGGGTCACTATGGATATACTGAAATGAGCAAATCATATGCTCTTCTCAGATACACATGTAAAAAAAAAAAATCACAACTTTGAATAAATCACTGCAAAAAGGTCCAAAAACACTAGATGTTTAGTCGTTTGGCTATAAACCTCAGATTTTTCTTGAAATCTCTCACACACTGTCCCAATCTTCACCGTTACACAAATCTAACACAGGGCTCCAGACAAAAAAATCGAGTAAGGAGCCATTGGCTCCTATAAAAGAAAAACTTAGGCGCCAAATTATTTTTTTAGGTGCCACAGAATAAAAGTGGTTTATTTTATTATTATCATTTTATTTTTCCCCCCTATTTTAACATTTCAATCATTTTGTCATGTGTTTATGTCTTATCTTTTCTAGGCTTTATCAGCATTTTGATCATCTACAAGATGGATTAGGTCGACCGGGGGACTAAGGTTCAATTAAAGTGTGAATTAAATGTCTTTTACAACTTGAAATATACAGTCACAAAGAATTGTTCGTTACACAGAATCTGTACCAATATCATGGACCATAAGCATCACTTCAGGGAAGTCGTGGCCTAATGGTTAGAGAGTCGGACTCGTAATCGAAAGGTTGCGGGTTCGAGTCCCCGGCCGGCAGGGATTGTAGGTGGGGGGAGTGAATGTCCAGCGCTCTCTCCACCCTCAATACCACGACTGAGGTGCCCTTGAGCAAGGCACCGAACCCCCAACTGCTCCCCGGGCGCTGCAGCATGGCTGCCCACTGCTCCGGGTGTGTGTTCACGGTGTGTGTGTGTGTGTGTGTGCATTTGTTCACTACTCACTGTTGTGTGTGTGCACTTGGATGGGTTAAACGCAGAGCACCAATTTCGAGTATGGGTCACCATACTTGACAATACGTCACGACTTTACGACTTTACTTTTTTACTTGGCAACTGAGTGCAGTGCATCCTATAAATGTTGTCACGTCTTTCACACATTCAGTCTGTTTTTCTTCATTAGTAAAATGCTATTTTATAGGAGGAGTTGAATCATGTACAACAGAATAAGTAAAAATATTAATATGCAACAGCGCATAAATATAGCAAAACGCTCCTCTTTATAGTTATTTTTCTAGCTGACTGATGAGTTTATGGACACTGAGTGGTTAATCTGAGGTAAATGTATTACAATGCAATGTTTACAAGCTTTATACATTTCCTCAGTTTGAAACAATGAGCTTTTACATCAAACATTTCAGTAAGTTGTACTATAGGCTTTCTTATTGCCTACCTTTTGATCATGTTCATTTCATACTATAGTAGTAAATCGAAATATATAATGGGTTCACTTGCTGCTTTAACTGAGGTGCTAAAGAGATCGCGCCTGAGCATTAAGTGCGATACTCTCCGCTCGCGCGATCCGGACGCATACACGGACCGTGTGGACGCGGGGTACTGGTGTTTATATTACCGAAAGTGTGCGCTTGTGGTCCGCATTAAGGAGCACCCAAACCGCATCATTTGAATTTCGTAGCATTTTAAAGCTGATACTTTGTTTATTAAAAAGTAAGACAGCACAAAGCTTTTTGCGATTACTGGATGGCAAGTGCTCTTCAAATAACAGGAAGTCCATGCATTAACAGAACACAGCATATAGAGTAAGATCTCGATAAGAAGAAGCCATATTAGTAATGATTATAAATGAGAATTGTTGACGATATTGCCAGTATGCACAGAGCTGACAGCTTTACCTGCTGAAGTTTGTTCAAGTTGTGCACGAAATAGACACGGCTTTTCTGCACTTGCACTTTGGGGCTGTTTACACCTGGTCACTTCATGCATTTTTTCCTGATCGGATAGCTATCTGATCCTGAAAAGACCAGGTGTAAATGCCGTCCGAAACGCATTCGAGACGGATATAAATCCAATCGCTCGAACCACTTCAGGAGGTGGTCTGGGCGAAACCGGACAAGTGTAATCTGGTTGTTGAAACCACATATGGTAATTTTACTCCTCCCATAATATTAAAATAATAGACGTGTGAGAGCGTTTTATAGGCTATATGGCATGTTATAGTCAGATATGACAGCACAATGCAACAAGCATC
This sequence comes from Barbus barbus, assembly GCF_936440315.1. NCBI lineage: Eukaryota > Metazoa > Chordata > Actinopteri > Cypriniformes > Cyprinidae > Barbus > Barbus barbus. The sequence goes on from NC_136730.1 coordinate 6,495,892, forward strand.
ACCGCGGATGAGTAGCGGAGTATTTCTTCAGCAAGCGACGCGCAAACTGAATGAACCTGAAAGTAAGTCGCAGACGCTCAACACACAATCTTCTTCATTAAAAGTAGACTAGCCTATCTTTCCAGTGCTGATGCCGCGCGCTCTCTTGTTGCGGTCTGTGATATTGAAATTAGCTGATAATTAATAAAATTATCCATTGCTTTCATTGACGTGAAATCCGTTATATTTGCATATGAAGCGGGAATTGAAGAACGGATTTATATCCGTTTTGCGAAGACACATTTATGTGGCCAAGTGTAAATGGGGAAACGTTTTAAATCATATAGATATCCGATCAGAGAAAATGCATGAAGTGACCAGGTGTAAACAGGCCCTTTCAGGTCTCTCTCACTGCGTTCAGCAGACTGTGTGCGGCAGAGACGAGGACTGTTTGAAACTCTTTTCCAGTAAAACTTTGATGCGCATCGTCTTATGTAAGTTTAATAAGTGAACATATCAAAAGATGTGAGCGCAAACCAATCGGGAAAAAGGTCCTTTCATGCAAATTATATATAGTCGCCAGTGGCGACCTCAGCAAAAACTTCACTCGCAAATTAATATTTTTGGTCGCTAATGCGACCATTTTAGTCGCAGTTTGGAGCCCTGTAACAAGACTATAAGCACATGGTCTCAGAGAGATTATAGTGCTACTGGTTGTCCATGGGTCAGCAGAACCATCCCAAGAATGGCAGGGCCACTGTCCTGTACTCCCCTGCCTGCATACCTCACCGGGCTATTTATGGATCTTACTCTGGGGAGTGAGAGAAGGAAAAAAAAAAAAAGACAAAGATGGGAGGAGTAGGGAAACATGGAGGGGGAAAAAGAGGGAAGGAGGGGGACAGGAGAACTATAAAGAGTTCCGTGACAACTGCCCAAGAGTTAGCACAGGTGCTGAGAGAGACGGGCTGAAGGATGGCTAAAGGAAAAGTGGAAGTGATCTATCAGTTAAGCTCTAAAGAAAACAAGATGATTGTGAGATGAAGAAGAAGCACAATCAGATAAGACCACTTTACACAAAAAGCATTTAAAAAAAGTGCTGTTGTCCTAATCCCAGCTGAACACGTCTGGTGTGACTTTATATGCAGACCTTGAGCCAAAAACTCATCACCAAACACCAATGACTAGAACATAAGGGTACTGTGATTTTAGACGCGTCCGAAACTGTTGCAACAGAGATGGAAATACAATTTTTAAATACATGATTTATGTTTCCATCTTTGCTTTGTTAGTGCCTTCTGTTCTAAAGAAGGGGGTGTCCCAACACTTTTGTCCTTATAGTATCTATACAAGTCATTGGTGTTTGGTGATGAGTTTTTGGCTCAAGGTCTGCATATAAAGTCACACCAGACGTGTTCAGCTGGGATCAGGACTTGGCTTTCTGCAGACCAGTCAAGTTCTTCCACACTGACTGAATCAATCATGTCTTTTTGAACCGTGCCTTATAGAGATTTTTATTATGATTTTATATAAAAATCAATATAACTAATACGCTAGCTGCAATAGCATTGCTAAAATACCCTTTTCAAAACCCTAGGTACATATATTGCATTTTAACAGGCTAAAATTCTTCTCGTCTTGGCTCACCTTATATTTTTGTTGGTTGTGTAGGTGGCAGAGTGTGAACACTCATCACAAGCAAAACCCTGTCAAACAGGCAAAGGCTTTAGGAAAGAGCATGTACAGGAAACGTTCGGCCAACTTACTTGTTTTCAAAGACTATTGTGAGGGAGTCTTCGTGTACATCCTTGATGAAACCCTAAAAAAAGAAGAGAAAATATGTTCAGCATATGTGTTTTACAAGGAAATAAGTTAGCATATGTTGTTGAGGGAGTTATATTGCTTACAAAATCTGCGCGAAATGCAAAGGTGATACAAATGTATGTGCTTTTACACATTAAGTATATTAAAGTAACGTGTATATATGTGATGCAAACATGGGCACAAGCACGTCACATGTGTAGTATGTGCTAGCTTGTGAATGCAAGACGTAATTGAGCAGTTGGGGGGGAGGCACCCAAAGTCCCCTCCTTAAAATCTGTTCCTCATCCATCACTCCTCCTTCCTCCACAAATCTATCAGAGCTGCCATAAAACGATTACTCCAGTCGCCACCTCCATCATAGCTTAGCTACATACAGACAATGCCTAATATGGGACGGAGAGACTGATATGAGAGAAGCACAAGTGCATATGCAGGCTTATTTAGAGTCACAACACAACCATCTAATGCATGAATCTGCACCATCACGTTTGCCACATTATCCAACCGAGAGAGGCTTCTACAGTATTTTTTTTCTGTATGTCTATAGGGCATGGCACTGAACCAGAAAAAAAAAAATGTAAATGTGCAAAAAAATCTATCAGCTATTAAAAAAAGTTATTATATATGATTTAAAAATTCTGCCTATTTACAAGTCAGAAAAAGAGCCTGAAAGCAACTGGGCAGGCTTTTAATATAGGCTGTCCTGTATTGAAACCATTCCAACATACTAGATTGTGAAGTCACATATTCCAATGTCTGCTGACGTTTATGACCAGGAGAGGCACAGAGTCTTACATTAGGGTGGCAATTTTGGGAATGTGACACTACAGACGTGCAGGACCCAATGGGATGAGTGGCAAATAACTAATCTATGACGGAGACTCTTGGTCATGTGCAACCTCCATTCATTGCCCTGTAATGAGGGGAACCTTGCAGAAAGCTTACAGTTAATTAGACAGCACAGATTTCAGAATTATGTATAAATTTAATGCTGCATCCATTTATTAAAGCTGCAGTCCGTAACTTTTGCCTCTTTGTCGCCATCTATGTTTGAAAACATGGAATTGCAGTTTTATGCGGAACTATCTTCCGTGCGTGGGGTTGTGATCCGGTGTTTCGGCATGGCTCCAGCGTGGATTAGGGCTGCACGATTCTTGCTAAAATGTGAATCACGATTTTTCTCCATGGGAATTGAGATCACGATTCTCTTACACAATTCTCTTTTTTTCAACCAAAATGTATTGCACTCAAGTACAACCCCCCCCCCCCCCCCCAAAAAAAAAAAACCCACAGGACATTCAGTATAATAAAGTGCTGGAGTAACAAAAACTTGTCTCTTATTTATTTTAGACCCCTTAAAGTGAATAATTTTAAAGCTTTAAGTTGTTGAACATAAGAGAACATTAACAATAATAAATACAAATATTCACATTCACACGGGGCGTCGGCGTCAACGCCTCTCGTTTACTTTGAATGGAGTGACGTCAAGCGTTGCCGAACTGAAAGTTGAAAACTTTTCACATTTTCAAGTGCCAACGCAGGCGTCAGCCAATCAGATCGCTTTATGCACATACCCTAGCGCAGACGCTAGCCAATCCCGTTCATGCAGCACCAGAAAAGTATGTGATTGGCTGTTATCACTATGACGGCGTGTCAACACCATGGTCAGCACCAGAGCCGTTGAGAAACAGAGTTGCGACACTCCCATAGGCTTCCATAGGAACTTAGGAATGAGGAAGTAAAGCGTGTCATGGAGCAGCCAATAGTTCCAAACAACCGATAGTTTCAGCATTGAAGCCCATTCATTTCAGTGCTTCTCAAGCACAGTCGGCAGAAATTTTAGGAAATTACAGCATTTTTTGCCATTTTAACGCATTAGTTTATCTCTCGGAAATATGACCAGTAGTAGTATTTTATGAAACGCGTTATAGTTAGTTTATTTTTAGATAATTTAAACGGCTCACATTGTCGCTCTTTTGTTGGTTTTGATTGCTTCTTATGTCCTTATTTGTCAGTCGCTTTGGATAAAAGCGTCTGCTAAATGACTAAATAAATAAAATAAAGATAATAGGCAGTATATGCTATATTTGCAGTTAGATAACGTGAGAAACACCTTAATAGCGACCATAACCAGATGCTAGTTGTTTTACATCTTTCTGTAATCTTTCTCTCCCTGAAGGAAGTTGAATTAACCCCATTTATTTCAGTATCTTTGGAGCATTTTCACTGGTAAGTTGATGAAATAACTGCTTTTTAAAATATTAATTAATAGTGGTATTTTCATGTCGTCAGGTTTAATAATGTTTATCGTTAGATAATAGCTAGTGAGACTATTAGATTTTCATTATATTATTATAGATAAACTAGCTACAATAACTAAACTAGTTAAAATAACTGTATTAAAATAACTCGTGAATGCAGCATGATCTGAATGCAGGGCAATACACGGAAGTGAATCGCCTCATTTAGAAATGAGATCGCATTTATGTATGAATCGAGATCGTGATTTTTTTCGATTAATCGTGCAGCCCTAGCGTGGATGAATCTAATGTTTTGAGGTGAATCTGTAGTTGTCAGTCACTACACCGGTGTGGATGTTTACTGTACTTCGCAATCACAGATTCTAGCCTACGTCTTGGAATATATGACCCAAATAAGACTTTTCACTATATATTTTCATCTGAACAAGTAACAAATCTGTTCACGTTTATATTCTGTCCAACTGAGGAAAAAAGCATTACCATGAATCGCGCTACTAATGGTAATTAAATCTAAAGATTAGTTATTTCATATCATATCTATCTGTGCAAAGTCTTATCATTGTTATACTTTGTTCTCAAATTATTAATATTAACAACATCAGCATTGCATGACTGAGTATAGTGTGTATTAGCGTGTAGATTTAAATTTCTGTACAGTTTATCCTAATTTCATATTAAGAAATTCTTTTAACCCAAAAAGCAAATTATGCTCCCTTCCAACTGGTTTTCTTTAAAACACAAATCTTGTGTAATCCCAGGCTATCTGTAATCAAAAGCACATTTAAAACTGGAATATAATTTAATTTCATTCATGTGTTTCATAAACACACACAGTCCTTTCTGGATTACAATCCGCCATCAAAATGTTACATTTAATTATTCCAGCTGCTGTGAGAAAAGGCTATAAACGATGCGCCACCTGTAGGGTCCTCACATGCCATAGCCTACAATCCAGGAAAACTTATTTACGTTTACAGACATGCCGCAGGGCCATGATCGAATCTCCTGCAAAAACATTATTATAAGCTAACCGTTGTGAATCGGGCTAAAGTAAGGTGATATTTTTGAACACTGGCTGGTTATGTACTCGCTCAAATATTGATTTTGAAGAATTTTTAACCAAAAAAAAAAAAAAGCTATGGACTGCAGCTTTAAATTGGAAACAAATTGACCACAACACTGAAAATACACATTCAAGACAGGATCAAACATAATAATTTAAGAATCAACATATATCGGCTGCACTGATTACTATATAATGGGGCAGTTGTAAATATGCTAAAAGTTTTCATCCACTCATAACCTGGTTACAAAACTAAGACTTTGGAAACATGTTGCACTTCTCAAGGGCACTTCAAATTCCAGACCAGGTTTTTATAAAGGAGAAAGTGCTGACACTTCTGGTCGGGACTGTGTGTTAAATAGTCAATACAGACTTGGAAGAACACAACTTATAATATTAACAGCAAAACAAATGCAGGAGGTGTGGATAAACAGAACAGAGGAGAGACTAAATTGGCAAGAATTCATATTTTACATAACATTACAATGAGGGGTCATGGAAGGGAAAAGTAAAGAGAGCAAAAGGATAAAACCAGAGAGGAGAGTGGTAGTAATAGTATTGGTGGGGGTTGTAGAGTGTTGGATGTCAGCAAGGAGATCACCTGTTCCTCTCCCACCTGCTTTGGTCCCTCAGAGTTTTACAGCTCAAAACAGCCGTCATTGTCACCTTACTGCAAAATAGTACAGCCATAAAAAAAACCCTTAACTTATAATATTCCCCTTAGTAGATAGTGTTCTCAAAGAAAAAAACTGCTGGGATGTGTTGAAATATTTTGCAGAGGAGTTCACACTTCCACAGAATTGGATTAAACATGTGAAACATTTGTTGCAGTTTATGAAACACATTTGTTTGACTTTGTGGCTGTATGACAATGCTGGAGGGTCACACTACAACATCTAAACGCATGTGGTTGATCCATCACCTGGGGCCGATCTCATTCTGAACAAATTCACCTTCATAGGCAACAGCGGTTCAGAAATGAGTATTTGGTCCAAACAGCCCATTTAGTTGATACAACACTCTCTTCACAAACATCATCATGTTTTCTCATCACAAAAGCCGGACTGAGTGGTTTCCCACAGTTTAACCTAAATTCAAGCTGACCAAACAAAGAGGACAGGATTGTGAATACACAACCAGTGGGACCACATTTCCCAGATATGCACGTAAAACACACAATATAAGCCTGAAACTTTGATAAGCTTAAAAACAAGCTCACAACCTTAGTCTCCTGAAAATGATGGAGTCGTCATTTAGGAAGAATGACAATGTCAGACACCATTGACTTTCATTGTCTGGAAAGGATGCAATAAAAAATAAACAACACTGTCAGTGTCTAACATCTCCTTTTGTGGCCCACTCAAGAAAGCGAGGATTTGGAACACGAGGGTGATAAATGACAACAGAAATTTCATGTTTGCCTAATTATTCCTTCATGCACTGATGGAGTGTTCCATCAAGTGTGTCAAAACAAAGTGAGCTTTCCCCATCCTCTTAGAAATGCTGCCTAGGTAGGGCAGCTCACTAGATTTTGAGACAGCCACTGGCTTCTTGTCAACAGACTCATTAGCTAACCTGCTAAAACAGAACCCGACGGTTCTCCTGTTTACCAGCTAAAAAATAAAAAAAAAATCTATCCAAACAGGCCGACGACTAGCGAGCAGGTCCAAAACAACAGAGCTCCCTTACGTCTCGGGCCTCTTTGAAAGTGATACACATCACTGCATCACACCTCAGCTGTTCTGATGCGTTCGTGCATGCGTACACCAGACGTGTATGGTTTGATATCGTTTTGTTTTTTTTAAATGAACTTACCTTGTAGAAGGCCCCGTTGGAGCCGCGAACCTCCACCGCCAACCCGTCCATGTTCGTCGGCGCGTCCCCACGACTGTACCTCTCTTTAGGCGCTCCGACAGCGTGCGAGTCCGGTACCACCCCCAGCTTCACGGGCCTCTCGCCGTTCTCCGGCCGCTTGTGTGTGTCCAGTGTTTCGGGTGGGAGAGGGGGCAAAGGTGACGGGGGAGCACAGGAGCCACAGGGAGGGGTTCAGCTCCGACGCCCTTTCCAGCGGGACAAGTCAATAACGGCTGCCTAGAGCGTGAGAGAAGCTCGCAGGAGCGCCGTTTGCGGCAAGTCTGGAGCTGGAGTGATGCTGTCTGACGATGGTGGATGTAAACGAGGTGTTAGCACAACAGCTAGCGCAGCCGCTAATCAACGGCCACCGACACCTTCTAGCACTTGAACTCACGGTTCCTGCATATGTCGGGGTATTTTTGTGAGAATCCTCAGTGCTGTGTCTGAAAAGGCTGTTGATTAGGACGTTTGTTCTTTAATAAGACTGTAGTGCTGTACTACTTCACCCTTCCCCTCCAACACACGCCGTCAGAGTGGAGCAGCAAGACTGTGAATGACCCCGATTTCCCCACCCCTCTTCACTCCACGCCCCGCCTATCTTAGCGTTTGTGCTTGTGATTGGTCCAGTGCGCTGCCACTCACACACAGCTGCGCGCTGTGATTGGCGGAACCGTCGGAGGCTGGTGGACGCGGACCCAGTGCTCGCGGCTCTTGGTTCGCCGGGTTTCTCCTATTAGCGCTAGTTGTGTAGTTGCTATATTTGGGTGGCTCTGGTTTTTGACGAGATCCACTGATTCACAAAACTCGGATGCATGTCATGTAAAGAAAGACGCTCTCTTATTATGTATACTGATATACCTTAGGGAGAAACTTATGATGTTTGTCAAAAACACGAGGCGTAATATTTATCAGATTTTAGCAGGTTTTTGGAACAGATGCTTTGGGGCCTTTCATAATATCAAACACACTGTGCAACCGCATGATAAATAATCATGAAATGCACTGAATTTGAAACACACTGGTTTAACTTTGAAGGCTTTGGTGCATTAGGCACAACTGATTGATTTTGTATGTCAATGATCCTATGTATGTCAAATATCCTGCGTATTTCTTTTTGAATCAGTCTCAAGAACTAAAGTAAAATGCGCTCAGAACTGCTGCTTTTTATCACCCTTACAAGTCTCTGTTTGAAGTACCTTGTGGCAACATTCGAATACCACGCAATATGTAACCAAACACCATAAATAGCCACTAATATATTCCCAAAATACTTGTGTGTAACAGATGCTGGATCATGAAATCTGGCACACAAATGTACTTTTTTAATGTTATACTTGCTATGACATTTTCACTTAACTGATATCTGATATAAAAAGAAAACAAAGGTACCATTAAGGTAAATAAATAAATACACTAATAAATAAATGTCCACATGATGTTGGAATTCTAACAACAGTTGTGGAAGGTGTGAACCTCAGGATGTTGGCTGATTTGATGTCAGTCTCTGATGGGTGAGGAATGACACGGCAAACAGTTTGACCAAATGAGAGGGTGAGGAACTCAGGAGGGGGTTAAAAGCTTATAACAGCTGAAGACATGATGCTGGAGGACACGTGTCAAACATCAGAGGATATGAGGACGTTTCGACAGATTCAAGCCATTGCATTTGCTAAGGACATAAAGTGAATTTGGAATTTTTTATAAGAATATTTTATAAGATAAATTTGTCACATGATCCTTTAGAAATCAGTCTAATATGCCGAATTCATGCTTAAGCAACCAGTTTTTTTTTTAAAGAAAAAGAGAAAAGTAATACTTTTATTTAACATTGGTTCATTAAATTGATGAAAAGTAACAGTAAAGACTTTTATATTTATCAAAAGATGATAAAAAGATACAAAAACATTACAGATTTCTATTTTGACTCAATTCTGTTCTTTTTAACTTTTTATTAATCAAAGAATGCCGAAAAAAAAAAACTGTTATCAGTGTTTCCACACAAATATTAAGCTTCATTGTTTTCAACACTGATATTTAAAAATGTGATGGAATAGAAATTTTAAAAACAGTTATTTTAAATATACTTTTTTGATCAAATAAATGCAACTTTCTAAGCATAAGAGACTTCATGTCAATTTTTGAGAAAAAAAAACAAACAATTTTTTTTTTTTAATGATCCCAAAACAATAAGGCTTTGTACACAAACATTTGATGACAGAACTTTCCCACTGGGGCAGATTTATCATTTTGCTTGACGCCGCAGTCAGTCTGCCCAACAGGTGCAAGGAAAACATAGACATAAGCTGTGATGCTTATGCCAAAGAAAACAACACAAAAGCTCTCTGTAGTAAACACTCATATATGTAGTGACGTTTTACCACCAACAGAGGGTCACGTAGCGCCACAACGTCCATACAGCCGTTCTCACAAGGTTTAGGATGGTGATGGTAATAGAGTCTAGAAAAAATATCTTAACCTGAAGTGGAATAAATCTAATTGAATTACATCCTTTTTTATCCAAAGAGTATCAGCATTGGGTGAATCTATAAATTAAGGATCAAGTGGTCTAGCAATTAGAGGTAGCTGTGAATATTAAGCATCTCTTTACACCTTCTTAATTATTTTATTTTCTCTCAACTCTTATACTGGATTTAGTAGGCCAAGTAGTTCCAGACTTCAATGTATTAACCCTAAGCTGATTCACTCTCAAGAAACCATGTTTGATTTCAAACAGGAGTGTGATCCCTGACTTCATTGCCCTAACAGTTTAAAAGGTTATTTATTCAGAATCATGATCATCAGTCATGCAGAGCATGATATACATAATCTCAAACTGCTGAAAGTAAACATACAATGTACAATGTACAATAAATGTATTTTCAAAACTTATGAAAAAGTCATGAAATTTTTCAGGGGGCCCCTTTTTAGCAAGTCACATTCTGGTAGATTGTGTAACTACACCATCTGGGCCTAAAAAGCATCTTTCTCCATTGACGGTCATTCAATAGCTGTATATTAAAACCAGCTGTGACAAAATTGAAATAGATTTTTTTTTTTTGTGGAAGGAACATATAAATGGAAAAGATTTTATTATATATTATAGTACATCTTTTACAGGTACTCAGTGTTATTATTCTTATTTTATTTTTTTACATGTTTGTGTCAATTCTCGTTCAAAAGCAGACACTGATTTGGAAATCTGCCATCTTTCCTTATGTTTCCCATCAGGTTTTTGTTCTGAGCCAATTATTTGGGCTGTAAATGGCATAGGACTAATCATTCTGGAGGCACAGAAAAACAACATCATTCTTGGTTTGTTGGCACCATGAGAATGCACATAGTCTCAATCATTTTAATAAGTGCATTTTTAATGTAAAATGCTAATTGGGAACTGAGAATATTTACTTCAATATACTATGCACTTATGCACCTAATGTGAGCTTGCATTTTCAGTGTGACAAATAAACCAGAAGCTGTATCAACCATTTCTTTGTGGTGAAGTCATATGAAAACAATGCAGCACACTATGTTTATAAGTGTTTATTGTTGCATTCTTATATTGTGTACTGTTTCACATTCTATTTTCAAAAGAGTAGGCGGCATATACTGCACGCAGTACATTATTCTTCTGAATATAGCCTATCAATTCATATTGCATCAGAGCCTATTGTGGAGGTGAACGTATGATAGCTGCAGTAAGCTGGAACGTATACATTTCAGCCCACTAGTATAAATGCATCCAAAGCAAGCACATGCAGTCTGACTCTAGGCACGTAATTACATTCATAATAGCAATGCAGAATCTGTTCTAACAGCACATGTATGCACTGGCCTGCCTTTGCATATATCCTCCTGTAGGTGTCAGACCTTGTTTTGGAATTTCTTAAAACCATTTCAGAAGAGCTTGACCTTTGCTCTGGTTTCTTTTTGCTGTGAACTAAGATCTTTGGCTTTTAAGCAGCTTTAAAAAAAAAAAAAAATTCTATATGCTTATTTCTCACTTTTATCATGGTCTTGTGTTTTTGTTAAAACAACAGAGCATAGCACAGGTTTTACATATGTTGGACATAATACTACCTTTCAAAAGTTTGGGGTCAGTAAAATTATTTGTATTTATATATTTTTTTGAAAGAAAGAATTGAATAGTTGTATTAATCAAGGACACCTAAACTGATCAAATGTGACATTAAAGTATGGAATCCAGTTTTCATCACGGAGTAAAAAAACAAACAAATCAAAGGCAATTGCAATTTTTGCAATAATTTTTATCTTACAATTCTGAATTCTTTTCAGATTACACAAGTGAAAAATGTCAGAAATGCAAGATACAACTCTTACTTTCTCGCAATTCCGATTTTCTCTTCTCAGTAAGTTCCTTTAGTTTCAGCCACAGAATAAAAATAAATTATTAATTTTAATGTTACAATTCCGACTCTTCTCACAAGCGTAAGTTTATATCTCACAATTCAGACAGGTTTTCTCAGAATTTCTAGTTAAAATCTCACAATTCTTAAAAACAAGTGTAAATTGTGAGATAAAAAAAAAAAAGTGAAATGTGAGATAAAAGTTGCAATTTCCTTTTTTATCCCATGGTGGAAACAAGCAAGTAAAGACTGTTACATTGTTACAATAGATTTCTATAATATAAATGCTGTCCTTTTAACTCATATTAATCAAAGAATCCTGCATGAAAACCAACCATCATGGTTTCCGCAAAAATATTAAACAGCAGAACAGTTTTGATCATTGACAATAATAAGCAATGTTTCTTGTGCACCAAATCAAATATTAGGATGATTTCTAAAGGATCGTGTGACACATGGAGTAATGGTTTCTGAAAATTCAGCTTTGCCATCACAGAAATAAATTCAAATATATTAAAATAGAATATAGTTATTTAAAATTTTAGCAATATCTTACAGTGTTGTTGCTTTTACTGTATTTTTTTCAGTCTTGGTGAGCATAAGAGACTTAAAAATCTTAGCAACCCCAAACTTTTGAAGGCTAGTGCAATTACACCTGAACTCAGTACAGACATGATAATAAAGTATTTTAAGCAATGTAGAGAATGCATTAGAGCAGGGGTTCTCAACCCTGGTCCTGGAGGAGCACTGTCCTGCAGAGTTTTACTCCAACCTTGATCAAACTCACCTGCCTGTAGTTTACTAGTAATCCTGACCATCTTAATTAGCTGGTTCAGGTGTGTTTGATTAGGGTTGGAGCTAATATTTGCAGGACAGTGGCCCTCGAGGACCAGGGTTGAGAAAGCCTGCATTAGGGTCTCCTCAGGCTGTCTTCATTTGACTGAAGATGTAGCTCTGACACGTGTGGTTCCTATTGACAGTGATCCAGAGGATGTGCCACTGCCTCATACCAGCCGCGTCTTAATGACATCACAGATGTTGTCATAGTGGTGACAGGTAATTTGTCAAATCTCAGTCTGATAAGACGTTTTCACGTCGTGTGAAAACTTTGTTTTCAGCACATGCCTTACAAAGACTCCAACTCTGATTAGCATCTGTTTGAGACAGCTACACATCTGCACTGCGGTTGAGGTGACTTTTGGGAAAAGATGTTACTCGTGATCCCTGGTGCACCCTATGACCCCGGCACGGGCAGAGAAGAGATCTGCGAAGCTCTTGACGAGCATCGTTGCAAAGAAAGATGTAGAAAAGAGGGTCTAGAAGGGTGTTGAGGCTGGTGAGCCCGTAGCAGATTCGATAGTAAAGGTAGAGAGAAACTTCCACCGAACACTGGTCTTTTTCACTTTCCGTGAGAAGCAGGGTGACAAATCTATAGCCGCCCACCAGATGATAGGGACCAAAAATGACAATGAAGATGACAGTGATGACAACCAGGGTTGCAACAATCCTGCGGCGTTCGTGATCCATGACAGACGGGGAGTTTCGTAGAGTCAGCCCGATTCGGGCTGAGGTGTACCTGAATGTGAATAAAAGGAAAGAAAGGCCAAAAGGTTACGAATAATATAGTTATGATTGTCTTTACGGTAACATTCCTTTAAAGAGACCGACGCTGTATCTTTGTTTGTCATCTGTGCAGTGGCATTTTTGATGGTATGCTAATTCAGTCCTAGGCCTGTGTGCTGAGACAACATGTTTCTAATGTGCTAATAAATACGGGTTGGTAAAATGTTATCTTAAGGTAAACAATGCAGGTGGAGTCAATGACAAATAAGAGCATCTGTGATAACAGATTTTATATCACACGTGCCAAGTTCTTAGAAGTGTACTCGTACTCTCAGTATTCATGTTGGTTTCATAGGATTTTAAAAACCTTTTTATACCATATTTGAGAAGTTAAAACCACATTTTATATATATATATATATATATATATCAATACATAAGTAAAACATGAAAATATATTCTTTACACTCTGAATACATAATACATGTGCATTTCTTATTTTTAAAACCATTTTAAAATGTTTTTAAATGTTCCATTTTTAATTAAAGGAAAGGCAAAGCAAGGATAATGATAATTCAAGGTCCTTTACATCAAAAAACATTTTAAAATGATCATAAAAGATGATTAAGTAATAAAATTAACAAATGCAGTATAAAAAAAAAATTCAAAGGTAGATTTTTTTTTTTTTTTTTTTTTTTTTTTTTTGTAGAAATATTATTAATTTCTTATACATATACATCACTGCATTAAGGAGTCATTTTACAACCTAAACTATTCCTATCTTGTCATAAAATGGTAAAATCATCTTATTTTAAGAGACTTGTTGACCTTGGCACACAGGGTAAGCAGATGCCCTCCCTGTGATATCATTTCCTGTTTTGTTATTTTTTCTACATATTGGTTGCATTACATTGATTTGGCTGACAACTTATTTTATTTTGAATATTAATAATATTAATACGTCTAAGAAATAATAATAAACTATGTGATATGGGTATCTTTTAGGGAATTTCATTCTTTTAATGATAACATATGTGTTTTTCTTTTTCATTATGACATGAGAAAGGTTGCATCGCCCTAGTCTCACATAGCCAGACCTTCAAAACGACGGCAGACCGCCCAAGAGGCCATATGACTTGCAGGTAAAGCATCCAATCACGTTTCGTTTTGTGCTGTCATGTTTATGAGCGTGGAAATGTCCCTACAATAACAGACCAGTGTGTAAAACTCTTGGATGTATTTTAAAGAGTCTATGCCGTGAACTTTACATAATTCACATACTAATCTAGCGTTTAGTTGATCCCAATATGCGCTCACTGTTACAGCTGTGTAAACATGATGGCTTTGTTCTGCCATGAGGGGGTTTGGCGCCATGGTATCTTTGTTTCCAGGTGGACCATTAAGAAACACAACACGCATCCCCTGGAAATTCTGTGGAATTCAACCCATCAGATGAGGACTTTGAAACTCCTTAAAGGGTTACTCCACCCCAAAATGAAAATTGTGTCATTAATCACTTACCCCCATGTCGTTCCAAACCCGTAAAAGCTTCGTTCGTCTTTGGAACACAATTTAAGATATTTTGGATGAAATCCGGGAGGCTTGTAACTGTCCCTTTGACTGCCAAGTAAATAACACTGTCAAGGCCCAGAAAAGTATGAAAGACATCGTCAAAATAGTCCATCTGCCATCAGTGGTTCAATTTGAACTTTATGAAGTGGCGAGAATACTTTTTCTGTGCAAAGAAAACAAAAATAACAACTTTATTCAACAATTTGTCTCCTCCCCGATTCTGTAGCGTCACCATAGCGCCATTTTGGAGAGTATCCGTTGGACATAAATCGCGTACGCTGTTCTGTGTCAGCCGCATATCAGATATGCTGTTTTAGTTCAAATCAAAACATAAATAAACGTAGAAGACATAGCCGTGTGGCGCAGCTGACACAGAACAGCGTACGCTATAATGGGACCATCACAAGCCTCCTTCCAAAATATATTAAATTGTGTTCCGAAGACGAACAAAGCTTTTATGGGTTTGGAACAACATGCGGGTAAGTGATTAAAGACAATTTTAATTTTGGGGTGGAGTAACCCTTTAAGTGTTTCCAGTAACTTTTGCCATATGCATCAGATGTTCAGCCAACAGTCCATGGGTGTGATGTCTGAGGCTGAGACTATAGCATCACCCTGACATTGACCCCACGACTCGCCCTTTTTTAAATAAATTAGATTTTGGACAAAAAAAGAGCATTATTTTATTGACCCTGGTACACCCACACATGAATGAAAATGCATTTCACTTACCCTAGAATAGAGCAGGGCATCAGAAACCCTAAAGCAACAGTGGCGATTTTAAAGTAAGCATATCTGGTGCTCACAGGGTACTGCTCCAGACACAGCTCTCTCTGTGGCTCGAACACAGATGGGTAGAGGCCAGTAAGGCAGAACAGAAATATCAAAGTCCACACTACTACACCAGAAAATGCCGCCACCCGCACTTTCCGTAACCCACGGCTGCTAAGAGGGTAAACGATCGCTAGACAGCGGTCCAGGGCAATGAGGCAAAGAAAAATGACACTGGCATAGAGGTTAACGTAGAAAACGTAGCCCACTAGCTGGCAGGTAACAGACCCATAAGGCCAGTGGTGGTCTCCCTGCAGGTAGAGGATCCACAGTGGCAAGGTGAGTAGCTGGAGAAGATCTGAAAGCAGTAAGTTTAGGATATAGACCAGCTGGCAGCCACCTCCTCCTGACCGGCCTAGCTGGTACAGTCCCCAGAGTGAGAGCAGGTTAGCTGGGAGTCCAATAGAGAAGGCAAGGCTGTAGATGTAGGTCAGACCTACTCTGTCATTTGCCAGAGGGATTTGGCAGCTCCCATTGGTCAGGTCTGTGGAAAATTAGAAGAATAAGTTTTTAAAGAATTTTAAGAATAGTTCAAATAAGTTACCAGTAGGAATGAACAATATATGGGTTCCATATTGGCAATCATGAGATATTAAACTTTTTTTTTTTTTTTACATTAATTGGTATGACTCAGTATTGGGCATATATTGATGTATACTGGATATTTAACTGTTCATGCTCATTTGCCATATATTTTTACATTTATAGTACCTTTGCTATCATCAACAAACACAGAGTGAATCTTTAAAAACACTATAGATTTAACAACATTTAAAATGTTATGTTTAGTAAATTAATATACACTACCATTTGGGGTCAGTAAGACTTTTTTGATTTAAGAAATTAATACTTTTGAGCAAGGACACATTAAAATGATCAAAAGTGTCATTAAAGACCTTTCTATTTCAAGTTTTCTATTTCAAATAAATGCTATTTCAAATAGAATTGAAAAAAAAATCAAGATTTCCCAAAATGATCAGCAGAACAGCTGTTTTTAACATTCATAACATAAATTTAATTAAGAAAGAAAAAGATATAGAAAAAGAAATGTTTCTTGAGCAGCAAATCGGCATATTAGGATCATGTGACACCGAAGACTGGAATAATGATGCTGAAAATTTAGCTTTGCCATCACAGGAATAAATAATCAAATAAATGCAATAAAAGTGACTTTGATAAATACAATTTTTTTGCAATAAATTTTTTTTTGAAAAATCTTAATAAACCTGTCTTTTGTATTTTTCTTTTAATGTTTCAATTCACTCAATTTATGATTTTAATCTTTAGTGTTTTTGTTTTATTTTATTTATTCAGGCAAAACCGTACAAAATTTTAATATTGAACAAAACATGAAAAATGACTGGCTAGTCAATATAAGACAAAAATGCAACACTGTTCATCTCTAGTTGTTTTTAATATATATATATATATATATTATGCAGATGAATGGTGACTTACTCAGAAGCATGGTTTCTATGGTTGTGACTTGTCCATTACATTTGAATCTTCAAAATGTTCATTATACATGTTGAATCAAACCACTCCTCCCAATCACCTCAGACAGTGGTTAAGCAACCTGAGTAGATCACAGAAATGTCACACGATACGGTTTCACTAAAATAAAATAAATGTCTGTCATAAGATTCCACAATAATTAACAGACGACAAACTGGTTGTCCCAGAACCTATGCTTGTATTAACCTGTTAACCCGCATCGGCCCGCGGGCGGGCCGGAAGGGCGTGGTCGGGCGTGGTCGGACTTTTTATTACCTTTGTTTTAGAACAATATTCAATCAATTATCATTAACTATATATCATTTGAAAGCTAAAACACTCAAGATTAACGATGTGAGCTTGTTTTTGAAATCAATACACCAGAGAGGAAAGGGTTAACAGAAATGCTGAAAGACCGGCCATTTAAAATGAACAAAGCGAACCGCAGTACTCACGTTTGATCGCCAATAGCGCTGGTCAGCTCAGACTATTCCAAGACACACCAGCATACATTTCAAGAGAAGGGTCCACTCTTCAAAATGCATCCACTTTTTAATCCAAAACAACGAAAAAATAGGGGAAAACACGATAGATCCTCCTTTGTTTACATAAGCGATTCGAGTTATAGTTATCGATAGCGTCCATTTTCCAATAAATATCGATTATAATTCGTATTCCAGCTTTGAAACGCCATCTATTTCCAGCAGAATAGTCTCTTCCGAGTAAGAATAGCCCTCCCTCGTCTCTCTCCTTCAATCGCAGGAGCTGTTATAACCCGGGACAGTAAGCGCGTCCGTGAATGGGTCAGCGAGGTGTCAATCCGGACACATCACAATAGGGGTGTTTGAACCCAGCCAATGCCTCGCCAGCACAGTTTTGATGGATGGAAGTGTTAGCCAACCACAAGGACGTTTAAAGTGATTGACAGTTTGAATAGTTTACGTAAGATTGTTTAGAGAATAGCTCGGCGTATTGTCCGTGTGTTTTCGTGCGCTCTCGGGTTACGCATGAAGCGTACACATAATGGCGTCGCGGCGCTACACAGACTGGCTATCAGCGAACAGATGTTGTCCAAAGCTCACATCTGAATCTCTCCATCGTGGATCTTCGACTTGAGAAGTGTTTCTGTGGCGTTTGGTGGTGTTTTGGAGGACGTGGGGAGAAAAATGGCTAATTTAGTAGCCGAATACGCGCTGAGATCGCTGGGAAGCGTGGATAGCATTAGCACGTAAGTGTCTCCACCCTCCTCTTGAATGTTTATGTGTCTTTATCATGTATTTGCAGCTTTTGTTTCATGTTAGCTGTTTTAGATTCTAAAAATGACAACGGAGAGGGATAATATGAGGGGATTACATGAGTTTTGTTCGTGTGGGTGGGTGGGTGTGTTTGTTTGTGGGTATGTCCCGGTTATTGTGTGTGTGTGCGTGCGCGCGTGTGTGTGTGTGTGTGTGTACAAAATGTAAACAGTGTTGCAAGTTTGATTTGTTTTGCTTACACACTTTCTCACTCTTTTTCTCTCACTCTTCCCTGTCTTTTCAGAGGTCTGGTTAATCCAGATGGTCAGAAAAAAAACAATTTTAGTGGCTGCTAGAGCGTCTTCCTCCACTGTAAATACTGTAAATAGTTTTTTTTTTTAATTATTTAGTAATATTAGTAATAGTAATCTATTACTATATTAGTAAAATAGTAATATTCATAATATTCACCATATAAAATAAATAAAAAATACAAATGTTGTAAAAACAATGTATTTTGCATGTTTTGTGTTTTCACTAGTTCAAAAATGATCAAATCTGTTTTGGTTCACTGTTTTCATTATTGGAATTGTTCAGAATAAAGACTGTTTAGTTATGTTCAAATTCTGAAATAGTTTTGTGTTTTTTTGTGGTTTCATTGGTAGAGCAGTTCTGAATTGATATACATATGTAGTATGCAGTGTCTTATGGAGTCTCTAAATAGCATTTTTGAAAGGATTCCTAGACTTTTCTTGAAATAAAATATCCAAATGACTTTTCCAAAGCTTTTCTTGAAATGAAATACCATAAAGATGTACTTTCTGTAAGTCTTTACCTATAAAAAAATTATTATTTCATATTTTATTTCAGGAAATATTTAGGCGTTTTTTTTCAAAAATGCCATTTGTAGACTAACCAAATGACTAAATGAGTCAGCACTACAAATGCTGTTCAGAAATAGTTTTTTATTGTGTGTTTTGGTGGGCAGAGCAGTTCTGAATTGATATACATATATGTATTATGTAGTTTTGACTCATTTGGACATTTGTTTACAAAGTGTCTATTTGGGGTCTCCAAATGGCTTTTTTGAAAGGACGCCTAGATTTTTTTTAAATAAAAGCTTACAGAAACTACATTTTTGGGAGTATCATCCTCAAATTTGAATCAAAACATGGTCAGATGTTCAGCTTTATCTTTATGGTGTTTTCAGGCCTTTGGCATGAAAGTCTCATCCATTTTTCCCTTAGTGAGCTTCATTAAAACATATCGCGAGTCAATTTCATGTATATTTTACCTTGTTTTACTCTATTGCTATACTAATTTTGAGTTATTATGACTCTAGAGTAACAAAGGATCAAGTGTCTAGTTTCAAACAACACCAGATTTTTAAATATAGACCTTAGGGTTCAAGAGCTACAGACATTTTTATTTGGTTATATCGTTTTTTACAAAATGCTCAAAAATAGGGGCGCAGGGTAACAGGTTAATTAAAAAGGTTAATCCTCTCACCTCGTATAGGTCTGGAGAGCGTCTTCTGCATGTCCAGCTCAAGCACATGTGCATGAACCTGTGTATGCATTAGAGTGGAAAGTTCTGCCATGCCCAACCAGGGGCTTGTCTGGCTTTTTTGATCATTTCCCCCAGCAGGAAGCCACTTCTACTGCTTTTGAGCAGCAACATCCTGAAGCCTTTCTCCTTCAGAACAAAAACACCCTCCTGCCTGCTGGCTATTATGTGAGGCAAAGATATGAGAGAGTCCAGGCTGTTCTTTCAGACGGAAGGGCCACTGAGAGACAAGCTGTAACACTCTTATAGTCGTTTCCATGTCCCCTGTGACACCCCTCTACCCCGCGCCCCCCTGCTCTAGCTTACTGGCCTACACTGGAATTTTGAATGGTGTATCTAAACAATGTAAAAGCAAAGTTCCCTAACAATAGAAGTTTTAAATGCCAGTGTACATTTATGAGCCATGTAATCCTAGGGAAATTTGGTTTTGTGATGCATACCTTGCATGCTTAGTTAAAAACATGATTCATTATTAAACATACATGTTGAGTGTTAGGAATGCTGCTGATTCCCAACGGTGGAGGCTATATTCTGCAGATGTGAACATGTGGTAAATGAATGAAAGCAGGAAAGAATTCATGACCTGAGATAAGAAATGCCAGGAAGAGGATTAGAGCTGAAACAAGCAAAGAAGTTGCTGATTGAACCTTTAATGATGATTTAAAACACATTCACAGTGGGAGGGGGGAACAATATCAAGGCTGACATGGAAATACATGTTGATGGCTTCAATACAGACACTATATTACACTGATTAAAGAACATGTAAAGTGTTGAGGATTTGGCGAATACACCACAAAAAGAACAGCATACAGTTTGTCAGAATTTAGTGCACAAAGTACAAAGACGGTTATACCTCATTATTCAATTTACATGAGTTTGATTAGTTATAACCATAAAATTAAAAACATGCTTGGTTGATATCTCATCTGGTACTGATAATCCTAAAGTATTGTTAAACAATATTCTGGCATTGCATTTAAAAGTTGTGGCCAGATCAGATTTTTTCCCCCCATTCAGTTGTAAACACTGGTTGTCATAGTAATAAAACAAACTCAGGTTCAACAAGTGAGATTTTCCATTCATGCATTTAGTGGGCACTTCTATCCAAAGCAAATCATATTGCATTCAAAGGTATACGTTTGATCAGTACATGCTTTCCCTGGAAATAGAACCCACGACCTTGGAGTTTCTAGCACCATGTAACAGGAATGACTGTAGCTCTAATAATTGGCTGCTGCAATTAATTCAGTGTTTCATCAGATTTTCAAAAAGTACATATCAAAGGTTCAAACTCAATTCATTCCACCTTCCTCTTTTTGATTGACTTCCTGCAACACAAAAGCTTGCAGACATATATTGAGGTCAAAAGAGCAATTACAGTGAAAGTCAATAGAAAAGCCAACACGTCTAGGCTATGATAAGAGTACCAAGGCAAGTTATTCCCCTCTGGGCGAAGGTGAGCTGCTCCTTTGTGTCTAATAACATACTCAATCCAAAAAGTGGCACTTTCAAGAGGAGTCAAGGGTTGATCGCGGTGCAGCTCTGACAGTTTGCGGACACTGCTTCGGTACAGCGGGTTCTCGAGGACGTCTTTGAGGGCTTCGAGGAAATCTTGTGATGTAAGTGTTGCGACTTGAAGAACTCGAGCCGCACCTCGAACCTGCAGTCGCAGAACGTTGTCAAACTGGTCAAAGAGGAGCGGCAAAGCTAAGACGGGGACTCCATGGTAAATCGCTTCGTACATACCATTGGTGCCCCCATGAGATACGAACACACGAGTCTTTGGATGGCCCAGTAGATCATTCTGAGGAAACCACTCTAGAAGTAAAGTGTTGTTTCCCAGAGTCGAGGGTCGTTCCCCATGGTACCTCCACAAGACTTTCTGAGGGATCTCCGCAAAGGCTGTAGCAATGGCCTGTGTGATCGCTGTAGGAAGAGCACCGACTGCTGCTCCCAAGGACATGATGACTACTCCATGCTCCCCAGAGTTCTGCATAAACTCTTCCAGCTCTGCAGGAAGTGCTTGAGCCGGCTGACATTGAAAGCCACCCATGTAGACAACGTTAGGCATGGAGGGCCGTGGAAACTCAAAAACAAAGTCCATTCTCATCAACCAAATGTCAGCAGATTGCTGCATTGACAAAAGATCAGTGCCGGGCGGGAAATGGCGTTCAAGCAGTTCACTGTAAATGGGCAGGATGATGTATTGCTCCTGGAGAAGGCTAAACAGATACCGTAGGAAATTTTCCGTCCGCTGTACGAAGTTCATTTGGTCATGGAGCAATGAATTGTACATTGGGACGTAGGATGGAGGTGAGGGTGCAATTTGCATGTGAGCATCTCCTGCATTTAGCCAACGTACATTGTAAACCATGGGGAGGTGGAGGAATTTGGCTAACAGGACACCAGCTGGGAACGCAGGATCTGTTAGCATCAGGTCAAACTTAGCTTCTCGCAAGCGTTTGACAAGCTCGGCATCGTCCAAAATGGCAGAAATCATTCGAAGCGCTCCATTGTGAAATACGTTTAGGACATTGGCGATATCTTTCTGCTGATTCAAGAAATGGAAGAAAGGCGACATCCTTTGTAGCTCCAGTGACCTCTCTATTAACATCTTGAAGTAGTCAGGGCCCACATCTTCGGTGTCCATTGGGTTGACCGTGATGGTGCTGTAGAGGGAAGAATTCTCTTGGATATACCAACTTTTAGACGAACGCACCACGGTAAGGCTATGACTGTGGCTGTGGAGTTTTTTCAAAATAACTTTCATGTTCACCCAGTGGCTGCCATCCTCGGGCCACACCAGGATATTTCCCCCAAGACAGCAGCAGATCACAAAGAGTAGGCAAGTGAGTGAAGGCTGTTTGGATTTCATCTTTCAGAAAGCTGAAAAAACAAAAAAGGAGAGCACAAGATGTTTAAAATATTACATCGGGGCATTTAATTCCAAAGTAAATGCATAGACATTTCACAAATACATAAGACATTGTTATGTAAATGGACATATACACAGGTAACTCTTAAGGGAGATTGAGGTTTATAATGGAACTGTTCTCAAGGAGTCATTTTGGATTTGGGCAAATTTCTCCAAGATAATAAATCATTTATAACAATAATAATAAATAAAATATTATATTTTTAATTGTATTTTATTAAATTCTTATAATATTCTACTTTGCTTTACATTAAGAAAATACGTTATATATTACAATATAAAATAAGAAAACCAGTAAGAATCAACATATATAAGCTACATAAACAGCTTACTAGAACAGTTGTAAATTTAATTTGACCATATAAATACAACCTTTCAAAACATCTTAATGTTTGCCAATAAGCATTTTTTTGAGAGCACATTAAAAGAAAAAAATCTCATTTCAAATCAGAATGAGTGCATTTTTGTTTTTGTGTTGATTCATCCTGCATCTACGTCACTTCTGGAATTACCTGTTTGTGTTTTTAGATGATAATCCATTTGTGACCCTGAACCACAAAACCAGTCTTAAGTCGCCGGGGTATATTTGTAGCAAAAGCCAAAAATTTGTCAAAATTATAGATTTTTCTTTTATGCCAAAAATCATTAACAAAATATCATCATGGGACATGATCTTTACTTGATGTCAATTTCCTACTGTAAATATATCAACTTAATTTTTGATTCGCAATATGCATTGCTAAGAACTTAATTTGTACAAATTTAAAGGTGATTTTTCTCAATATTTTGATACAACTATTTGAAAATCTGGAATCTGAGGGTATCTCGGCCAAATATTGTCCTATCATAACAAAACATACATCAATGGAAATCTTATTTATTCAGCTTTCTGATGGTGTTTCATAAGGGCCCGTTTGAAAAACTGACCAGATCTTGAAGTAATAAAGATCCAGATCTTGAAGTAATAAAAAGTAAATGTGTTCAGTACAAGATATCTCTCATCCTTAATGGCCAAGTCCTTACTTTTAGAAACTTGTCCCTTTCTCTTTCTTTCACTGTAAAAAATGGCTTATCTTCGTAAGGAGGTAAGTAAAATACTCTTGTTTTATTAATATTTTACTTGCCCCACTGGCAGATAATTTTGATGGTTTTAAGCAAAATGCACTTAATTTATTTTTTTTTCCCCTGGAGACAAGACTAAATATATCTTAAGTCATTTTGCTTGTCTAGTATAAGTATCTTGATTTTAAGAATTTTTTGATATTTTGACTAGAAACAAGACCGAAATACTAAGTAAAATAAGCCATTTTTGTAGTGTTCCTAAATCCCAAATCCCCTCCAGCTCCTCCCATTGGCTTTCGCTCTTCATCAATCTGCCCTGTCGTGGTGGATTTGCAGCAAAAACATCCGCGTTTAGCAGAACAGATCGCCTCAAACACACTATTAATCCTTAACAAAAGCCTTCAGGAGGCTTTTCAACAAGCTATATCGTGCCATGTGCCCATATATGAAGGAATGGACATTTTTAAACGTTATGATAACATTATTAAAATCATCAGATTTTTTTTTTTTTTTTTTTTTTGGCGTATTGGTATCTACTGATCTTTGTTTAATGCATTAGCATATGCGGTGAACTAAAACATTAAGGAAGTTTTACTTTACCTTTTGTATGACAATTCTGTTGATGCTCCGTCTGTCTGGTACAAACACTGCCAAAACAAGCTTTGGATTTCCAAAATTTATACTGATGCATTCGACACGGATATGATCATGACCAACCACACTGTATAAGACACGCTAAAACAGGCAAAAGACTGCCTTCGTCAAACCTGCTTCACGTACTTTGTAACCTGAGATGTAAAGTGGCCTGTGGTCAAAGATTTTGATCAGCTTTCAATCGGAAAGAAGACTACGAAACTTTCTCATTGATTCTCAGTTGTCCCTAATTTGAGTCAATGGGAAGTTTTAGGTTTTGAACCGAATCACGAGGCAAAACTGGGGCACAGCAAAAAGTTTCAAAGGAAGGCTATCAACACTCAGCTCACACAAGGCTTTGTTTGCCAGAAAACAGCTTGGATTGGTTGATCTTAGAGTGAAATGCATGTATTCATTCATTTACAGACATCCTAAAGGTCGCTAATGTGTTCTGTACTGTTTACAGTTTGCACTTCAGATTAATTTCATGCATTTATTACAATAAATTCATTTTATTTAAAATGGTCACTTTGATTTACACCATTACCATTATAATAACACAACTGATGTAAAAACAAAGATTATGATTGCAACCAACACACCATTTTTAAAAAGCATTTTAAAATAATACATTGTAATGTAGGGTAGCAAAATGTGATTTTTCTTAAATCTTTGGCAGCAATACAATCTTGCAGTACTGGTTTGGCAATCTGGATCAACTACTACCAAAAAGTTATTCTAATCCTGCTTTTGTTTTTTGTTTTTTTTGCAAAGATCCACCAAAAGAAACTTACGGAGAAAAAAAATACAACTAAACAGAACTTGCTAAAACATTTAAAAGCATTGTTACCACATCCAGACTACGGTAGATTCCAGGAAGTGGACTGAACTATATAAGGCCAATCAGAATTGTGAACGTATGCAGGTTGCTGCATTTTGCAGAAACATCAAATTACTGAAACTATTTTGGAAAATTATATTTTGCAGTGTTTTGTCATTTTCCAGCAAAAATAATTAAACAAGGGATACTCCACCCCAAAATGAAAATTTTGTCATTAATTACTTACCCCCGTCGTTCCAAACCCGTAAAAGCTTCGTTTGTCTTCGGAACACAATTTAAGATATTTTGGATGAAATCCGGGAGGCTTATGACTCTCCCATTGACTGCCAAATAAATAACACTGTCCAGGCCTAAAAATGTATGAAAGACATCGTCAAAATAGTCTGAATAATCTGAACTTTATGAAGCGTCACGAACACTTTGTACGCAAAGAAAACAAAAATAACGACTTTAACAGACACAGAACAGCCGCACCACACGGATACTGTTTTCATTCAAATCCAAGCATAAATAAATGTAGAAAACGTATCCGTGTGGTACGGCTGACACAGAACTACGTACGCAGTTTGCGTCCAGCGGATACTCTCCAAAATGGCGCTACAGAATCACGCAGGAGTCGAATTGTTGAATATTGTTTTTTTTGCGTACAAAGTGTTCTCGTCGCTTCATAAAATTCAGATTTGACGATGTCTTTTGAACTTTTCTAAGGCTTTGACAGTGTTATTTACTTGGCAGTCAATGGGAGAGTCATAAGCCTCCCGGTTTTCATCCAAAATATCTTAAATTGTGTCAATTGTCAAAAATTACCATTTTCTTTTTGGGGTGGAGTAACCCTTTAAAACGAGAATTCTACCTGATAAATACATTCTACATGAGTACATTCTGAGAATTGTTTTTAACTTCTTTTTTTTTTTTTTTTATCAAATAGGCTAGTTTTATCTTGTTAGCATTAACATTCACTGAAATGGTTAGATTTATGCTTAAAACCAGAAAAAAGAAACATTGTGCCAAAGAGTTAGAAAACCAAAACGAACTCAAGAAATATATTCTGTGAAACTATCAATTTATAATTTTCACAGATTTTTTTTTTTATGTGATTTGACTTTTAAATAGCATTAAATGGAAACCAACATCCACATAACATATCCAGTCTAAAAATCTTGAAATCAGTTTTTACATAGAATTTTGTGCTGTGCATTGCTATACGGAGACGTTTTTAAATAAACACTGTGAACAAAATGGTTTAAAATCATCTTGAAAAAAAGATTAGCAAAACTCTTACTTTTCTGTGCCAAAAGCCGAGACTTTGCAGTGTTACGCTGGCTGAGCAGCAGACTTTGTTTTCCTGCATTGGTTTACTAACTGTTCAAAGTTCAAACGTCCAGTGTTATTTTGACTCTCAAAGAGGTGAACAGAAATAGGATTTTATGTAACGTTTAAAATAACTGGGTAGAACTATTAATTATGGCTAACCTTACAGTTTGATACTCAAACTTATTTTCAGAAACAAGTGAGCAAGAGACACTTCAACTTAGACACATGGAGAAGTCTTAAACAGTCCAACAAACAAGCTTCAAAATCATCTAATTAAGACACACAAACAACTTGTAGATGATTTGTCTTGGAAAGATCTCAAGCATTCAGGTTTGTTAGCTGTGGTGAGAACTTTAAAAAAGGAGGCAAGCTGCCAAAAGTAACAAAGGCAGGTGTAATTGGTGACCATGGCTCCAGGCTATGACTCACTTCATGGTCTTTATCACAAAGCCACAGTTTCCTCTTTCCTCTGTTACTTTCTATAGTTCATATTACCTGGTACAAAAACATTCTGCCTCTGGGAATACTAATGTTATATTTGGAGCTCACTGAGAATCGCATCTTAATGATTTCTCATATTTTGCAAACTTCTATGGGTGCTGCCTTGTCCTGACCAAACAGCAAATTTGCTTAAAAATGAAATGAACATAGGGAATATGTGTGCAGCTACACACAAGATTGTGTATGCATGTACATTATGACATATAGTCTCCAACATGTATATAGTCTCCAACTCCAACAGTATATATAAAAAAAAAAAACTCCCTTCATCCACCAATGGAAAATCTGAACCAACTTCCACAGTGGATCAATCTGATCATCAGTTAACCCACTGTTGTTGTTACCTGTGTTGTCACAACAGGTTTTGGGGCGGAAACCACTGGGGGAATGGCCAAGACCGCAGGCTGAGCAACTACCATTTGAACTGTACTTCGTCTTTTTAATTCCCTTGCTGTTTGGCACCAGGAGCAATTGTTGCAAAAGGTCACATGCAGTCGGATGCCAACCCACTCTGTAAAGAAGCAAATCATAATTAGTTGTCAAAAATGTTTAATTAAGTTTACTCTTGTTCGTCTGAGAAAAATTGCATCTCCAAAAAAAATTCAGGGATGTATAAAAGGTGGTTTACGTGCATATATTTAACATTTTACATAGGGACTTGGACTTGGGTGGTTGCGTAATGATAAAAAACATCACTGTTTTTCTCTCTACAATCATTGTACACTGAATACACATGGTCTCATTCTGCCATTCAACATTCTATTAAACACTAAAGCAATTATGAAATCCTAAACGTAACAAAGTAATAACATTGTTTTATGTGACACATTCATGTAAAATAATCTTGTCCCGAGAACATTCAATCTTTAAAATCTGTCTTTATATACATACATGGCTGCCCATAGTCAGTGAGTTTCTTTCCAGCAAAACGAGGCAAATATGATGGCACTGAATTTTCACTTGAGTGGTCAGATTTAGGAACTAGGCGAAACAATATAAAACAAAACCACTGCAGAAACCACTCATATTCATGTAATTAGACTGTGCTCTTCACTAATGTACTTGCATATTTACACAATTATAGCTTACCCTTATAAATGAGGTTCTGTGGTGGTGTGGTATAGAATATGGCATACCATGGTACTGAACCGTGGGCAAGTGTTTATGCAACGCGAATCTCCAGCGCCTCGACTAAAGAAATCCCATTCTGCACAAGTTGTGAACATGAGTTTCTTCATTTAATATGAGATAAAAACACTGTGTTCAGCAAAATAATGACAAGAACACATCTTTGTATCTTGAACTGCATGCAAACAAAACAACGCAAACAAGCGATTCTGATCCTATTCGAACAAAGATTCCCAAACTGACAAGTTATCAGTTTGAAAAATCTGACGAATCCTTCGCTGAATGAACTCACAGAATTCAAAGTGAAATAAAATATGCACTTTGTATTCACAAGATATTATTTTACAAGAAATATAGTAGTTTAACATACTATAATACTGTATAAGATTTCTATCAACTGAAAGCATAACTCTGTCGTTTTCAAAGCACAATGAAACTGACATTTTATTTAATGGGCAGTGCCAAAATAAAAGCTTGCTGATTTTAAGTTTAAAAATGATAAATTCATAAAGGTAAATTTTAGCATTGTATTTTTACGTCTACTGTAAAATAATTGCATTTTTATTTCATACTCCCTTTTTATTTTAAAATATAATAGTATTATCACACTTTATTATTTTATTAAAAAATAAAGTTATACTAATATTATTATTATTATCAGCATTATTAATACATTTTTTTATAGTTATATTTAATGGGTTACACACGTACAGTGTGAGGACCAAACCAAATCTCCAGGTGCTCTTATGAGAACCTTAACTTTTTGTAAAAGGTCTCTCTTTTTTGACAAATGTTTTAATAACAGTTTTATCAGGTCCAATCCTCCATGTAAATCAAATGGCTTAAACATAATTGCATTTCTCAGCTCAGCATTTGGATATTACCATATAAATATGTCTTTTCTATTAAAGTAAAATAAGTATTTTATCAAATTATTCACAATGTTATCCTGTAAATGTAGCTGCAGCAGATAAATATATATTGTTTGTGATAAATAGACCAGTTGAAGATTGTGAACATTCATTTTTCTATTGCCCTTTTTCTATTACATTTCCGGTTGACTTAAAATAGATATAACCAAAAAATTAAACAAATCTCTTCATTTAGAACCTCATGATATTTCACTTTCTTTTCAAAACCCATATTGTTCTGATAAACAGATTTACATGATTACAGTTTTTTCTGATTGCTTAAGCACATTTTTTGTAACTATTGGCTATTTTTGCAAAACTCTACACACAAATAAGAAAACCTTTCACCCAATTATCAAAACATTGTAGTTCTCTTGCAAAAGCGAACACCGCTAGATTAACTCTTCACACCTTCGTAAAAATGGTGTTTTCGTATCAAACAGTAAACACAAGCCATCATCTACTAAGCACACAATGTGCCAACTACACACTGATGGTATGAATACAAAACACATCTGGCTTTTGCTTTCTCTGTGTACAGATGTCAATTTGAGGTCATACTTTTGTCATAGTGTCATGTAAACATACAAGGATCCAAACTTCAAGTATTGGTGTTTATTCACACTCATCAAAACCAAGACAAAGTCAGAACACAAAATAATAATTTCACAAAAAAAAAAAAAAAGACTATCAGCCTACATCATGTCGTCTTTCTGGGTCCGGCCACAAAATTTCGTCCACATCGCATGCGATATCCTCCAGTCCAAGGCACCGGGGAAAATATCTCCTTGAATGCCGTATCCAGGCCTGACATGATGCCTGGTCAGTATCTCCACATGCCTCCTCCATCGCCTGTAAAAGGGCTACCTGTTGATGAGGATGACGGTCGTACACTTTCCAGCGCCAGGCAGAGAAGAACTCCTCGATGGGATTTAAGAATGGAGAGTATGGAGGGAGGTTGAGTGCCATGAAGGATGGGTGGTCTGTAAACCAGTTGCGGACCAAAGCAGCCCTATGGAAACTAACATTGTCCCATATGATGACATATCGGGTATGCTCTGGTCTCTGAACAGTGAGCATGTCATGTAAGGTGTCCAGGAATGCAATAATGTGTGCAGTGTTGTATGGGCCTATGGTTGCATGATGGTGAACAACACCATTTTGGCTTATAGCTGCACACATGGTTATGTTACCACCACGTTGTCCTGGGACATTGATGATGGCACGGTGTCCAATAATGTTCCTGCCACGTCTCCTGGTTTTACTGAGGTTAAAACTGGCCTCATCTACAAAAAGTAGCTCATGTCCCATGGCATCTGCTTCTAGTTCCATCACTCTCTGGACAAGACAAAACAAATGCAACACATCAGGCCCATGCACAGCACTACAGTATGCACTTCCAAATTCAGAACCAATGACACTATAGCTTACCTGCACATAGTCATATCGCAGTTGCTTTACACGTTCTGTGTTTCTCTCGAAAGGAACTCTGTAAATTTGCTTCATTCTTATTCTGTGGCGCGCAAGTACACGACTTAGTGCAGAAATGCTTACACTGTGTATATTTTGAAAGATGGTGTCATTATCAATTATGCGCTGCTGTATTTCGCGCAGTCTTATTGCATTATTGGCAATCACCATGTTCACTATATGGGTCTCTTGCTCTGGAGTGAACATTCTTCCTCTGCCCCCAACATCTGGACGTCTAGCAATTCTGTATTTTTGCATGTATGGTACTGTTGTGTTTCTCATTAGAGTATGGCAGTGCTACAAAGTACTTACCGATTCTCATTTTGAAATGTCCTAATGATGCTTGCCACAGTGTAGCGGCTCAAATTAGGCTGAACCCGTTGGCCAGCTTCCCTCAGGGTCATCCCATGGTTGATGACATGGTCCACTATTGTAGCTCTGATGTCATCAGTTATTCTATTTCTTACTCTTCTTACCCTTCCTCTTTCCCCTCCTCGTCCTCTTCTTGCTCCTCCTTCTCCTCTTCCTCTAACGTCCTCTAACCCTCTCGCTTCTTCACCTCCACGTCCTCTCCCTCGGCCTCCTCGGCCTCCTCTGATTCTCACTCTTCTCACTCTTACTGCTCCTTCCATTGTACTCCACACAGACAGCTTGCCTGTGGCTTACTTATAGTGCTTAGGCTGATTGCAAAGTGAAGTAATTATCTAAAACAGTTTTCACATGTGAAAGTGTGCCAGACAGTTGGCAAAATAGTGTTAATGATAGCCATACATGTGTATAATTTTGCTAGGAGTGTGTTGGAAATTTGGTAATTGAGTGTAAGCAGTGAGTTGTGTTTAAAGTTCTGCAAAAAGAGTGTTGTGCAGTGAATTGTGCCTACAGTTTTGCAAAGTGTGTGTTACAAAATTGCAAACTGAGTGCAAAGCAGTGTTTGTGCTTTTAGTTTTGCAAACTCAGTGAGTGGTTTAGCGAAACGTATTAATAGTTTTAGAAATTGTGCTACAAGAATCACGATTAGCGCTTAAGCATTCAGAAAAAACTGTAATCTGAGAATTATCTTAGCAAAGTTTTATATTCACAAGTCAAAAATAATTCAAAAGAAACCATTGTAATATTATTATTTTGTAACACTGATCTTAACATATATTTTGAAACCCTGTCTAATATGAGGTCACAAAATAGGAAGCTTATAAAAACAAAAACTAATTCTAAAGCTTTTCAAATTAATGTAACGCGTGTGTGTGTGTGTGTGTGTGTGTGCCTTGTGCTTTTGTGTGATGGAACTAAATAAAGAGAAAATTATAATGTTTCAATATACATTCAAATGCACAACCTAAAAAAAAAATAATTAAGCAATTTTGACCGTCAATACTCTTTTAAACAACTAGGTTAGAGTATTTTTCTAGCCACCAAATGCCTCTAATTTGCCTTAATATTTATATTTAATACTTAATATTTCAAATGATCATTCATGGATCATAATTATTACACATTATTTAGTTCCAAAAATCTCCTCAAGATATTATCTAAATAGAACTGAACTAAAAATATAGTACAATTATTTAACTGATTAAAAGTAACAGTAGGGGTGGTGATGGCGCAGTGGATAAGACACATGCCTTTGGTGTGAGAGACCCGGGTTCGAATCCACTGTGAGACACCAATGTGTCCCTGAGCAAGACACTTAACCCCTAGTTGCTCCAGAGGCGTGCGACCTCTGACATATATAGCAACTGTAAGTCGCTTTGGAATAAATGAATAAATGTAACACTTTAGATGTTTGGTTACATTTGACTGCCAATTAAGGAGTATGAAAAACATATTAATGCTGTCTCTTTTTCACTCCATAGGATAAAAAGCTATTTTAAAGCATAGTCAAAGTTGTCAATGTACAATCAATGCACATTAGGTGTTAATAATTACTAGAAATTGTTGCAAATATAGTGAAACTGCTATCTGTCCTGATTTAACCCATTCAAACATTGACAGTGTGGATTTGTTTGGCTCTATTGAGAGCTCCAAGAACCACATGAGCGCGTGGCTGCAAGATCATTTGCCTGTGATCAAAGATCATGAGAGCTGATGTTGGGTAATAGCTTAGAGTCAAATGATGCTAAATTATTATTGATGCAGTCAAAAACTGTCCAACTGTGATGCAACCAGAAACT
This sequence comes from Barbus barbus, assembly GCF_936440315.1. Classification (NCBI taxonomy): domain Eukaryota; kingdom Metazoa; phylum Chordata; class Actinopteri; order Cypriniformes; family Cyprinidae; genus Barbus; species Barbus barbus. The sequence continues at coordinate 6,528,460 of NC_136730.1, forward strand.
TTGCTTTGTGTTGCAACTGAGAAATTTTACAATTTTATGCACAAAATTAGCTAATTTCAAATTTGATGCATGCTACAGGTCTCAAAATACTTAGGACGGGGGCTACAAAGGGCTGAAAAATCAAGAAAAGATGGGCAGAAAAGACTGCATAAAATTGTCAAATTTCTCAGTTTAAACATTTGTTATCTATGTTCTATTGTGAATAAAATATTGACTTGAAATTGTTTGTTTTCATTTTATTCAAATGTAAAAAATGTCCCAACATTTCTGGATTTCGTGTTGTAGTAGAATTGCAGAATTTGCCCTGAGCCTGTATGACTAGCATGTGACAAGCTGTGTGTGGGGGAGGGAGAGGAGGCAGGGGTTTAAGCACAACTTTATCGAATACAATTTTTCTTCAGTATAACATTACTAATAAAATAAATCCTCATTCATCTTTCCTTAATCTTTTAGTCAAATATAAAACCAAAACATATACAACAACAGTCTTTTAAAAATAAAGATCAAGCTGTTCTTCATAAACACAACATTCGGGTTGTAGTAGAATTGCAGAACTTGCCCTGAGCATGTGTGACAAGCTGTGTGTGTGTGTGTGTGTGTGTGTGAGGGAGAGAGAGAGTACACATTTCAGTTTATGATTGTTTTTTTTTTCCCCTGTTTGTTGCACATTTTGATGCATTGATGATGAGGTAGAGCGCTCCCACATAAAACATGGCTTCCCCACTCAAATGCAGATGCAGAGAGAATGTTCATTGTGGGTTTGAACAAAACCAAAACTAGGAACTGTTTGGCTCTGGACGAAACATTAATATCCATCATGATGGTGAAAATGACTGGCCTTGAGCCACAGTGCTTTTAAGTGGGAGCCCCCTACCCCTGTCATCAAGAGATCAAAATGTGCAACAAACACTTTCAACACCGTTCATAAACTGAAATGTGTATTCACTCACACACACACCCCTTGACATACGTTCTGCAGTCTTACTGTATGTGTACATTATTGAGCACTGCTGTTCAGTTGGCTTGTTTGGAGCCAAATTTGATTTGTATTTGTATATACATTTTTTTAAAATATATAAAACAATTATTTTATTTTGATGAATTTGTCTGTCTTTTATCAGATTTAACAATTGTTGTCATTTTTATTTTTGCTGGTCAATTATGAACAATAGGTCAAATTGAACTGCTAGCAAAAACTTGGGAGTGGGTGTGGCCAAGGGGCCGCTGCTGCAAATAATTGAGTGGCTCCTCCCCTAACAGATGTAATCTCAATCCAAACTTTTGATATAACTTGAGAGCCCCCGGAAATTCACATACTATAGTATATAAAAAGAATACCATGTCCAAATCAAAATGGTACTGATGACAGACTCATGGAACGTTTTGGTACTTTTTTGAGCTATACATACCTTTATGCCATATCGATTTCTCACAGAAGCCTGCAGCTCCATAGATACAGGAGGGGTGCAGCCTGGAGGGATGCAGGCACAATTGTCAATCATGGGCAGACAGCAAAACTCCCCAAAATCTGATGCTGTGGAACAAATGAAGCAGAAGGGACAGACACTTCAGTCATCAAAGCATCCACAGGTTCCAGTGCTCCACTGGTTTCAGCTCACTACTATCACAGGACTGAACTGAGGCTGCTGAAATATCATGTTTGTTGCTATACAGTCACAGCAAGGTGGATGCAGAAAATAGGTAATATTTAAATACATTTGAACATACTATCTCTATATTTTTAGGTGGTTCCAAATGATGAAATATTATTTTGCCTCTCTATGATGAACAAACTTAAGAACTGATTCATTATTGATAGAGCATTAATATGAACTCCCCTCGCTCCTCTCACACAGAAATGTCCTCTGTATTATGGTTTCACAAAAGAAAGAAGTCAAACTTTATTTGAATACAAGGAACAAAATTTCCTTATTAAATATATTTTTTGCATATAGGTTCCCCTCAGGATCTGAAAGATAATAATGCTGCAGGAAAAGGCCATACTGTTATTTTAAAGTAGATGGAGCTTGACACCCATAAGCCTCATTCATTTTCACTGAAGAAATTCACATGTTTTGACTGACATGTTTTTGAATGCTCAGTTTTCAATAAACTATTTCCGTGGACGTTGCAATGTAAAGATGACTCTAGATGAGTTTAAGGCTGTGATTTATTTTTTTGTAATAATGTCCAAACCTTTGTCTGTTAAAGTAAATATCAGCTTTGATTCCAGCAGTCTCATATCTGATCTTGCTTAGCGAACCATGCGAGTTATGACCGCCACTGTATAGGCACTATGATAAGATGTGCCCACAATGGAAAACCCATAATGATTTTGTCCTTGGTCCTGTCAATATTTCTATTAACCTACATTTCAGACTAATATCAGTTAATTGGTTAGTATTGATCAGTCACTCACTACTGCGGGGAAGTTGTGGCCTAATGGTTAGAGAGTCGGACTCGTAATCGAAAGGTTGCGAGTTCGAGTCCCCGGATTGTAGGTGGGGGGAGTGAATGTCCAGCGCTCTCTCCACCCTCAATACCACGACTGAGGTGCCCTTGAGCAAGGCACCGAACCCCCAATTGCTCCCCGGGCGCCGCAGCATGGCTGCCCACTGCTCCAGGTGTGTGTGTGCGTGTGTGCGTGCGTGCGTGCGTGCGTGCGTGCGCGTGCATTTGTTCACTACTCACTGCTGTGTGCGTGCACTTGGATGGGTTAAACGCAGAGCACCAATTTCGAGTATGGGTCACCATACTTGACAATACGTCACTACTTTACTTTACTTTATTGATATAATTATATTTCATATTTTGGAAGCGTGGAAATGGCAGCCTAAGGGTTGAGTAGATAATATTTCTAAAGTTGAATTTTGTAACCATGTGAAAAACATGTAACAATGTTAAAACATGAAATGCAAATGCATATGTTCTTGATCAGCTTTATTGAGTGTCCTGACATATTTTTGTATTTTCTACATTCAATCACTTACAGATCTGCAAAAACACACACTAAAACATCTTTCAGTAATATCAAACCTCCAGTGTCACATATCAATGGTTCAATATAACAACTTTCTAACCAGTGAAAATCATATTATGCATAATATTTTATCTATAAGATACAGAATATGAGGTACATTGGAAAGAATTAGCTGTCTCCAAAACTAAAGCAGATTAAAACAATCTATAATAAAATGAGTTACAAATAAAATGAAATTGTGGCACTAAACATGATGCAACATTAAAATCCCAAATCTGAGTATTTCTTAGGAGATTCCATTCTTCTCTTCATGGATTAAAGCTGTACACCACTACAGTTCCATGCCGAAGGGCTGATCTCAGGTCAGTGCGTGTGGGAGGAAGATCAAGAACTGTGATTACAACCGCAGAACAAGCAAGTCTTTGTTTTTCGACTGAAACGACTGTGATCCGATAAGGACAAAGAGTGCTTAAGAGGATGTACTGTGAAAATGATAATGAAGATGGCGGCGATCTTTAGGTAGGCCTGTTGTTGAACAGAGTGACAGGATGGAGTCTTGCCTTCATCTCCCGTCTGATCTGACACCATGAGCACGGGCCGCAGAAGAAAGAGTAGACACAGTCATTGCAGATAGAGTCCTGAATGAGGAAAAGAGCAAATGTTAGACAAAATTAACCGGAATATAAGATCTTTGACTCTTAATATTCTGTATTCACTTTTCTGTTGTTGTATTACAGTATATTAATGCGATTTTGTTTGATTTACACTTTCTGATAAGACATATAAGGCTTGACTGATTAAAAATGCAGCAGTTTTTGTCATCCTTTTCTTTGGGTCCTTACCGTGATGCCGTAACGTCGGCGTGTGGAAACCCTCATGGAGAGAGTGATTGGGGGAATACATCCGCAGCTGTCCAAGAGAGGGAGACAGAGACATTCTCCGTGGTCTCTGGCTGTAATGCAGGCAAAGCAAGGGAAACACCACACAGAGAAACAACCTGCAGAAGTACCAGAAGGACCACTGATTAATTATTCTTCCTCAGTAATCAGACCATCAGATTGATTCGACAGCGACGGTTACAAATTTTTTAGAATTTAGATTTTTGAATTAGTTTTATCGAATTCTTAACTTATAGGCCTACTCAAACATCCACACAAAAATATAGACACACGCAAACTCACATTCATTGACGTTGTCGCATTCGCAGATGCTGGTGCTCCACTGGTCTGATGCAGCAGCCACTACCAATGGCTTGGGCTGTTGAACCACCATCTTGGTTGCCATGATGAATATTTTCCAGATTCGAGAACTCTGAAATCCAAAAATAAAATAACAATTAAGATTCTAATTCACAATTTTAACTCTTAATTAACAGGTAACTTCAAAAGTCATACACTATGTAAAAAATCAATATATATTATATTGTATATATAAATGAAATAATATAAAATAATACAATTGGAGCAGATTCGGTCTTACCTGGGAGAGAGAGGTAAGTTGAGCAAGTGACTGACACTTGAGAGGAGGATGCTGTCTTTTATTTAGAGGGGGAGGGAGGAAGTCGGCAATGTCTAGACGTAGATTCACATTCATACACGTGCACACATACACGCATTGTAAAAGGATGCTTTTCAAAGAATAGCTTTCTACGTGTGTTCTCATCAGACCTGAGCACAGTAATAATGAGAAAAATGACAAATATGTCAGATCAATAGATTTTGAAAAATTGAAATACCATATATACAGGACTTCAGGTTCAAGTAAGGTGACTGTTAAAGTGTTGTGATCTCTGTAGTGTGTCTTTTGGAATGAAGTACCTAAAACATGTAGAATGAGGTGAAATTAATGTCACGGTCTTTGTACAGATGCAGAGCTTTATGTGTTGCAGTGAAACTCAGAGTACTCCAAAAATCACTGCAACAGCTTTAGAATTATTGTTTAATAAACAGCACAGTTTCAGTTTTTTTATGAAAACCATTTGAAAGTGCCGATTGTGTAAAGAGATATCTTTAACTACCAGTACATCATGTCTTGGTGCTGGCATGTACTTCAAGATTACAGTAAATATTAGTGAACATTTGGATAAAAATCATCTGCTAACCTGCAAATGACTAATAACATGCAATAATATTCAGGTGGTGTACAGCTTTGTGTGAAAAAATAAATAAATTCAGAACTCAATGTCACAATACTGAATTCCCATTCTACTAAAACAAATCTGTTATAGTAAACAAATGTTTATCAAGCCCGTGCCATGTATGACATTTGAACATACATGAATATAAAGTCATTCAAAACTAAAATAAGTTATAAAACAATTAAATACTTTTTTATTAAAAAAACACAGTGACACTTTACAATAAGGTTCCATTTGTTAACTGCTATACTTAACATGAACTGCAAAGAAAAATACTTCTAAAGCATTATTAATCTTAGTTTATGGTGATTTATATACATTATTAAAACCAAACGTTGTATCTGTTATTATTTAATGGACTTGAGCTAACATGAACAGCTGGATTTTTATTAATCAGTGTTAACAAAGATATAAAGTAATAAATACGCTAACAAATGTATTACTAATATTAGTTAGTGCATTAACTAATGGGACCTTATTGTAAAGTGTTACCATAAAATAAAACTAATTAAAATAAAGAACCAGATATGTGACAAAACTTGTCTTAAACATTATTCAAGAGGTATTTGAGCTTGTATCTCACTGTTTATTAGAAGAAATCATAACCGGGAAGTCATTCATTTGAATTATTTGTATAAAAAAAAAATAAAGAAGATAAAAAGTAAATAAGTATCCTGCAGACGATGTGAAAGTAGCATGGAAAAACTCAAGACTCAAGCTGTTTTCAAAATGTTTTCAGTCACTTGCAGACTTTTTGATATATAGATTGCTAGATAATAAGATTTACTGTTAATTTGATACACTGTAAGATGTGATAATCATTCATTTTATTTTGGGCAATTATAGGTGAAACACACACACACAGAGTTAATGAAAACAATGAAACGTCATACAAAATGACTGCAGTTTTTGTCACAATTTTTATTTCCACAAATGTACAACGACACAATATATTAACAAATATTTATAACATTATGCAAAACATAACTAATAGCAAGAGCATTGAAACAAAATTAAAAAGGACCTCATGATTCAAAGTGATAGCGTCACAGTTGATACAAACATTCGGTCAATGTGCTCCAAATCTACATCAGTATAGAAAAACATCAATATGGTTTGTTATCCTAAAGAATCATGTATTTTTAGAGAAGAGTTTTCAGTCTTCATTCCTGAGCAGACTACATCTGAAATCCACATCATTCCTTGGGTCAGAACTGAATTCCAAACAGAGAGCATTTCACTTCTCCAACATGCTATAAGCTTATTTCTTTTCAGAGCTGAGGATTCAGTTAGTGACTGATGATGAAGTTTTTATTTTGCTCGCTTGCGGAAGAGGGTGACGGGGTGGTTGCGAGCTATCAGCTCACGTCTTATCTGACAGTAGGAGCATGGGCCACAGCAGAAGGACAACACACAATCGTTGCAGATAGAGTCCTGTTACAGAGAGAAAGAAATCAGTCAGTCAACTGACATCTAATATAAGCTATACATCTAGTATCAAAGAATATTCTACACCACACTTAAAGGATTCTTCAGTTAATAAAGGCCAGCTGATTTAACTGTATGCTCATAGTTTTTTTTTCTCTTGCCTTAAGTGTAACCTTGTTGTATTTATGCCTAAAAAACGACATTTTCAACCCCTAAATAAAAATAATTATTAATATATATATATTTACATACTTTAATTATTAAAAATGTAATACGTTTTTCGCTAACATTTATAAATGAATTTATATTCTATTTTTACTGGAAAACATGAAAAAAAAAATCAAGTCACTACCTCAATCCCATAGGTGCGTCGGACAGACACTCTCATGGCCATAGTGATGGGTGGGATGAGGCCAAAACTGTCCAACAGAGGCAGGCAGAGACACTCTCCGTGATCTCTAGCTGTGATGCAGGCGAAACATGGGCAGCACCAGAATGCAAAGCAACCTGCCAAACAAGAAGGGAAAAATCAGTCACCATGTGAAAAAGAGAAGAAACATACAGTTATACTAGACTCAGATGCATTAAATATTATATGAAGACACAAAAACACTTACAATCATTGAGGTTGTCACATTCACAGAGGCCAGTGGACCATTGGTCAGAACCAGGAGCCAGAACAAGTGGCTTAGGCTGCTGAATAACTATTTTAGTTGCCATGATGGCTTGTGCTCTGAAAGACAAAACTACTTAAGAATAACTGAAGTAAGCAAGTTTTATATGAAGACAGGAGTGTAACATTAAGTTAGTATGCAGTTCTTACCGAGCGAGAGGAGAGACAGTTGGGGATGACGATGGAGATTAGGACTGAGCCTTTGTGACAATCTGTGTGAGACTTTAAAGAACCATCAGTGACCAAACACACGTACACATGTGTAGAGACAAAAGATTAGTATCACACCATGTCTCCCAGAGTCAGAGCAGGTTAGTCGAGTACATGCTTTTCTTTTTATCGATAGATTTTGGGTGATTACCACTTTTGCTGACGTGAGACTTTGAGACTCATCTTAATGAGACTGTGCACTGATACCGAGAACTACCTATGAGAAAGAAAAGGAAAAAAACAAGAAAAATGCACCACACTCACCAAGATCCTCTAGCCAAATATTTTAAAATTCACTTGTATCAAGCATTTCATCACAATAACAGTGGTAAGATATGTACATCAAATTTTCCAATAGTGCCAAACATTTTTTTCCATTTGTCAAATTATCGGGCTTCACACAAAATATCTTTGTGCATGCAGTATGCATTATGGGAAGTTCATAAAGTAATATTTTTATTTTTTTAATCTGCAAAGATGCATTAAATTCATCAAAAGTGATACTGAAGACATTTATAATGATTTATATTTTAAATAAATGCTGTTCTTTTGAACTTTATCCAAGAATTCAGAAAAATAGGCTCAATTTCCACAAAAATATTAAGCAGCACAACACTATTTTCATTGATAATATTAAGAAATAGTGCCAAATCGGCATACTAGAATGATTTCATAAGGATCACATGACACTGAAGAGTGGAGTAATGATACTAAAAATACAACTGCCATCATAGGAAAAAAATACAAATCATATAAATCAAATAAATGCAGCTTTGGTGAGCATAAAAGACTTTCAAAGACATTACAAAATCTTTAATCCATCAATAACCACAATAAAGTCTTACATGTGCATGTAATTGCATGCTTTTATGGTGGGTTATTAAAATAATGATGGAATATAATTATGGAAAAATCTGTTATGAAAACAGTTAGATACCTACATTGCAAGCAAAGACATGTCTCTCAGGGTTGGACCACCCTAGAAGTGAGACAAACAGGTGTGAGCCTTTTGGGTGATGAGACTTATTTCCATTTGGTGGAATTCACACTATACCATTACTATGACAGAATCACAAATTGGCTTCCTAAATTGTAGCATTTTTAACGCATTAAACCTTCCAATATATGATCCCTAAAACACAATTCTTAGAAAGCAACTCATTCATGGTCATTACCCATGAGAGTCGGCACAACAAATACTTGTTAGATCACTTGTTGATATGCGCTTGGAATAGTTCACCCAAAAATGAGAATTCTTGTACTCATCATCCGTCAGGATATTCCACACAGCAGACAACATTTCGTGAAAATTATACGTTTGAGGGCGTTATAAATGTTGTTCTTTACAACTTCTTGTACTTTTTCCATAAATGGTAGCAATGCAATAAGTTAATTTAATTAGGAATAATGCAAAACATTTAAAGCAGGGGTGTAAAACTCAGTTCCTGGATAGCCGCAGCCCTGCAGTGACAAGCCTGAAGGACTTGATTAGCTGGATCAGGTGTGTTTAATTAGGGTTGCATCTATCTCTGCAGGGCTCCGGCCCTCCAGGAACTGAGTTTGACACCCCTGCTTTAAACCATGCAATAAATTCTCTCCTCTCCAATCTGCTTGTATGTTATGTGTGGTTTCTGTTATATAAAATATGCATATAAACATTCACACGTCTGGCACAAATTCATAACCCTGTGAAACAAATATTTCACAGCTCTTGTGTGCGCAGATGATGCATAATAGAATGTCAGGCTCCCTTTAGTGGTTAACTATAGCAAGATTTAATCCACAAAATCAGAATCAGAATATGCAAGCGTGTGTGTGCGTTTAGTTTGTTTAGACTCGCTGAAGATTGGTCATATTTGAAAAGCCACAAAAAAGTATGTATTAAAAAAATGTAATTCATAAATTCCAGGTTTGTAAAACTAAAGCCAGGTGACAAACAGTATTGGACCAACCGCAAACAAACAAAACATTATTGGTCGAGTTTATGTGAAGCCCTCACTTTGCACTGGACATCTTGCTATCGTGTTTGACCCATCTCTCACTTTTGTTGTACACAGCATTTCTCGTGTTAAAGACTGCATTCCTCCTGTCTGAAAATGCGTGTCTCCGCCGCATACTGCTGAAAGATGCTGAAACTCTTGTTACGTGTCTGAGCTGCCCTGCCCTGTGCCTCAGAGCAATAACATTAGTGCCGTGTTTCAAGCTCGGAAGTCAGATTCCATCACACTACGTTTGTCACGATTACCTTGAATCACATCGGATCTTGTAGAACTTCTTTTAAGCTCGAAAATATATGTGGCCTTTGCATGAGTTTTTTTCTGGTCCTATACATTCAGCGCACTGCCAAGTGCCAAAACAATGTTTGAGTATAAGCGTAATATCTGGCAGATACTTTTATCCAAAGTTACTAAAAACACAATCATTACAGTGAGTTACTCCTTCACAGACTCAAGACTTCTGAATCTGTGCTGCCTCCAGGTTTCGGTTAAACCTGTAAACGTGCGCCACCTACTGGTGGAACTAAATAATCACACAATAATTACGTTGTATTTTTATTATCACTTTTTTTTTTAATTCGTCTGGCTATTAATCATAGTTACACCATTTTTTTCTGCTGTTGATATATAGGCCTACAATATGTCTGTGGATTGTGTTTTGTCCACTATAGCTTTTATTCCACTTTAGTATTTAGTTTTTTAACCAACCAGTAAAGTACAACGCTTTATTTATTTATTTATTTATTTATTTATTCACACATCACTACAGACTTTTAGACATAAACATGCAGTCAGCACAAGGCAACATGACAATCTCATATAAATGTAATGTATGCAGGTCCAGATCTAATGTCATTGAGAAAATGTTGATAAATTTAGGATTTTTTTCTATCAAGTGGGACACAATATATAGTAATATTTGGAGTAATATTGGGTAGAAATATACATATAAAATAATTAGTGCTGTAATTAATCGCGATTAATCTCATCCAAAATAAAAGTTTTTGTTTACATAATATATGTATGTGTACTGTGTTTATTTATAAATACACACACATACAGTGTATATTTTGAAAATATTTACATGTTAATATTTTTATAAATTTATATCATTATATTTTATTTTAGGCTATATATAAATACATTTAATATATGAACATAACATATTTTTCTTAAATATATACATGCATGTGTTTGTATTTATATATACATGCACAGTAAACACTCATATATTATGGAAACAAAAACTTTTAGTTTGGATGCGATTAATCGCGATTAATTGTTTGACAGCACTAAAAATAATATATCACATGGGAATATGTAGTACCAAGAAGTCAGGAGAGAAAATAAGAGTGTTGTTGGGTGGCAGTTGTGTTTATCTAGCTTGACTTATGACAGGTTCACGGGCATCCATTTCCCGAGACATCTGACACCATACACAGGGACAACAACAGAAGGAAAGAAAGCAGTCCTTCGTGATATTACCCTAGAGAAAGAGAGAGATTAATTCACAAATATAAGGGAGGAATTTAGAATAGTTGTTCCTTAACAGTGTGGTTCTGTGTACAAGAAACTAAGATATTTTGAAAGACATTTTAAAAAACATTCATAGGAGAGCCTTTAGAAAGATAAGCATGAGTCCTTACCTCAATGCTGTAACGATGGCGCATGGACACCCTCATCAAACCAAACTGATCAATCAGAGGAAGGAAAAGACACTCGCCAAACCTCTTAGCCGTTTTACACGCAAAACAAGGAAAGCAGAAGAATGAAATGCAACCTATAAATGCAATTCTACTGTTAGTGATGGGAAAACATGAGAATGACAACTAAATGCTGATACTCAGAAGATACTCACAGTCTATTTTATTGCTTAAGTCCACACAGCTAAAGAGTCCAGTACTCCAGTGGTTGGAGAATTTGGGCTGCTGAGATGACATCCTGTGTATTGCTTCCTTTAGAGTTGTTAACATAAATAATTAAAACCAACAAATTAATTGCACATATTTCTGCAATTAATGGTGAATAATCAGTTAACATTATATTTTGTAATCATGGCCTAATATTATGAATACACTAAATTCATATTATACTTATTACAATGTATTTATTAAATGCAGAAATTAACACGTTATTTTCCCAACCCTAGTTTGCTTAGAAAAGCTTGGTTCCATTTCCAGACGCCGTGTTATTGATACTGAATGCCTATTCTTTACTGAAAATACAATGTATAGCTCTTTAATCTGTCCCAGTATAAATTCAGCAACATAAATTCACTGTTGACATGCTACTAAATGACTACTGATAACTAGAGTCTCAACAGATGGACTATCAAAATAAAGTGTTACTGAATTCACCAATCCCAAAAACTTACCTGAGCGAGAACGAGAGGACAGGCAGATTTGTGTTCAGTGAAAAGAATGAAAATCAGCTGTTAAGATATGCACACACATCTCACTTTAAATACTTACTAAAAGTCACATGGTCCATGTTTGGAATGAAGATAAATAATTCCACAGAACACTGAATTACATTCTGTGGAAAAGCTCATGTTTGTCAGTTCAGGGGAAATCATTTATAGGTCAACATTTTAGAACTTATGCCAGAACAAGTGACATATATGTGGTATGTCTTTGACATGCAATGACATGCCCTGCACAGATTTTTCTGTATGCTACAGGTTGTTTGAACACACACACTGCACATTTGTCTTTGAAACCCAGTTAATGTGGTTATCAGAACCCTGCAACGTATCAAATTTACTGACAACCAGCTGCATTTCTTCAGCAAACACATTAAGAATTATTTTAATTATTGCCATTGGAAAATGTAAGAAAAAAACAACACAGGATATGAGTTCATTTTTCTGATGAAGATGGTGAAGTTTTATTGAAACTTTTTATTCGAGTCCATGAAGCACAATGGAGAGATACTGAACCCCTAACATCCTCCACTCAAATTTTTAGAAAAGTTTACCATATGGAAATTAAAGGGTTCACCCAAAAATGAAAATTAGTGCATGTTTTACTCACTCTCAAGGCATCCTAGGTGTATATGATTTTCGCTAACGCTTTATTTTAAGGTGTCATAATCCATAGTAATTACCTAATTAAGTACTTAGTAGTAGCCATTGTACTTACATGAAGCAAAATGTACTCACCATGTAACCATGTAACTAAGTTGTGCAACAGCCTGTAATTAGCCTACAGTTTGTAATTATGTAGATGTAATAGGCAGCTACTGTCACACAGATGTAACAGACCAAGTCTGTTACACAGCTACTTGTACACTTCGGTACAATCTTGATGCACTTTATTTTAAGCAGCTTATGCCTGTGTAATATTCTGTCATTTTAATGTGATTAGAAAGGTATTGCATGTATTTAAGCTGTGTACTGGTGGGTTAAATCAAACTAAGGTGCTGCTGGATACGGTGAAGTACACTTAAGTACAGTCTTGATACACTTTATTTTAAGTAGCTTATGTTTGTGTATTTACAATTATAATTACGTTGTATAAAGTATGCAATACATATTCCCAGGGAAAGCAAGAGCTGATAAAATGTAAAAACTGTAACTTGAAGGCAATGTAAGTCTCTTTGGATAAAAGCGTCTGCTAAATGCGTAAATGTAAATGTAACAATCTTTTGGTTACATAAGTAGCTGTGTAACAGACTCGGCCTGTTACATATGTGTAACAGTAGCTGCCTATTATATCTACATAATTGCAAACTGTAATTACAGGCTGTTTCATAACTTAGTTACATGGTAAGTACATTTTATTTCACGTAAGTACAACGGCTACTACTAAGTACTTAACTAGGTAATTACTCTGTATTATGGACACCTTAAAATAAAGTGTTACCTGACTTTCTTCTTTCAGATGAATCCAATCGGAGTTATATTAAAAATTATTCTTGCTCTTCCAAGCTTTATAATGGCATTCAACAGTCCAAAAGAAGTCAAATAAAGCGTGCGCATGCATAATAAAATGTGCCTCACACGGATCTGGAGGGTGAATAAAGGCCTCCTGCAGCGAATCAATGCGTTTTTGAAGGAAAATATCCATATTTAAAACGTTATAAACACTTTTCTCTCACTTCCGCTAACTGTCGTACACGGAAGCTTTTCCGTAGGATGTATGCATCGGGCACGGCCGGAAGCGCAACAGAGAGAAATCAAAATATAACACCGGTCACAAATTAGAAGCACAAAACGAGGATTTGTAAAGAAAAATGCCATTATAAAGCTTGGAAGAGAAAGGATCATTTTAAATATAACTCTGATTGGATTCGTATGAACGAAGAAAGTCACATACACCTGGGATGCCTTGAGGGTGAGTAAAACATGGGATAATTTTCATTTTTAGGGGGAACTAACCCTTTAAGTTATAACAGTTGCAGTCTGTATGCAGTATGATGTCCCACTGATGGTTCTCACAGTGACCCACACCTGCTCCCATTATATAGCTGAAAACCATGTGTGAGCAAAGTGTGGATATTTGTTTTTCTCTATAATGCCCCATAGTGTAATATGGTTATTCGCATTTTAAGGCAGGAAATTTGGGTATTTTAATACATTATATAGCTTTACAAAGTAGAAAGATTTATTAACGTATACTAAAATGCAGACATACCAGACAAACATCAAACTGTTTTTATTAAATGGAACAAATACAATGGTGCAGATCTAATGTCACTGAGAACAATGAGGGTCCTATCAGGTTACACAATTTGTTACTAGTGCAGATCTACTGAGGAACAGAAAGGAAGTTGTTGGTTGCCCAGTTGCCTTCATTTTGCTCGATTATGGACAAGAGTGATGTTGTTTTCACGGACATTCATTTCTCGAGACATCTGACACCAGGCGCAGACGCCACAGAAGGTGGAATAAACACAATCGTTACAGATAGTACCCTAGACAGACAGACAAACACCATAAGTGCTCCACATTTATATATGAGATATTACTTGGATAGAACAGGGTTTAAAACACAGATTGTGTTAGTCCAAACCTGGATTCCATAGCGATTGCGCACTGATACCCTCATGGCCATTGTTATTGGAGGAATGCATCCAAATCCATCGAGCAGAGGCAGACACAGACACTCGCCATGCTTACGAGCCGTCGAACAGGCAAAACAGGGAAAGCACCAAAACGAGAAGCAACCTATAAATAAAACTACCATTAGTGATGAGAATGACTCAATATGTTAAAGAGTTATAAGAAACATTGTCATTTCACATTGTTTAAATACATTAAGAATACATTAATAATCGTATATTTAAACATGTGAAATGTCAATAGCTTATTTCTTTTATGTATGCTAGATTTGTATATGTTTATGGTAGCACAGCACCATATAGTCCTGTGAGGCACATTTCATTAGGTTGCGTATGACGAAAGTATAACACGACTCTCCAGAATAGGCCTATATTATTTGAATTGATCAACCACACATCAGCAATGCCACTTTCACGTCTCTCGTATCACTTCTTTCAGGAGCTTCAAACAAACTCACTTCAGACTTCATGACTTCAGAGGACTTCAGTATTTATTGAAGTGTTCATTTTGCTAGGCCCATTGTTTTGTACATTATAATGGAATTGTTTTGGAATTCATATTATTAAGTGAATAACCTTTCCAAAAACGCTTCTCTCTGGTGAAACTTTCAAGAACCAGCTGAAAACACACTTTCACAAGGACTCAACCACACCACAAACTTAAATCAATGTACACACACACACACACACACGTTTGTTTCTGTGAATTGTGGGGACTTTCCCTAGACTTCCATTACTCATATATAAAATATAGATTCATTAATTAAAGTTATTAAATCAGTGAAAGATCTTTGATTGACATTAATGACAGCAGGCAGCGCGTTTATACGGCTGCTGTCTCTTTAACACAGAACGCACGCAGATCTAAGAATACCGTAGGCCTACAGTGCTTTTCATTCTCATCTGCTTAGTAGGATAGTGCTTACTTTCACAAGACAAAAAAACCTGACTGTGTTTATGATGATATACTTACCTAGTTTTCTGCATACTGGTCTATAAATATGAAAGAATCAATTTTCTGCAGTGTAAATACATGGAACAGTTTGAGAACGAACACAGAAAATTTTTTTATTTTTTTAAATTAAATAAACACAGATTGGGAACCCGCACCGAGACTGCTGTTTTCGATACCCATGATCAAGTCGAGTTAAGACCTTTTGGGACAGAAGGTAATTTGCATGAAAGACACTGGGAAATGACACACCTTCTGCAGTAATAAACTTCTCTCTGAATTCTTAGGATCTGTATTATCTTTTTCTAATCTTGATGGGTGTCTGTCCTATTGTTAAGAGAATGAGACCTTTTACCAGCCACACCTTTCAAACATCACAGTTGCATTCTAAATAAGAAAAGTGGTTTCGGTGATCTCTGTTTAGATGGAAATGAGGGGAGAGAGGGGGAGAGAGAGTAAACGAAGTGGATAGGTGAGAAGGGACTTCTCTCACATCTCTCAGTGAGATGTCGAAAAAGATATCTGTAAGTTAATGCACTGTGGCCGTCTCAGAAGATCAATGTATCTGAAGTTCTGTAAGTCTTACACAATGTAGCATAAGTTCACACACACACACACACACACACAGGTTTCCATGTTTTATGGGGCATTTGTTCTTTGCTCTAGCCAGTTTTCTCATCTAGCTTTCTACTAAACCTGGTATTGTATAATAAAGCGTCTGCAAAATGCGTAAATGTAAACATTTCCCCTAAATCTTTCTTTCGCTCTGTCTGTCTGCATCACTGCACTGTATGTTAAATGCCTGTATCAAGGATGTGTTTGGTTAAATTACTTAGACTAGATTTGTATATATGTGTGTAGCACTGTGGTCATGAGGTGCATTTTGTAGCAGAATGATAATAAAGTCCATCTTGAAGCTCTAAGCTAAGCAGAAACTATAAAATAATTTATATTCAAAGCCATTTTTAATGTCTCTGTATGAATTTACTTAGTGGGAAGCTGTTTAGTAAGAAGGATAATATATAGTCCACCGTAATTCTCAAAAATCCCAAAATAAAATGACTACATTATTGCTTTCATATGAATGATTCTGGCACTCCTCTGGGTAGCCTTTATACACATATTTAGTGATGTACAATCATTCACAGCTATTTAACAATATTGTTGCATAGTTGCAAAGCGACATTCTTTAAGGAAATACACCCCTGAAAGACAAGCCAAAATAAACAGAAAAGAAAGAGAAAGAGAGAGAGAGAGAGAGAGAGAGAGACTCACATTCTGGTACATCTTGACAGCAGTCACAGATTCCAGAGCTCCACTGGTTGGAGGTGTGTGCCATGACAAAGGGCCTGGGCTGATGAGAAGTCATCCTGTTTATTACGAAATCCTTCAACAGACACAAGCACACACAGTTACAGAAAGATTAAAAAAATTATATATTTTTTTCTAACTAATTAGTCATCGCTGAATCATTTTTTTTTAATGTGAACATAAACTACTGAACATGCAACAGTAGTCAGGGATCAACAATACAAATTCATTTATCCTACAGCTCAGTAAGACCAGTTGAGGTTTATTCCCTGCCTATTTTTCATTGCCATTAGGATAAAAATGCTCTGGAAATAAACTGTCTATCACTAGTTATTCCTGAAATGTTGGCAAAAACCCAGACATTTAAATCAGTGCATAGTGACAATAATGTTCAGTATAACACACTAAACAAAATACTTATGTATATTGTGTATAACATAGTGTAAGTACACTATGTTTGTACTTTCTGTACTGGAAGCTCATAACACCAAGACAAATTCCTTGTGTGTGCAAACACACTTGGCAATAAAGCTCCTTCTGATTCTGATTCTGATTCTATAAAAAAAATCTGATCAACAAATGTAAGATGTGGACCATAAGGCCATTCTTTTTGTTCAGCACTTTTAATATTACTTTTAAAAAGACCTCATATTTTGTCTTTTCTAAAACGGCAATGAAAAACAGTTTGTGTAGAAACAATTTTCACTCAGAAACTGCTAGTAAGTTTCACATACAATTACAAAGATATGATAAGTTACACATTGAATTAAATGTAAAATTAGAAACTGAGAAAAACATAGTATTTTTAAAATTAAATATCCTATAAAAAAATGTTTGTCTTACAGAATGCATGTTAAACTAATGCAAACTGAATAATAATAAAAAACTGCTCTTACCTGAGCGTGAGACTAGAGCGGACGGGCAGATTTGTTCATTCACACTTAAACCGACAAAAGGATGGAGATAAGTTGTTAAGACAGTCCCATAAAAAGACACAAGTAGGTGTGCATCTTAAAGTACTTCCTCAAAGTCACTGGTCAAGTTAGTGATGTGTCACTGCTGATAATGCCCATGACTCTCCACCTGAAAATCCATCATTATGTTGTTTTAACAGGGGCATAGTTTCACTAGAGAATGAAGACTCTTGTTTATCTGTAAGCATATGCATGACAACTGTGGTTTGCTGGTGGCATTAATGTGAAAAAGCATAAATAAAAAAGTTAAAACAACATTGCTCTAGGATATCATGTGAAGAGATAAGAGAAGGAAAGAGCTTTTTTTATTCATTATATAACATGGAACTGGACAGACCAGTTGATAACATCTACACATTCTTTTCCATCATAGCTTAAGTATTGCAAAACAACAGTGAAATTGGGGGAAAACAAACATTTTATTTATTTAATTAAGATATTCATTACTAACTTTGACTCTTTTTTGGGGGGTATGAACGCTGCCTATACAAATTAATTGTCAGACATAACACAATGCTGATTTGCAAAAAGGTGGTTTGCTCACATGCTATAGATTGCTATGAATGACATTTTAGTCATGGTAACAATTAATTATTTTTAAGGACAATATTGCCAGTGTTACAGAATAGGAACTCAGACAGCGTGACGTGAGCGGGTTTTATTGACAGACTTGAGGTTAAGCAATGAAACAGGCAAGCGATGATTTGCAGATTCTTCGGTGTTCAGGAGGAATGGTAACTTGGATATCCTCTTCGAGACACAGAACAGGAGTAACCACACACACCTCACCGACACAGGGGACCAGGAAGAGACTCGGGAGCTTACAGACTTGGGATCGCTGGAAGACACACTTGGGATGAAACACAGCAGGTAAGTAGACAAGACGGTAAGTATCGAGCATAGAGATATGATAGCTATAGTAGTCCTCTTCGTAGGAACGATTCACGTAGTATGGTAGAAACATTGTAAGGTTGTAACATTGTAACGAGACCGGACACTGGAGTGCTGTGAGGTGTGTATTTTTAAGGCTTGGCTAATGAGTGAACAGATGACGTGCAGGTGTGCTCAATCAGTGGCTAGGTGAAAACAGGTGTGTGAGTGCATCGTGACTGGTGGAGAGATGACAGATCCGTGACATTACCACCCCCTCCGGGAAGGTGCGACCCGCACCGTAATAATTACATCGGGGAGGGGGGGGTGGAGGAGCGGGCGCTAGAGGACGCTCTGGAGGAGCGGGCACTAGAGGACGCTGACTCTTGGGGCTGCTCTGGCAGCGTGGACTCTCGGGGGCGCTCTGGAAGTGTGGACTGTCGGGGGTGCTCTGGAAGCATGGATACTCGGGGCGCTCTGGAAGCGTGGACTGTCGGGGGCGCTCTAAAAGCATGGATACTCGGGGGCGCTCTGGCAGCGCGGACTCTAGGGAGTGCTTTGGAAGCGCGGACTCTCGGGGGCGCTCTGGCAGCATGGATTCTCAGTGGCGCTCTGGCAGCGTGGATTCTCAGGGGCGCTCTGGAAACGCGGATTCTCGGGGACGCTCTGGAAGCGCGGATTCTCGGGGGCGCTCTGGCAGCGTGGAACTGGACGGAACCAGCAGGGACACAGGAGAGCTGGACGGGACCAGCGGAGACACAGGAGAGCTGGACGGGACCAGCTGATTCATAGGAGAACGCTTACGAGGAGCAGGCACTGGAGGGCACTTGCGAGGAGCTTCTACCAGCGGGCTTGCCATACTTTCTGATGGCGGGCTTACCTCACTTTCTGCCGGTGAGCTTGGGTTGGCCGCGAACGCCTGTGAGTTTGGGAGACGAGGGGAATGTGGGCTACCGCCGTCAATGGGGGAGATCCCGGGAGGAACTCCGACTCGGGATCGAAGACTCTCCAGACACCGGATGAGCGTCTCCTTCCAATTCAGGTTGGAGGTGTCTGGGAGCTTCGTGCGTTGATGGTATGTGATCCCAAGCCGAAACAGGGTCTTGAGGTATTGGTCTTCTAGGGCACTGGAGAGGGCAAGCGGCACTAATGCCCTTGCAAAATTCAGCGGGTCAGGATTCGAATTCTATCCATTCTGTATAGGGTCCGGTCTTCTGTTACAGAATAGGGACTCAGACAGCGTGACGTGATGTGAACGGGTTTTATTGACAGACTTGAGGTTAATCAATGAAACAGGTAAGGGATGATTTGCAGATTCTTCGGTGTTCAGGAGGAATGGTAACTTGGATATCCTCTTTGAAACAGGAGACACAGAACAGGAGTAACCACACACACCTCACCGACACAGGGGACCAGGAAGTGACTATTAGTACTTAAACACATATTAATTCTGTATTCTTCATGACCATATTCTGCATCCCATAATCCTAAACTTAACAACTACAACGACTACCTTACAAGCTGTTAATAACCAGTAAATGAAGAGTTTGAGGCAAAAGTCATAGTTAATAGTGAATATGGGTTTATCATTCTAAAGTGTGAAAAAATAATTTAGGATACAAATGATCGGTTATTGTCCAGCAGTGTACTTAATGTGTTATTTTCTTCTGTATGTCACTATTCCCTGTATGTAGATGTTTCAAACACTGCTTTATTTGCTATAGACAGAGGCAGAAGTGAGAGTGAATGAGGCAGAAAGTTTCAGTGAGGCTTCAGAGGTAAAGATTATTTACAGCATTGTCTATGATAAGATATGTCTTTTAACATAGACTAATCAGACTAATGTATAATAGAACAGAATAAAGAAGTATGTGAATGTGCAAGTATCCATTACTGTGTGCCATGTACTGTACATACAACACTCACAAAATACAATCTGAAATATGTAAACAATAGTACCCTTATAAGGACATCTTTGTAACTTATACTCAAAAAGGTGCACATTAGTACATTAGAGTACCAATATGTACCGGAATGTACAACTATGAAACTTTTTGGGGTAAATAAGGTACAAAGATGTGCTTTTAAGGGTACTGTCCCAGTGACAAGCTGTTGTATTTCTTTCTTTCTTTTTCTTTTTTCTATCTTTCTTTCCTTCTATTTTATAATCATATATAATAATATAATCATAAAGCATATTAAGCAAAAAGGTATGATTAAAAATAAAAAAACGGTTAACTGAAAAAAAAACAACAAAAAAAACAGGTATAACACTAGACATTCCGTCCCCCCACTTTTGAAATGATGGCTACGCCCCTGCTGTGAGGTGTGTGTTTTAAAGGCTTGGCTATTGAGTGAACAGATGACGTGCCGGTGTGCTCAATCAGTGGCTAGGTGAAAACAGGTCCGAATGACAGATCCGTGACTGCCAGATGAACTTTGACTCTAAAAGATGTAAAATTCATTCAGGACCAACCAATGGTCTTTAATTTGCTGAACACTGCTGGAGGATCCAGATAACACTATCTGTCAGTGTTTTTGGACTTGGTAACTGGCAGATTTGTAGTTGGTCCAAGCTGAATAAATGCCAAATGTGCATCAACAGCTTATAGTAGAACTACTTAACAGGGTCATATGCTGTTTTACCTTTAATACATATTCAGTCTTTCCTGTCCCCATGTTGTTTATTCATTTGAAAGAATGTGGAATATTTAGTCTTAAGAAAAGAATATAATTGATACATCAGCAAAAAAAAAATAAAAAAGAATAAATAAATAATAGTCAACAATAGATATGATGGTAATGAATAAAATGATTAATGATTGACCTTGTTGACTTACAGAAAACTATTTTAAAACACAAGAAAGCAATTAATTTGTCCACTAACAATGTCCATCTGTAGAGTGTATGTATGTACATATATTTTTTTTTTAAAGGAGACAGTTTTGACATAATAATTCATGTGAAAGAACTGTATAACTTTTGTTTAGATTATTATCACTTTAATTCGTAATATTTGTTTTAATTTAGATTTTTCATTATTTTATACGGGACTATAAAATAACAGTGAAATGTATGGGTTCATGCAATTTTCACAGTCAGTTTATAGTTTGATTATATCAATTAATCTTTCTTATAATAAAATGCGGAAAATTAGAAAAAAAAATATATGTGTAATCATATTACAAGAATGGGCAATTATGAGTAAATTTTGTTTACCGTAGTTGCTTTTAATTGAACTGAGCTTGTCAGACTAAGCGCCTCTTGTCACGGTTCACTCATTCATTGCTTCCTCCTTGTTCCGTAATTCTGTCATGTGTGTGTATGTGTATGTGTGGGGGCGTGGCCGAGCCATCACCGCTTACTACACTCAGCTGAGCCTCGTTAGCGGCGCCAGCTGCAGCTCTTCAACACACCTATAAATACTCACCAGTTTCTCCTCTCATTGTCAGATTGTTGTGGATGCCTTCCTGTGCTGTTCTTGTGCCTGTTCCTGCTTCGTTCTCATCCGTTCCGCTGTCTTGTGTGTTAGTCGATGTCCCGTGTCGGTGTGGCTGTGTTCTTCGTTCCTGCCTGGATATTCACTCACCACCTACGGATCCGACTCTTCACCTCCATCCAGCCGTGTAGTCCATCAGGTTCCTGCGTCACTCATCATCATTACATTCCTGTTTGTGTGTGTTCCATCTGACGAACAATAAACTGTTTTCACCCGCACTTGCTTCCTCATCACTTCCTTGCCATGACACCTCTCTCAATAGCTAGTCCTCTACAGTTCTTCCACCCATGCCAATCCCACATCAAGTCTGCCAGCTTTTTCCTGAAATAAATGTATTAAAGTTTCAAACACATATTTATGATTTGATGTTAGCTCAGATTTTAATAAGTGACTGTAACTATTTTCATTATACTCTGAACTGAGATCAATCTGCTGTGATCAGAAGCAATCACCCTAGATGAAATGCACATAATCTAGATCCACCAGCGGTGTGTAATGGGTTTTAGAGGATGATAAAGAGCTGGCATTGGTTCGCACAGCTGCCCGTCTGTTAATCTCAGGGATACCAGGACTGCGGATAGCTACAGCCATAAAAACAGTCACTGCACACATCACCCTGGGGAATAACACACACAGAGAGAGAGTTGAAATGATGTAAAGATGCCAGAGTCATATTAACATCCTGAAAGCTAATACTGTTTTGACACATCTTTTGCAGACTGAATGAATGACCCCACTCTCAACTCTTGTTTTTGATATTTCTGTGAAACATTACCTAAATCACAAAAAAATGTAATCCATCTCCATCTAGTGGTAGAATGAAATACACGCATGTCAAAAGCATTTCACTTTTCTTATCTTTGTCTCATCCTACAGAGGTAATTCACCCAAACAAAGAGAGAGAAACTAAATAAAAAAATTCAGTTTGACATTTTTAAGTGTGTAGGTAAAAAAAAAAACTAAAAAACTGCACTAAGTGCAAATAGCCTAGCTATAGATTCTATTTACATTGTTAAAATAGCTATTTATACTACTTATTGCAACTAGTGGCAATTATCTGCACCTCAGTATTGTAGTACATTATAAAACAGTACGCAATAATAACGTATTGAGTGTAATTTATAGTTTTAATTCAAATTAGGCTATTAAATAAAAAAAGAGGAGCGTCTTGCTGCAGCCTACAAGATCCAGATCCAACTCCTCCCACCTTACATATACCTAAACCTACCCATCTCCACCCCCTGATCCCTAAACCCACCTCATCTCCACCCCTAAACCTACCCATCTCCACCCCCTGATCCCTAAACCCACCTCATCTCCACCCCTAAACCTACCCATCTCCACCCCCTGATCCCTAAACCCACCTCATCTCCACCCCTAATCCTACACATCTCCACCCCCTGATCCCTAAACCCACCTCATCTCCACCCCTAAACCTACCCATCTCCACCCCCTGATCCCTAAACCCACCTCATCTCCACCCCTAATCCTACACATCTCCACCCCCTGATCCCTAAACCCACCTCATCTCCACCCCTAAACCTACCCATCTCCACCCCCTGATCCCTAAACCCACCTCATCTCCACCCCTAAACCTACCCATCTCCACCCCCTGATCCCTAAACCCACCTCATCTCCACCCCTAAACCTACCCATCTCCACCCCCTGATCCCTAAACCCACCTCATCTCCACCCCTAATCCTACACATCTCCACCCCCTGATCCCTAAACCCACCTCATCTCCACCCCTAAACCTACCCATCTCCACCCCCTGATCCCTAAACCCACCTCATCTCCACCCCTAATCCTACACATCTCCACCCCCTGATCCCTAAACCCACCTCATCTCCACCCCTAAACCTACCCATCTCCACCCCCTGATCCCTAAACCCACCTCATCTCCACCCCTAAACCTACCCATCTCCACCCCCTGATCCCTAAACCCACCTCATCTCCACCCCTAATCCTACACATCTCCACCCCCTGATCCCTAAACCCACCTCATCTCCACCCCTAAACCTACACATCTCCACCCCCTGATCCCTAAACCCACCTCATCTCCACCCCTAAACCTACCCATCTCCACCCCCTAAATGTGGATCCAACCACACCCCCTGAATCTTGTGGACTGCAACGAGTACTACTTGCAAAAATCACACGCCTTACCATCTACACCACTGAAACTGAGGTTAAATATGGTGTCTTATTGCAATGTTGACTATTCCAATCACACGTTGCTGGGCGGAGTTAGTGTAAAAAGCATTTGCCAACAAGGCGGGCTAATTGCACTTAGTGTAAATAGACCCTCTGTTGAATTTTTACTTCTAAAGTACAAACGATGTTAACTGATGGTCTTTGGTGGTACTTAGAGGAATAGTTCACCCAAAAATAAAAATTTGCTGAAAATTTACTCATCCTCAGGCCATGCAAGCTATAGATCAGTTTGTTAATTCATTGGAACAGATTTGGAGAAATTTAACATTACATCACTTGTTTATCGGATCATCTGCAGTGAATGGGTGCCAGCAGAATGAAAGGCTAAACATTTGATACAAACATCAGAATAATCCAAGTCTTGTGAAGTCAAAAGCTGCATGTTTGTATTAAACAAATCCATGATTAAGATGTTTTTAATGTTAAACAGAGTCCTCTATGCATATTATTGCTGTCTCCAGTGAAAAAGTCATTTTTATCTGAATCAGGAGAGAAATACGCACAGATTCAGCACCTTTATAAAATCCAAATCTGTTCTACACAAATATGTCAGTGGATTTTAATGTAAGAGGGCAACAGGGAATGGAAAAGGGCTCAGAAAATCACTCTGAATCCCTCACATCCAAGTCATCCCCTTTTTGAACTTTTGCCATCTGGCCGGCGCTACAGAGCCACAATTACCAGGACAGCCAGGCACAAGAACAATTTCTTCCCCAGGCAATCCAACTTATGAACAATTAAATGCCCCCCCCCCCCCCCCCCCCCCATTATGCAATAACAATGTGCAATAACCTTATATTTATTTGCTACCACCTCCATCCTTGTACATCCCTGCATCTCCTTCTATTCTATCCCATTCTACTATCATCTATTGCACTGCTGTATATACAATCATTTATGTTTCAATTATTATTTTTTTCTTTTTCAATTTTTTTGTTTATTTATATTTATATATGTGTATTTTTTATTCTCATCTTATTTTTTATTGTCTGTGTGTCGTTGTTGTCTCTGTGAACTGGAAGCTTATGACACTAAAACGAATTCCTTATATGCGCAAGCATATTAGCTGTTTCTGCTTCTGATTTTCACTGGAGGAAGTATTATTATGGATTAAGGATTATAAACACACTGTTTTTCCCTTCACAAGACATTAATTGATGTACTGGGGTCGTGTGGATAAAACATTTCAACACATTTTCTATTTTTGGGTTGAGCTATTTCCTTTACTAGGTCTTTGTATGATCACTAGATTATTTAAATTCTAAATCCAATTTAATAACAAAAATAATGTTGAATTTTTAATACGTTCAGTTTGTCAAGAAAGAAATCAGAGTACAACTTTACGACTCTGATCTGATATTGCCTAGCTCTTTCTTTCTGCAACAAAACTGATTTTTCATGTCACATGTACTCTGTAATGTAACATGCAGTCACGGCACACTGGTTTGTGTTGTGGGCGTTTGCTTCCAGAACTTTCAGTTAGTTTGGTGCTGAGAAAAGATGCTTATCGCAGCCAATTCACTTGGTTTTAGAAGAGGGTCATATGGGTGGAATGTAAGTGTATGTGTGGGCATTGGGTCATGTGCGTGGATGTTTGTGTGTGTGCATGTGTGGGTGCCTTTTTGTGTAAGAGTATTCATGCTTGCATAACTGTGGTATATCACGTCCAAAAAGAAATTTGGTGCAATATAATATAGTATAATACTAACATGACAAATTATATGACTATATGTATTAATGATTGTGTTTTTGTTTCTTGTCACAGTATTTGAACATGTAGTTGCAGACTAACGTCATTACACGAGTGATTTAATTTCATCTCAATGCCGTAACGTTCTCTTACAGCTGCACGCATGGCCAGTGACGCTGGCGTTCCACATCCGAGACAGTCCAACAGGGGCATCCCCCAGCGGCCCTGTTCGTCTTAAAAACGAATAATGGCAAGCACCAAAAAGCACAGCAACCTGAAAACACACACAGATGTCACTTCAAACACAAGCAAATTATACATATGTATGTTTTCATTGATATTTCTCATCGCAGTTAATGTGAGATGGTGATGATGTTTTGCATTGCTATTAGTACAGTGAATAGACACTCACAATCATCCATATCCCCCCAGCATTCACAAAGTCCAGTGCTCCACTTGCCATCCTGTTCTGCTGGGCAGGGTTGGGACTGTACCACTCTCAGCTGCAGGGGGATGCTGACTTTCTCCATAGTGACATTAATACCTGTGCCATTGTAATGTTTATTTGCAATACTATATTACAAACATTTATTGTATTCTGTTGTTTAACAAACTTAAACTACCCTTCGGGAGACTTAAACCTTCAAACTTTGAAAACTCTAAACAATATTAAATTTGTACTTGTAGATTCCTATTCTTTAATGCATTTACAGATCCTAAATTAATATGATTCAGTAGCATCTTGGCAGTTTAATGATCCTGACAAAATTAATAATCACTAGTACAATTCTAAGCTTCATGCTTACGTCCTATAAAGGTCCATGCACTAACAAAAGGGACACACAAAATGCCTTACTCTATCAATTGTGATAGTGAAAAGAATATAAACAACAACATAAATTCTTACCTGTTGATATTTTATGTACAGAAACCAAAGTCATAGAATAAATAATGGTCAGATAACTGTTCACTGCAGTCCTATTCTATTTGGAGGATTTCATTTTCTTCCACCACCCTTTGTAACCAGGCAGTAGCCTGCTGATAACGTAAGCTGTTGACTGTAAATAAGCTACTCCCTTAGTATTCTTGCAGTTCTTTGGTTCTCAAACGTTAGGCTAGAAGTTGATGACTAGTAAGCAAAATTGTAAATGCTTCTGAATATAATTCATTGAATGCTTCAAGGTCATCATTGTTGTTTTAGGAGACCAAAATACAAACGCACAGACAATAATATGAGAACTGAATGCAATTTAAAAGTCAAATATGTCATTGAAAGATTTTCATTATAATCCAAGTTAGAAATTATCATAAAAATGTATAAATAATAATAAAAAAAATAATAGTTCTGCTGGCTGGTTTTCATTGTAAAACTCACTTTTGAAAAAAGTAATGTAATATTAATGTAAACAATAAACAAGCAAAAGACTGAAGTATTGAATGAACAATAAAAATGCATTTTATCTCATTTCATTGAAAAGGAAATTCCATTTGTTGCCATGAAAACTGAAACCATATTATCAGATTTTGTGATGATGAGGGGCTAAAATGCTGAGCAACAGATTTAAGCCTCACATGAGAGATCTTTAGAAAGATCTCAGACCTTGAGAGATTTGCTTTACAGATACAGGAGTAAAAAATGTACTTTTGGGTCCAAACATAGCAGTCAAACCTGAGAGGGGCAAGTGGCTTGTTGGAACATGCATAATTCTTCAAATGAAGTCTAAATCTGGCAAAAGAAACTTTTAGTGATATAAAAGGCTGCTGTAAACAAAGATGGCCAGCAGAGATACAGAACACAGTATCTCTTTATGTTATTTATATTATGGGGTGGTGATAGCGCAGTGGATAAGACGCATGCCTTTGGTGTGAGAGACCCGGGTTTGAATCCACTGTGAGACACCAATGTGTCCCTGAGCAAGACACTTAACCCCTAGTTGCTCCAGAGGTGTGTGACCTCTGACATATATAGCAATTGTAAGTCGCTTTGGATAAAAGCGTCAGCTAAATGAATAAATGTAAAATCATAAAAAACGCACAGTGATGACAGAAAAGCATCAACGCTCAAGAGAAAACAAGTGATAAAATGCCTCATTACAGTTTATGCTTTACATACTTTTATTGTGTTGCTGTAAGATGCAATCAACCAATCACAATTAGAACATTGTTGAAATCAGAGCATTTTTGTGATTATATGACAGTAAATTCATCATGCATGCTGAGTATAGATATGCGATAAATCACATAGAAGCTCTATATAAAGCAGCACAATTCCCACTTCATCCCTTTTTATATGCTGAACTGTTCATTAATGCATAAATGGTCTCAACATGTTCACAGTGTATAACATGATTTTACCTGAATGAGACAGGACATGCTTGTTTAACTCTAATCTAAACAACAACACACAAGAGAAAACAATGACAGAAAAACACATCTCTACAGTTCATGCTTTACATATTTTTGTGTTGCTTTAAAATTCGAGCAAAATGATCACAATCATTGTTGAAATCAGAGCATTTTCATGATTACATTAAAGTCAATTCATCATAGAAACTTTAAACATTGAGCCTGGTAGATATGTGATAATTTGGAGCAGCACAATTCCATCAGATCACAAAGGAATAGAAATAGATTTTGAGCTGCACATCCATACAAACTGTTTCTCGGAGACTTCATTCAAATCTGTGCAAAAAAGAAAACAGATTTATTATAATGATTAGTGACAACATTGTTTCCGTAACATGTTTTAATTCAATATTGTTTAACTTACATATTTTGGGGTGCCTGCAAATGCACCCGACAATTTCGCGGTACTCTTTTCTAAGATTGGATCTACACTGTAGCCCCATCATAGGATGAACTAAAGAGAGAGATTTATTACATTAAATAAAATTAAATAATTTTGTGATCCATATTAATACTACACAATGTTTTGGCAAAAAGACTTTGTTCCTTACTTTTGCAGCCACAAACTTTTGCAGCTTGCCAGGATCTCCTCTGTGAACAGACTGTGTGGAGATATAGCTGACATTAGTCTCACATTCAAAGGATAAACATTAATGCTGAAAAATTCCCTTATGGTTACTAATATTCATGTGAAAACTACAGAATAAATGATGCAAGCAATGTACAGGTATACTGTAACAGACATTACCTGAGTTGTTGGACAAAATTGTGGTCAGAATCACCAGGGCAAACAGCAGACAAATTGGTTTGGACATCTTCACGCTGGTGCTGCTTATTGAAAAAGTACGATTTCCACCCTCCTTTTATGCTCTTGTGTAATGATTATCTCTCCTGCCCCTTTCTCACATCACCCACTTTTATACCCTGAACTATTCAGGGGGGTTTAATTTTACCGGCATAAATGAGTCTCAACATGTTCACAGTGCATACCACAATTTTGAATGGGAAAAGAGATATTGCTTGTTTACCCCAATCTATACAACAACACTAGAGAAAACACGTTAAATCTGATAAAGCTGATCTTGTCAGATCACAATGTTTGGGACTAAATAACTGCAATATCTTAGTAGTGGAGCTGTGTGTAACGGTCTGTGGTTGTGGATGAAGGCGCACGACGAAAGAGTAAACAAAAGTAGGAATCTTTAATAAACAGCATCAACACATGTAGACAATATGTTAACTCAAGATCAGACAAAACATAAGGGCAGAACTGAGGACTTATAAAGGAGAGGAACAAACAAGAAAATAAGGTAATTAATAGAACACAGGTGATGACGATAATTAATTAACAGAACTAGGACACGAACTAAAACAGGAAGAACCAAATATGGGTAGAAAGGAAACTAAACAGAAACAGATACGTTACAGTATCTCCCCCTCCCGGAAGGTGCGTCCCGCACCGTAACAGTAACATCGGGGAGGGGGGGGCGGGCGCCCTGGAGGCTGGAGCAGACCAGGACAGGGAGGAGACAAGGGAAGCCTCCAGGGTGGATCTGGAGACTCGGGAGACCATGGCGGATCAGGAGACTCGGCATGCCATGGCAGATCAGGAGACTCGGCATGCCATGGCGGATCAGGAGACTCGGCATGCCATGGCGGATCAGGAGACTCGGCATGCCATGGCGGATCAGGAGACTCGGCATGCCATGGCGGATCCGGAGACTCGGCATGCCATGGCGGATCCGGAGACTCGGGACGCCATGGCGGATCCGGAGACTCGGGACGCCATGGCGGATCGGGGTCCTTGGGCGGCCATGGCGGATCGGGGAGCTTTGTGGCCTTGGCCTTTGGCCTGGCCACACAGACTGAGGCTATATGGCCCCCCCACAAAATTTCTTTGGGAACGTTCCCCTCTGGCGGCCATACTGGAGGAGCAGGTTCATGGGAATGCTCAGGAGGAGAGGGCTTTGGAGGGCGCTCTGGAGGAGCGGGCTCTTGGGGGCGCTGGCTCTTGAGGGCGCTTTTGCGGCGCAGGCTCTTGAGGGCGCTCTTGCGGCGCGGACACTTGAGGATCGGGAACGGCACTCCTGGCCGTGACTGGAGAACAGGATTCACGGGGATCGGGATCGGCACTCCTGGCCATGACTTGAGAACAGGATTCTCGGGATTCGTGATAGGCTCTCCTGGCCGTGACTTGAGAACTGGATTCTCGGGATTCGGGATTGGCTCTCCTGGCCGTGACTTGAGAACTGGATTCTCGAGATTCGGGATCGGCTCTCCTGGCCGTGGCTTGAGAACTGGATTCTCGGGGATCGGGATCGGCACTCCTGGCCGTGGCTTGAGAACTAGATTCTCGGGGGCGCTCTAAAAGCGCGGATTCAGAGGGGCGCTCTTGTAGCGCGGAGCTGGACGGAACCAGCGGAGACGAAGGATAGCTGGGCGGAACCAGCGGAGACGAAGAGCTGGGCGGAACCAGCGGGAACTCAGGTGGGCTGGACGGGACCAGCGGGGACTCAGGTGGGCTGGACGGGACCAGCGGGGACTCAGGCGGGCTGGACGGGACCAGCGGGGACTCAGGCGGGCTGGACGGGACCAGCGGGGACTCAGGCGGGCTGGACGGGACCAGCGGGAACTCAGGCGGGCTGGACGGGACCATCATCGCCGTCCTGGGCAGCGGGACCATCATCGCCGCGAACGGCGTAACGTTCATCGCCGGTTGCGGCGGTTTCTTCATCACCGCGGACGGAACATTCTTCGCCGTGGGTAGGGCTCCGGCTCGGGGTCGGAGGCTCTCCAGACACCGGATCATTGCCTCTCTCCAGCTGAGGTCGGTGGTGTCGGGGAGTTCTCGCTGTTGGTGATGAGTGAGCCCTAGCCGGAGCAGCATCTTGATGGTTCCCCCATCTAGCTAGCTGGCGAGGGCGAGAGGCGCAAAAGCCAACAAAAAACTCACTGGGTCCTGGATAGCGTGGGCTAAATCAAAAAACTGTGCGAGCTCGCCCATCTTCTGTGTCGGTCTGATCTTCTGTAACGGTCTGTGGTTGTGGATGAAGGCGCACGACGAAAGAGTAAACAAAAGTAGGAATCTTTAATAAACAGCATCAACACACGTAGACAACATGTTAACTCAAGATCAGACAAAACATAAGCGCAGAACTGAGGACTTATAAAGGAGAGGAACAAACGAGAAAACAAGGTAATTAATAGAACACAGGTGATGACGATAATTAATTAACAGAACTAGGACACGAACTAAAACAGGAAGAACCAAATATGGGTAGAAAGGAAACTAAACAGAAACAGATACGTTACACTGTGAGTGGAGGTCAGATTTAGAGCATCTGTTATGAATCACTAGTTTGTTGCCTTATAATACACTAATACACTAGGCCTGTACAGTTTATGTGGTCTATATGGCATACATTAACACCATCCAGGGTTTAAAAAACATATATATTTTTTTGGTCACACCTGGGGGATGAATTGCAAACATTTATCCATATTTCTTACTGGCAATGAAACTTTAAATGAAACACTGCATTAACCTATATATTTTTAGTGTGACTATACATACTCTTTTTCCCAGACATGTCCTGTTCTTTCATCAAATGTCTAAGTTCTGGCTCTATATTGTCATGCTCTCTACAGTCTTTATACATTATGCATATTTGCATTGCTTTGACTGTTCTCTGTCAATTCCAGCTTCCTGAATGCCATGATCAGTTATGTACAAAGCCTGTATGCTATTAATCAACCTACTCCTGACCAGGACATGTCCAGGAAAGAAGAGGATGTATGGTCAACTTACTATTGTTCATTATTTTAGCGTTTCTCCCTTGTATATGTGCAGCAAACAGTGCAGATTTTTGTTTTACTTCCAGCACCATTTGTAACTTCACCTGCCAAAACCATACAAACTCATGAAGATTTTGTTGCTCTCACCTGGAGAGTTAATATATGAGGGATCAGCTGACGTGTTTCTGAACAAACCACATATTGTGTGCGGTGTTAAGTATTTCGTAAAAAAACAGTAAGGTGATACTTCACAAGACAGAGAACAAAGAGAGCAGTGGATTGAGTAAATATTTATGCACAATGAACTGAAACCAAACCTGCTATAGTTTGCCAGTTATGAAGAAAGTTTTGAAACACCTGAAAGCACAGCTTGTTAACATTCTTTTTTCCCCTCAAACATCAAACATAGGGGCTGAAAAAATGTGAACAATAAAGACAAAATAAATAAATAAAGGAACAACAACAATACTGCTGTTATGGTGCTGTGCGGGACAACGAACACACGACAAGCATAAACAATTACCTTCTCTTTTAATCAGAGATCCAGGAGCAGATACAGACACAGGAGTGCACACACATCAAAATCGAAACAATAACCGACAGTGAGACTGACAAACACAGGAACTTATAAAGGGGCAGGTAATTGGGAAGGACAGGTGTACACAATGACTAATTAAACTGAACTAGGACACAGGGGAAAACAGAAAACCTGACATGGAACAGTCACAGAAAACCCAACATGTAACATATCGCCCCCTCCCGGCAAGGCGTGGCCTCACGCCGTAACGTAACAACTGAGGAGGGCGGGTGGGGGATCTGGAGGAGGATGTGGAACCGGAGGGTGGCAGGGAATAAACATCAGAGAGTCCAAACAATAAGTCCATGGGGGAGTGGAGGGTGGGAGGAGCCAAGGGGGAGCCAGGAACAGGAGGAGCCAGATGACGACCCAGGCCACAGTCCAGATGGTGGCCCACGGGGGAGCCGACGGGGGGAGGAGCCATGGCGGAGGAGGGACCGCCGACTCCATGGGGCCGACCAACGGCGGCGGAGCAGGTGGAGGTGGAGCCCGAGGTGGAGACGGAGAGCCGAAGAGCCAGGGTGACGCCGAAGATCCGGAGGTCCAAGGCGGAGCAGATGTCTTCGGCGACCTCGGCGCAGGCGGAGATCCGGAAGGCCGCGGCGGAGCCGGAGCGACAGAGGACATAGGTGGAGCAGGAGGGAAGGAGGAGCCCAACGGAGCCGGAGGGACGAAGGGACGGGGCGCAGCCCAAGGAGAGTAGTCCTGAGGTGCAGGTAGGGGGACGACTGACCAATGCGGAGCCGGAAGGACGAGGGAGCCCGGTGGAGCTGGTGGACAGACGGGATCCGGTGGAGCCGAGGGAGCTTGAAGGCATGGTGGAGCCGCAGGGTCGCCGGACTGAGGCGGAGTCTGGGTCTCGGAGGCTGAGGGCGGAGACGAGGGATCCTCCAGACTCAACGCCAACAGAGCTGGAGATCGGCAGACCAGCGGCGAGCCCACGCCACAGATGGTGAGCTGAGGGTGAGCAGAGGGGCTGACGAACTCCAGTGATGAGGGTGTTGGAGTAGGAACCAGATCAATGAGAGGCGGTGGGAGAGGGAGGTCGGGTGGGATAATTTCCCAGAAGTTCAATACAGGAGCTGGCTTAAGGATGATCGTGTCAGAGTGGAAGTCAATGAGGTTACCCAGGTCCAGTTCATGCTCACCCTCAGCGGTGGCGCCGTGGGCGGGGCGCTCCATAGCCCCCGCGATCTCCACAACTTTCTCCACCGTCGGATGCACTGCCGGCTCTCGCACCTGGTCAGACGTTTGGGGCTCGGGCTCCGGGACGATCGGCAGCTCTGTCGCTCCTGATGGCGATGGCTCTACGACCGCGGCAGACTCTGGCTCTCCGTCTGCGGTGGGCTCGGGCAGCTCCGCGCTGCGGGGTGGTAGTGGACTGGGCGCTGGGTCCCGAGTGGGGCTGGTGTCATTCTCTGCGAGGTCCACGGTGAGTTGCGATTTGCAAGACACCAGCACCCACTCGATAAAGGCGGCGAGGCTCTCTCGAGGACCGTCCCCGGACAACTGCCCACGTGTGGTGTTGTTCAGTCCAGCTTTGTAGAACGAGCAGAGGCAGTAGTCCGGGAAGTGTGTTAAGTTGGCCAGGAACAAAAAATCCTCTGTGTGGTCCTCGAGAGAGCGGTCCCCCTGCTCCAGCAGGATGACGAGGGCAGCGGGATCCATAATAAAAAATAAAAAACTTGGCAAAAACCGGGAAAATAAAACGGGGGAAAAACGCCGCAAACTTGCTGTTTTGGTCGGTTATTATGTTATGGTGCTGTGCGGGACAACGAACACACGACAAGCATAAACAATTACCTTCTCTTTTAATCAGAGATCCAGGAGCAGATACAGACACAGGAGTGCACACACATCAAAATCGAAACAATAACCGACAGTGAGACTGACAAACACAGGAACTTATAAAGGGGCAGGTAATTGGGAAGGACAGGTGTACACAATGACTAATTAAACTGAACTAGGACACAGGGGAAAACAGAAAACCCGACATGGAACAGTCACAGAAAACCCAACATGTAACAACTGCATCCCATGTTTTAATTTTATTTTTATTTTTTTGACTGCCATGGTATTTATTGAATCTTGTTGTAAATATCATGGTACATGTAGGCTATATGGTTGACCTAATCATCTTATTAAAGCATCACACGAGCAAGACTTTGTTAGACTTTGTTAGACACATCTTCTGAGACTGAGTTCAGAAGATGTGTCCAATCCTTTGTTATTAATTCTAGAACGTCACGTAAGAACTAGATGGCTTGGACTGTTTCTGTGAAGCTGAATAAACAATAAGGCAACAGGACTGTGTAATATTCCTTTACTCAATATTTCAACGATAAAAAGTCAATAATGAGTGACATCTTTTAGATAAGATGAGGTGGCTCGGGCATCTGGCTAGGATGCCTCCTGGATGCCTCCCTGGGGAGGTGTTCCGGGCATGTCCCACCGGGAAGAGACCTCGGGGAAGAAAAACTCATATATGACCAGTTTTGTCTTTAAATTCAGATAGCTCTAAAAAGGAAACTCCCTGTTTCCACAGAACAGTTTCAATTCAGATTAATAGTCCACTGCCCCAGGGTGTCACTCAACCAGTTTCAAGACGATCTGATACTGCCTTACAAAATAAACGCCCTCCAAAACTCATATGCTACCTGTTCTGCCTGTGAATTTGCATAGCTCTAAAAAGGAAACTCCCTGTTTCCACAGACCAGTTTCAATTCAGATTAATAGTCCACTGCCCCAGGGTGTCACTCAACCAGTTTCAAGAGTATCCGATGTTGCATTACAAAATAAAAGACCTCCAAAAACTCATATATGACCAGTTTTGTCTTTGATTTTGGATAGTTCTAAAAAGGAAACTCCCTGTTTCCACAGAACAGTTTGAATTCAGATTAATAGTCCAACTGCCCCAGTGTCAGACCACATTCAGTTCAGATTGATAGAAGACTCTCTCAGTGAACTTTTAGCCTAGATGTCACTCACCCAAAGTCAAGACTATCTGATATTACATTACAAAATTTAAGATGTTCAAAAACACATATAGTTCTTGTTTTCAAAGACCCCTTTCATTTCAGACTGATATTACAGTACACAGTATCACTCAGCCAATGGCTAATGATGAATAACACAATAAAAATGATTATAAAACACCCATAAAAAGTTCTCCTGTTTTTACAGATGAGTATATCCTTTAAAAAGATATAGCGTCTGTTCATCTACAAGTCGGCTAATAGTTTATTTTCAACAGCAAGACACTCAAAAAAGTGGAGATGACAGAGCATGCACAAGGAAGAAGTCATTCTTACGATCTGAAGTACAAACTCTGTTGTAAAGACAGCTCTGGAAGACACATATTCCTATGGCCTCTGCCTATATGTTCTGCCATTTCATGGAGTTTGGGGGCACAAGTTTCTCATCTGTGTTGGACATCATTCTTAAATATCTCTGTTGTGCGATACAAATGTAAATTATTTATGAAACTTGTATGTGTTGAATGCATCTACATCTGTTGTATCACTGATCAATAAAAATGTTTGTAAATTCAACTTTAAAAATTATTTGATCTTTGCCCATGTTGCCTTACAGCATGCCTGCCACAGGTTGGTATAACTGCTTTATAAAATGTATATAACTGTTTCTTCCTCATCAACATCAGTTCTTCTCTTCATCCTTGTTTTTATTCTCTTTGACTAATACCAGTGGTTGGAAGATTTTGTTTTGTAAATTTTTTTTGAAAAAAAATTCCATATCGTGTTACCGTTTGCTTAAAACTCCACTTCAGACTCAAATATTGTATTTTTAATTTATTACACTTTTTTTTAAAATGCAGCATTTAATATTTATTTTTCGTAGTGCAATTTTTCATAGCATACTGTCCAATGAAAACCAAGTATCTTTAAATGTGTTCATTCTGAATAAAGTGTATGATGATGTTATAGAATTTTTTGCTATCCTGTAGAATAGTCTCAAACAAGCAAATAAATAAATAAACAAAAATACATTTGTTTTATTTCCAAATCATTACATATAATAAACACACAAGTCACACAGGGGCCTTTTTGTATGATAATCAGTACCATTAATGTTAATCCATTATAGTAGTCAAAATATCCAATCCATGAGCATGACATTGACATAGCAGCAGCCTATATTAACTGTGCTATGTAAAAAAATCCTTCCCACTGTTCCTTTCAGTCTGTCCTGTCAGTTTTGTGATGGATAATATTTTCTAAACTCTATCCTATAACGCTTAGGTATAAGAACTTATTTTACGCATCTTTGAATATATATATGTATACAGGGGCGATTCTAGGATTTTTTCAACTGGGGGGCACAAAAGGGGCCACAATTAATAGAAAGGGGCCAATTTTATGTTGTGTATATACTTAACTGTAGATATTCAAATTGTTTAAAGTTCAGTATAAGCTTTAA
The DNA here is from genome assembly GCF_936440315.1 of Barbus barbus. NCBI lineage: Eukaryota > Metazoa > Chordata > Actinopteri > Cypriniformes > Cyprinidae > Barbus > Barbus barbus. The sequence goes on from NC_136730.1 coordinate 6,565,671, forward strand.
AACTTAGCAATAAACAGAATGTGTGTGTGTGTGTGTCACGAATCTGGTCTGTGGACTTTTTAATCACCACCAGGTCACTCCTCCATCATATTGACTCTTGCACCACACTACTGTTGCACTTCACCCACGAACTACAATTCCCATCATCCATTGCACTGACGACACATATACAGCTGATTGCACTAATCACACTCACACCTGAGAATTATCACACAATCACACACCCTATTTAAACCATGGATTTCCTCTTCCTCTCTGCCGAGTATTGTTCGGTGTTTAACACTCTCCGAGTGTTAGCTGCCTTACCGAGCCGGTTGTCTAAGTCTAAGTCTAAGTCTAAGTCTAAGTCTAAGTCTAAGTCTAAGTCTAAGTCTAAGTCTAAGTCTAAGTCTAAGTCATAGGGTTTTACTGGGTCAGAAATGGTCTTTGGTATAGTGAACAACTTGTCCCTCTTATTATAAGTTGAGGAGAGTGAATTGCCTGCTCAAATGGTTCTCCAGTAATATGTGTGACATTCAGGTGAAGCAAATCGAGCTGTGCAGATCAGAAACATATTTAGCAGAGGTGGTTACCAGAATCAAGAGCTTATATTTACAACAAAATTAATTATTTATCCATTGTAGATTATTAAATTTCTTAAATAATAACAATATGCAAATGTATTATTAATACAATTCTAAATGACTATATCAATAATTCCATTAATTCTAACAATTTAACAATTTGTATAAGGATACAAATGTTGAACAGCTGATAAATGCTAAATTGTGATGCATAAACAAATGCTATCAGTTTTATAATGTCCTATTTATGCTTATTAATAATAATAACAGAGAAATCAACCTTTCAAACAAGATTTTTTTCATGTCAATCACACATTGTGTAGGTAACTATAAGGTTTACTCTATTCTTCTCCTTATCAATCAACATGTTCATTATAAAAATAAAAATAAATAAAAGACAAACGAAAAAACGTCAGTTAAATTAAAATTTGACATTAGTCACATAAACTACAAAATGTTATATGAATTATTATTAACAAAGTTAATAATTAATGGGGATCTAAGACAATTATAAAACACAAGCTAAATATAAAAAATAGCTTCATAATCTCTAGATTATTTGATATTTGTCCAGTTATCCATAAGATCAGTGCAGCCTACATGTGGTGAATGAAGTTCGAGATTGCGGCGGTCATGCTCTGGTTGCAAATTGTGCATAGGCCTACACCAAATTTCTTTTCATGAATGTTGTCCGTTTCGAAGTGTTTGTATCCAAACAAACAATATTTGTAGATTCTCTCTACCCTGTAGCCTATTGTTTTGTGCTTGCACAGCATCATGCAGTGTGTAGACTTTGATCAGAGGCGCCGGCGCCGCTGCTTCCGTGGCTTGCAGTTTATATAAGTGGTTCTCAAAAGTTTTACAGTGGTGTACCCCCTGGGGCATTTAAGATACTTCTGCGTACCCCCTCTCTTCCACTTAGACCGCTGTCACAGCTTTTTTATTAAAGGACAACATTTACCCCCTTAAACTGATTTACAGGTGCATTTTTTTTTACCTTTATAGAGGCAAAGGTTTTCCATCCTTATTTTATTGTATGTAATGTTTTATGTCATATTCTTAATATTTCATTAAGTGTATTATTAATATAATAAATAAAACAATAAATACTGGCAAAAGGAAGTGATTATTGTAGATTTAAAATTAAACCGCCAGTAGGTGGCGGCAAGTCACTGTCTTAATGAGCGAGGCGTCGCAGCATTCATTCATTCATTCAGTAACGAATCAAATGGCTGTAGTTATGAAAGGGTTATTAATTAAAAAGGGACTAGTTCAAATCGTTCAAAGCCGCAGATTTGTTCACATACTAAGCGGGCATCCTATCACATGCACGGGATGTAGTCAGTTTTGATCTCCAAAGATGAGGTAATGTAATTGGATATCATGTATTTGACCATTTACGGCACTCCCATTTTCCTGTTTTTATATTAGAAGTGACATTTTGCTTCTCAGAAATGCATGCTCGGTTTTAATGTTACTTTAATTTGGGGTAGAATTAAATGAATGCCAAAACTCAGAATTTTATTGGCGTATCCCCTACATCACCTCATGTAGCCTACCCCCAGTTTGAGAACCACTGATTTAGGCTAAATAGTTAATGTCGCAAATATTTTTAAAATTATTTTTAAAGTTTAATTACAGTTATCAAGTCATGAGATTCGAGACTGATTTAATTTAGAGTAGGCTATTTGTTCTCAACTCAAAAAGTCAAGTCATTTTCTTCATTTATTAGAAATCTTTAAATTCGCAAATGCAGCATGTAACTCAAGACCTCCACCTCTGATATTTACAGCTTTTAAAGTGTGGAATGTGAGATATTCATCATACGATTTGCTTCGGCATCTCAATATCACTTTACGTACCGGCCAAAAAATAAAAAACACACAAACCTAATTGTGCTGTCTGTCCTAACACTGAAATAGTGGACTATTAATCTGAATTGAAACTGGTCTGTGGAAACAGGCAGTTGCCTTTTTAGAGCCACCTAAAATCAAAGACAAAACTGGTCATATATGAGTTTTTGGAGGGCTTTTATTTTGTAATGCAGCACCAGATCGTCTTGAAACTGGTTGATTGACACCCTGGGGTAGTGGACTATTAATCTGAATTGAAACTGGTCTGTGGAAACAGGGAGTTTCCTTTTTAGAGCCACCTAAAATCAAAGACAAAATTGGTCATATATGAGTTTTTGGAGGGCTTTTATTTTGAAATGCAGCATCAGATCGTCTTGAAACTGGTTGATTGACACCCTGGGGTAGTGGACTATTAATCTGAATTGAAACTGGTCTGTGGAAACAGGGAGTTTCCTTTTTAGAGCCACCTAAAATCAAAGACAAAATTGGTCATATATGAGTTTTTGGAGGGCTTTTATTTTGAAATGCAGCATCAGATCGTCTTGAAACTGGTTGATTGACACCCTGGGGTAGTGGACTATTAATCTGAATTGAAACTGGTCTGTGGAAACAGGCAGTTGCCTTTTTAGAGCCACCTAAAATCAAAGACAAAATTGGTCATATATGAGTTTTTGGAGGGCTTTTATTATACAGAAAATCAGACCGAATCTGACATTGGGCAAATTACATTCTGGAGAGGTGTACTATTCATCAAAAGTGAAACTTGTTTGTGGAGACAGTGAGTTTTCTTTTAATAACTATGTGAATGTACAGAGAAATATGGTTATGCAAGTTCATGAAAGGCTTTTATTTCTCATCAGACAGGTATTTTCATATTATTTGGAAAATCTACATTTAATATTACTCAACATTTGAAGTCATCTTCATTTTATCAGACCGTTTTTTTAAACATTTTTATTATTTAAAATGTATTTATTTATTCGTTCATTAATTCATTATTGACAGAGAAACTGGCTGAATGAATGCCATAGATCGAGTTTTTACTCGCTATTACCGGAACAATGCGTCTAGTATATGCGCGCACCACAAAATAACGTGGCGGCTAGAATGACCGTGTTTTTCAAAGTGGAGGCTGGCCTGACCGCAGTATAAAGTACAAGTGAAACATGCTCTAAAGTCCAGCGTGGGCTCTCACATGTAGGTTACAGTTGGCGGACCCACACACGCGGTGGGCGAGCCGTCAGTAAGCACCTACCCACGGGCTCACACCCTGAGATCGGGCCCTCCCTCGCAGTGACGCATACAGAAACGACCAAGGAAATCCCCAAGTGAGAGTTACGACAGACTCAGCACCGTAGATAGTGTGCAACTTCCGACTCGCGCTGAACACCGCGTACAAATCCATATAGAATACGTGCTAACCAAATACAAGGTAGGAATACGTTTCATTGTTTTATATGTGTACATGTGATATATTTCTAATGTAAGCTCCAGCGTTGTTGACAGGCGTGAACATACTCGAGCTCATCCGGTGCGTGCGATCAGTTATACTTGTGTTTGTGTGTGTAAGGTGTATATGTTTAATCCGGCTGTTTATCGGACTATTGTGTGATTTATTACGAATTTTGATTACCGGGTTTCATTATTTAGAGAGTAAAGGTCGATGGCTTAATTTCCCCGTGTTTTACCCTCCCCAGGTGTTGTAAACACTGCTTTCGGATCAGTTTATGTGGATTGACTAACATTTTGTCGGCGTCGCGGAAGTGTATAGCCAACTAATGACTTGAGGTGTTTTTTTATGAATACACTTAGCGAAGTACAGCAGCAGGAGGACATGTACGGCATGGCAGAAATGCCCGACCTCATACCACCGGCAGGTGCATTACAACCCAGTCCAGTAATCCCGTACGACCACGGACAGGCGGGGAGAAACAGACCAGACCAGATGTCTGCCCCACGAAGAATGCAGCGAGCCCCCAAACTCGGACAGATCGGGCGGTCTACGAGAGGTGGGTGATATAAAGTAGTGTTATTACTAGTCCCCCCCCCCCCCACCCTTCAAAATACTTGCCCCAAGACCAGAATTCTAAATCAAAATTGTATTTAAAAGCCTTCCCAGAACTGAATATTTTGGATATTTCCCTCATTTAATCCATCTGAATTAACTCATCAGCTGGGTGCGTGCAATAAACACACACACTAAACTTGGCTCAGATCTATCTCTGTCTCCTAGTAAATACTCCGAAGAACTACCAGAATATGCAAGCAATTTATAAAACTATTTTAAAAATTCCAACCAAGTCCAACAAGTTTGTCTTGACAAACATCCCTTTTCTAAGTTAGTAAAAATAACTTTGAAGGAAAGCACTAATTGTGACTGATGCATTCAAGTCATATCGGAAAGACCATATTTACAAGCTGAACGCCCATAAACATCACCACAAAGTCATAATTATGAGTGGAAAACACTGGAAACGTGTACACATCCATTTACATATAAAACTATGAAAAAATTTGCAAGTATGAAATATCATAGTATTGTATAATTGTAAACCAATATGCAACGTCTTCATAAGTTGAATAAAAACCTAAACCAAAAACACACCCAACGCACTGTTGTTGTTCATATTTTGTAGATGTTGGGTTAAAAAAAAATCTTAACCAGCTTCCCAGTATTACTTGAACGCACCATAACTCATGGTGTTCACGTGTTTCCACTCTGTTGTCAATGTATGATACATTTCTTCTTTTGTTTTTACAGTGGTTATTGATGATGAGGACTTGGATGATATCATAAACAATAACAGAAGCTTCCCGGTTTCTCAGAGAGTATCACCTGTTGCCTGATGCATGACTGACTGTGCCAAAGCTGTTAAAAGGCCAACACACCAAAGCAGGCCTAGAGAATTGGACTAAAATCTCCCTCCCTCTCACATGTTGTCGTCACCCTTCACTGTACAGCTTTTAAGGCTTTCACCACTTCAAGGTCAAACGAAAGAACTGTGGACTTTGCTTCCTGTTCACTTAATGCTTGCTCATCACTTCACTGATGTCGTGCTTCTGTAGCACTAAATTATCCTGTCTGGTGTTCTTGGTTTTGGAAGTTTCTTTCTTGAAGTGAAGATCTTGATGATCTCTAATGTAACAGGGCTATATTTATTAAATTTGCACTTTACTGCAGAATAAGAAAGCTAACCTCAGCAGGCTGGATTACTCCTCTCCCAAAGAGGACACTTTCCTGTGAATCTCGGTTAACGTGTAACACGCCATTTGGTAAGACCTTGGTAACCAGGGCCTACTATGACATGTCTCTGAATGACATAGATTACTTGTTAATTGTAAGGATCTTTTATTCGGTCACTGTTTTTATGTGCCTGTTGAGTTTAGTTTGAATTGAAATAAGTACAATCTTGAATGCATACTGACTGAGATGAACAATCAAATCTTCTAAAGTGGTCTCAGATGCTTGTTGAAGTACATTGCTCTTAATGTTTTTGACTTTAAATGTCTGCATGGAAATTCATGGATTTTTGTAAATTGTTTTGGGGGAGTGCAGTGGGGTGGGAGTAATAAAGTATGCACGAGTAACATTATTGCATTTGTTAATGTTTGGATACAGGCTATTTGTAATTATTATTTTTTTCAATCAAAAAAATTAACACATTTCTGAACATTGCAGGATGGTACTTTTTTATTTGGTCAGTGATATTTCTTTTTTAAAAATATAATTTAAATTATATTTTGAATCTCAGATTTCAATATTTTTGTGTAATAAATAAGTCTTATTCAACCACCATATGATACAGTGAAAGCCAACTTTATTGAAAATAAGCATGTAAAACAAATATATAAACAATAAGCTAGCTAACACTGCCATTATCAATAAGCTTTTATAAGTAAAAGATGTTCAGATATGCTCGTGGACAGGACAAATGAACGTGAGGTGATGAGTTAATACTGAAATGTGTTAGGCAAGTGAAAAAAAACGAAATATAACGTTCAGGATCTTCCTCGACCATCTGCAATTACATGAAATTACTTCAGAGTGACTCAAATGAGTATTAAAAATGTTAGCATTTCTGTAGGATGCATGCTCAAAAACAAAAATCTTTAAAAAAAACAACAACCTGCCTCCATTTTGGGCAACACCTGCTTGTTGGGTACAGTGCTCCCTAGTGGGCACTTTGAAAACACCCAACACACATAACCCACTAACTAAGTTTCTCTTCTTTGACACAGAGAAAACAATCTAGCTGTTTACTTCAATGAAACACTGAGGGCTCAAAGCAATCTGAGAGTATTTATACTGACACTAGATTTCTACAGTCCTCCATTTCAAAAACTCCCACAGAGTACATTTTATATTTGAACTTTTGGACAACTGATTGCCCTTTTATAATGGGACATTATACAGTTTGTAAACTGTTTTCTTTCTCAGCGACAGCTGTTTTACCTTCATTACTCAGTTCATCATTTTGTTGAAGAAATTCTTCAGCTTCTGAAGTTGCTTCAGTGTCTGTCCAGTAGGGGGCAGTCTTGGTCACACATACTCTTTGTTGCTGCCGCTTGCAGACGGTGCAGAGTTACTTTTAGGATATTTTGACACTTGTTTACTTCGAGGGCAAGAGGCAGCCAACATGGCTCCACCGAGAACATCAAGAAATGACCCACCCCAAGCAATGAAAATGGCTGCTCCAAACTCGAACCTAAAGAACAAAAATAATAGGTCATATGGGAAATGTGAATATTATTTATCTTTTTTTTTTTTAAACTATATAATTGCATTTGGTCAAAGTTCCAGAGTGTTTCTTAATCCTGTTCCTGGATGCTTCCCAACACTGTGCATTTTGCATGTTTTCATAATCGAACCCACCCAATTTAACTCATTAGCACTAGTAGAAGTGCTCCAAGAACAGAAATGGGTGTGTTGGATAAGGAAGACATCCAAAAAGTCGGGACATTCTGCTCCAGAAATTGTGCAAAGTAGAATTCCTTGTGCTCACTTGGTGTTGACTGGAGTGAAGGGGTTGTAGAAAGCTCGAATCACATTGTGGGCAAACCACGAACAGGCAACAACTGCACAGAGGGCTGTAGGTACAAAAAAAGACAGAGGATCTTTCTTAGCCAATATCTTCAAAGCATTGGCTAGTTTAGCATTAGCTACCTTGTTTTCTTTGATGTTCATTGACCCACAGACTGAGCAGAGACTGATGTTATATAAGAGCAGTTCAAACACGGTTTACTGTAAACTTGCATGAGCAGTCTGTCTCGGTATCTCGCTCACACGTACACTCACCTCCCACTAGCAGTATGATGCCTCCTGTTATGGCCGTGCGAGCCTTGCGAACTTTGTCATCAGCTCCACATGTGGTGCACTTCATGCCCATGCAGGCCACACCAAGACCGCAAATGGACACAATGATACCCACAATCATCAAAGCACGGGTCGCTTGAAGATCACCTGCGGGAGACAGATAGAGAAGATCAGAGAAACATCAAAGAGATGTGGATCCATCTTATTGCTGATTGTGCTCTTACTGTGAGTTTAGAGGTTGACATCTTAAAAACTGTCAGCATGCGAATGGCCAAACCAGCAGGAAATAGCTGTTTGACATTATAAATAGTATTAAATTATAACAAATTAAATGGTACAAAATTGAGTTTCTACTCCAAAACTAGGCATGTTATAAATAACAATAATAAAGATAATAACAATTTTATATTATACAAGTAATACAGAATTATTTATTATTAAAACAAATGTTATAGAATTGTACAAAACTGGGTCTAAACTAGATGACATCTTAACTGTATTATAAATAATAAAGACAATAATTTAATGTTACACAAGTAATATTGAATTATTTATATTAATATTAGTAAACTGTATAAAAATGGACTTTCTACTCCAAAACTGGATGTTGAAATCTTAACCATACATCATGCAAATGGCCAAACCACCAGGAAATAGCTGTTTGATACTATAAATATGAAATTATAACAAATTAAACTGTATGAAATTGAGTGTCCACTCCAAAACTAGATACTGAGATCTAAATAAAAAAAATATAATACATTTAATATTATACAATATAATATTATTGTATAATAATATAAAAACTAATTTGATAAAATTGTACAAAATTGAGTTTCTACTCTAAAACTAGATGTTGAAATCTTGATCATATTACAAATAAAGAAAATGATGTTACACAAGTAATATTAAAATGATTGTTTATTTATTATTATTTATTTTCAATTATAACAAGTAACTTGTAAATAAATTGCGTTTTTACTCCAAAACTGGATATTGAAATCTTAACCATGTCACGCAGATGACCCAACCTATAAAATAGCTGTTAAATAAAGAATATTATAAATTATAATAATTTATTATTAACTATTGTTTTTATTTTTGATTCATATTAATTTGTATTTAATTATAACAAAATTAAATTCTTGCTCTGCAGTTGCTAAAGTGTCATTTTCACAGAAGTCTGAGCACTAATAGTAATGTTTGTCTTATCACATCTACTAATTATGCACTGTCCATACACTGTTAAAAAAGATGCTGCTGAAAAATGTTTATATAAAATCCATCAGGCAATACAGAAAACAGAGAGTGCAAGAAGCCATTCCGACAAAAACCAGTCTGTGCCAGTGCAATCCTGTCCATGTGCACACAAAACCCACCAAGACAGGAGGTAAAAAAAAAAAAAAAAGGGAACGTGTGAGGGGCAGGGGTGCAAGCTGTAGTGAAGCAGAATAATTATTCCTCTCCTTTATTCATTAAAACACAATGAGGCATCTCTTGCCAGGCACAGAAAACAGTCAGTGGTGGAATTCAGGGGGTCACCCTTCATCCTTCTGCTTTCTCCCGTCTTTCGCTCCTCCCTCCATCCTATTTCAACCTGCTGTCAGGTGCAGTTCCAGCTGGTTTCAACTGGAAGTGTCCTGCAGTTTTCTCAGAAATGACCCCTGAGGTTCTGCACAGAGCCCCACAGTAAATACATCAAGTCAAAGAGTGAACCGTGAGAGCTAAATCGCATTTCAGAACAGTCTTCGTTAATCTGTAGAGAATGTTCCTGAAAATGCTGAGGTGGAACGTGAGGTTGTGGTTTCCTATTCCAGTCCTCGGGGGAACTGAGGGAATGGGGAATGGGGAATGTTTCTGTTACAGCCCTAAACTGAAGCACTCAATTCAATGAATAAACTCATAATTCATCACCGTAGTTGGGTGTGTTAATAAAAACACTTTGGCAGCTATAGAAACAATGGATTACGTTCTTCCTGAAGAAGCACATGCACCATGGCTACCTGTCCTGCCTGGTTACATTACAGTCATACAGTAGATCCAAAGTCTCACTGGCGAGGCCAGCATCCATTAACCAAGCTGGAAATGGCATCAGTGTTTATTTGAGTGTGTGTGTGAAGAGTTGGAAACTACGGCTTCAGATGCCAGAGAATTCTAATAAACACCTACAGTACAGATTTACACTATATTACATGACAGGCACTTCATCTGTTAGATCAATTTATATAGGCTACATATTGGATCCCATGTGTGATATGATATTGCGCATTTTAATTCACCACTGGGATTTTCTACATTCACATTTAGATTTATTCTTTCTCATTAGCTCCATTCCTCTGGCGCCTTTACACGTGGACCTTCAGGTATTACAGGCAAATACAGATTAATCATGTGCTAAAATAAAAATAATAAAAAAAAATACATGGAAATAATAAATAAAATGAATAATTAGAGAAAATGAAAAGTATTTTATCAACTAGATAGATAGATGTTTGACACTCACTGTCTAATTGTAGAATGGAGTCGTAGATTTTGCACTGAAGCTGTCCGGTGCTCTGAAACGCGCAGGACATCCACAGTCCCTGGTAAGTGGCCACTGCCGTGATAATACTGTCCCCCACGTACGCGGACATCTTCCACTGAGGGAGGATGGTGCCCACGATCAGTCCAATGATGCCAATCAGAGAGAGACCAAATCCAAGCAACTGAACGCCCGAGTTTGCCATATTATTTTTACACTTAATGGCAAGCTGAGCAGCAGTTGGCAACAAACTTGAGAAAAGCTTCTGTCCCGCACCTGTTACTCTCCGAGCAAACTGTCGATGAAGTTGAGAAAGCGTCCAACTCTCCGAGGAAGAACAGCAGTCTGTCAGTCAGCTGGCGGTGTTTATATCTCGACACGACTGTCAGTTACGGTCGAAGAACTGCGTATAATACAGATGCAGAAGACTGGTCTCGAGCGAATGAGAGGGTAACTGCATGCTGGCGCGCGATGTCCCTGTGCCATGCCCGGTGTCGTGACGTCACGCCAAATAGAAGCACTCGCATCACCTTTTAAGTTGAACTTTTATTATCCTACAAAAAAAAAAAAAAAAAAAAATCGGGTAGCAAGCTAGATTAAGTATGTTTTCACTATAACATATTCTAGCCAAGTGTCTTTAATTAGGAAAACCCGCTTCCACCAAAAAACGTTGTAGTAAATCATAAGTAGGCTATTTGACATGAAAGTCTAAATTATGAGATACTACGTCTCAATTATGAAGAAGAAAAAAAAGAAAAGAAATTATGACATAAAAAGGAAATTATGGTATCCCTTTGCAAGTTGGCGGAAATGGGCTTCCATAAATTAAAACACTATTGTTGTTGCTAGTTAGGCTATTATTATAGCACTTTTATTAAGCCTATTATTATTATTTTGCCTGCTTTAATTTACATTGATACATTTAAAAAAAGCCTCCCATTTTGGTTTGTTTATCAGTTTTTAAAAAGTTTCACATTTAATGCTATTGCCTATTCAGTCTCAGAACCTCAACATACATCTGGTCTAAGCATTCCATCAGGTGACCTCTGCACTTCCAGTGAAAGGGGAAACAAGTCTGGAACACTACCAACTATTGTCTGCGGTGCAGAGTTGGCGCCAATGTCACAATGATCTTACAAAGGTAAAGAGGAAATATCTATAACCCGAGAAAAATAATGCTATTCGAAGAGGACATGATTTTCACTCCAGAAAGTGTCTATGTCTGACATCCTTTGATGGTTTCTTTTAAAGGGTTTTAAAGGTAACAAATAGGATTTAAACGATATGTTAACCGAAACGTCACAAAAGTTTTGTTCTCAGAATTCTCCGAGAAGAGAATGTGTAGGAGAGGTGGAATAACAGTTGGCAGATACAGCAGAAAGAACGTCTTTGCTTCAGTAACATCTTGAAATTGGCAAACAGTACCCTGGTCGCCCCTGGTAACGTGATTTATCTGTCACCCTATTGGCCGGTTCCTGTGCACTGGGGCAAGTAGCCTTGACACACAAAATAAACTTTTGACATTTTTTCGAAGCTTCAGTCCCCACCTAGTTCCAGTAAACAGACAACACTCAGTACAGGGCTAGGGGGAGAAGACAGACAGTGCTAAATCAGCCCCAAAAAGAACAGAAACTCCCTTCATGGCTTTTCTTCTGGCTGGCTCCAGTGCTTTTTTTTTTTTTGGTTGTTGTTGAAGTTTATAGACAGTGAAAAAAAACCTGATTAAACTGGTGTAAGCCTTCTTAGAAGCCCACTGAACCGTTAGCAATAAAACACACAGGCCTCTGGTTTTCCCTCAAAAGCAGTGACTCGGCTAATGAGCTTTTCTTATTTCATTATTTCTTACCTCTTTCTTTTACTTCTTATGCAACTAACTAGGTAGGCACACAGGCCAAACTGATGTAATCTAGGAATTCAAAGGTCTCTTTTTTATTGATGACAACTTAAAAAACAAACCTACGAAAAACATAAATGTTTAATGTTTTTGAAAGAGGTCTTTTATGCTTACTAAGACTGCATTTATTAGATCAAAAATACTTTGTAATTTGTCTTGAGAAGAAAGTGTGCCAAGACCAGAAATGTGCACTAAGAAAAAATACGAATTTTCATTTCGTTTTCATGCTGCAGACTTGTAACGTCCATGACTCAATAAAAGAAAATCATGACTTATATTTCATGCAACAGAAATTGATGCAACACAAATCATTAGAAAACTAGCATAAAATTGGTCATGTAAATAATGATCCAAATCCAAATAATTTAATGTTAACCAAATAAAAGCTTCTGTAAGGTAATCAAGAACAATATCATGTTGCTTTAGGAACTTAATTTAACTTTTAAAGTTTTAAATCTCATATTATTTGAGAATTTTCCAAGAGTAAGTGGTTTGTCACCATAATAATAAATGGACAACATAATGCAAGTTAATATTCAAATTACTGGCTGAAAAAGAGGTGTGTCAGCCAGAAAACTATCAGCTAACATCGTTTAGAATTGACTGCACATCAGTTAATTGGCTAAGCATGGAGTTACAGCATGCTTGTCAGACTTGATATCCTAATGGTTCAGTGACGAGTCAGATCCAGGAAAGATTTAACAAACCTCTGCTGGCAGACTGAAAAGAGCTTCACACAAGGAGAGAAATACTGTACGACTGTTTAGATTATGCTGAATGCATGTGATTATAATTGTCATGATATATTCTCTAGGGCATTAGAGATGCCCAATTTCTCAAAGAAAACAATTACGAAATAAACAAACAATAAATAAATGACAAAACAACAATTAAATAAAGGCAAACATTTACATGCTCTGTTTTATGAACATCAGATCAATGAAAAAGTTCAGAAACAGGTAACCAAGACTACGCCAAGAACATTTTCTTAATATGTTAAGTAGTAAGATAATTATTCTTAAAGTTTTATTACATATAGTGACTTAATACAGTATGTAATAAGTGACAAATACAAAGTAAATGCATGATTATAAGCAAAGTGGATGAATTGAAAGAACTTGAAACTAACAAATATAGGCCTATTGTTATGGAGACATATCAACAATATATTATAATGGAAGCATTGATTTAGAAAGAAAAATAATTTTTAGATTTTTTATGCCCTCTAGAGTCAGTCCACACAAACTACAGTCTTACTATGTTTTTTGTTCAGGAGCTGTGTGCTTGTCATTTAAGGGATGTGCTCATGGAAAAGGTTGGTCAGGAGTGTAGTTGAAACTGGCATCCAGAAACATGGCCAATGTGCCCAGGGTAGTAATGATGACAAATAGCCAAAGGAAGAGCCGATCCAAAACCACAGCAACGTACTGCCAGTCATCTGTCATCTACACGGGCACACATCAAACACAGAAACAATGGGATATGTTGATCTCACTGACATCGGAGGATGTGTATCGTCAATTTATGAATAATCATGAGGATCAGGGACAGACCGAGAGGAAGAGTCTTAGATAAAGGTTTCTTTGTGTATCTGTGAGTATGCGTTGAAAAACAGAGACGGAAAGCGAATGAGAATGTGTGTGGTTAGTAAGCATGTGTGTTCATAGACTTACAGTATCGTCCACATCCTGTTTTTTCAATTGTTCAGCCATGTACGTGATGGCGGCGATTGCAGATTTGAGATTCGGAGGCAGAATCAGACAATAGTTGTCACTGTTTGAAAACCTCTGCAACTTCACAGTGCTTTCATTATGACTGAAAAGCAAACATACACACAAATGAAAGAATTATTAACCCTTAGCAAAGGTTCATAAGTGTACTAACAAAACCCAAATTGTCATGCTGCAATGTTTCCATGTCCACTCACTGTAAGTGGAGTATTATCATTATGTAAAATTCTAACAACATTCATTAAAGGAATAGTTCCCCCTAAAATGAAAAATGCTGAAAATTTACTCACCTTCAGGCCATCTCCGGCTAACCAATGGATTCTCTGCAGTGAATGGGTGCCACCAAAATGAGAGTTCAAACAGCTGTCAAAATCACAATAATCCACACTACTCCAGTCCACCAATTAACATCGTATGACTGCGTGTAAAACAAATCCATCATTAAGGCATTTGAACTTTAAACCTCTGTCATCTAGTCCATAATCCATACTGATGCTTCCTCCAGTGAAAAAGTCCATCCCCTGTTGCCCTTCCCCATCAAAATCCACTGAAATATTTGTTTAGAATTACTTTTGACTATTTATTTTTTTTGCATATAACCGATGCATTATCTGTGCATATTCCTCTCCTGATTCAGACAAGATAACTTTTTCACTGGAGAAAGCAATATTATTGATAAGGACTCATATTTTAGCAGCATTTTGCTTCACAAGAGGTTACTTCATGAACTGGAGTTGTGTCAGTTAATTATGAATTATTGTGCTGTTTTTGCCAGCTGCTTGGACCTTGACGGCACCCATTCACTACAGAGGACCCATTGGTGAGCAAACTACACTTTGCTACACTTCTCTAAATCTGTTCTGATGAACAAGCAAACTAATCTACATCTTGGATGGCCTGAGGGGTGAGTACATTTTCAACAATGTTTTTTTTTTTCATTCCTTTAAAAATTGCTTATAAGTATGAGCAGCAATTTTGGCCCTTTGATATTAATTAGGATATGGTGTTATATTGCTCACTATTTTTAAGCACTCAGATTTCAATTTAGTCAATACTGAGGAACAGAAAAAAAAAAGATGAAAAAAAATGAATACTGGAGTCTGGAGACTAGGTGGTTCTTGGCCTAAGACTTTGATACTGTATCGTACTGCAGATTGGTTAAATGTGCTGCCTGTCCTTCTTTTATCCTGAAAAATATGACCTATCCCATGACCTGACTGGTCAGCAAGTGACAGCCGCACACTTTGAAACGTCAGGGCAACATTTAGACAACATGCACTTATTTATAATGATTTACTGCACCTGTTGCATGTTTACATTTTTAGAACAGCACTTGAATAACAGAGTTATTCATGCATAGCTCACCATCATAGTACTAGGAGAAAATCATCTATTTCATCTACTACAAGTAACAGCAGACTTCTTTACAACACGCCAGACCATTTAATGGTACAAAGTCTACAGGATGAGTTATGTATCAAATATAACATTTTATCTTAACCAAGTATGAGCAATAGCAATTAGAAAGCATCACTAATAATATATAGCATTGTGCAGTAGCTACTTTTGCATGCTGTGTTGTACAGTAGCATGAGTTCATTGTAGAGGTCAATATTGTGTTGCTCTGTGCTATAGTGGGAACGAGTCTGTCATACAGTGTAGAATGAATGAGAGCAGTGCTGTGTCTGGGACTGACCTCTCCTCCCTCACATTCCCATTCTATCAAGGGTGAGTTTTTTCCAACAGGGATTATACAGAGAGCACCACACATCCGGCACATGATATGCACAGTCAATGAGATGCATACAGGTATAGACAGGAACTCCAACAACTCATACAAACGTTTGTTTCCACATACTGTATGTGTGATGTATGCATTTACTTTCCTAAGCACATGTTGCACATATACACTTGATATATAAAACACATCCTCAAATGATTATCTGCACAGACACAACTCGTGCACACAGACCTCTGCACAAACAATGCACATAAATACAACACAGATTCAAACTCTATCATGTTGCACTCCATACTTTTTCACCCGTCTTTTCAGCCAGTTAAATAAGACTAATAATAGAGTAACATGCTGACGACGACACTGTAGTCAGTTGGCAGATACTGAATAAGCATTGTAAGCTGTTTTCAGCCTGGTTTTAAACTTACTTGACCCTGACATGCATTTTCTGTGGAATCAATGTTCAAACATTCCAAAACAGCTAGAAATGGAACATAATATCTCAGAGAGTGCAAAAAGTTGTAATGTTATCAGCATGCTATTTAAACCACAACCACCACTACCAAAAATAACAAAAACACTACAGCTACTAGCTGACCATTGTTACCCAACCCATGTTACAGGTTTCTTTTCACATTGCCCTGGACCACATATTTGAATTACCAACAAGTACTACCTTGATTACTGGTGGCAGTTTTTTTTTTTTTTGTAAAATTAAAACAAAATAAATCTGAAAAACGTAAACTGAAGTACTGAAATTACTAAATAAAACTAAATTAAACTAAGCTAAATATAAATAAAAATAAATAAATAAAATACATAAAAAAATTACAAAAGAACAAAATTACTGCAACTTAAACTAAAATTAAATTGACATTCCTTCTCAAATTTCTCACAAGAATAAATGACAAAGGCATTTGCCACTCTGGTTGCAAAATATCACAAACTCAGATTCATTTTAATAGCAGTTAACTTCCTAAAATGAGGCTTACTGCTTTCATACCAATTGTGTACTGGGTACACCTGTTTTCAAGCAAGACCTGAGTTCATTACACACGTTTCACACCAGCCAAACTCTGACATCAAACAAGTTTAGGACCACCCATCTGCTTTCAAAACACCATCAGATTAGCAAGAAATTTAGGACATTTAGGCCTTTGGGTTGTTCCAAAGTTTGAATAGCAAGTACCACCTGCTAATAAAAATGGATCAAATTTTTATTAACTTTCCCTGAAATCACTTCTTTTATCCTGTAGCCCTCAAGACCGGCACCATGTCTTGAAGGACTTGTGAGCTTAGCACTTTAATAAAGCTCTAGCAGCATGCAGCCATCTTAAGACCACCTGTTAGACTGGCTAAAGAGTGGTACACTCTGCGGCACCAGATTACAGGACCGAGAGAGACAGGGCACAGGTCACGAGCCATTCTCAAACAGATGAAGAGGAGGAGAATAGTCCCCGCAGGCCAGAAAGCAGAGCCATGCTCACATTTTCAGAAAAACCAATCCAAATGTCCATTCATCCATTTATGTGCATCCTCTACCTTCGGCCCTCCCCTTCTGTTCTTGTGTGCATTACACTCTAATGCCTCAGCTTAACAAGGGCTTAGATTCTGGCGACTTTGGAGGGGTGACTGGGCTTAACTGGGCTGAGATCAAATGCCCTTGGATTGAGAGGAGGAACAGCCAGCACAGAGACTTTCATCATCCGCCCACCCTGATCCGTGTTTATGAGAGTTGTTTAAAAGCAAGCAATATTGCCAACACCAGCAGATTACGGTACAAGCACATTAAAGTGCTGCATATTGATTTGGCATCTATGTGTGTTTTTGTCTGAGTGAGTGTTAATTAATTGTGTCTAACAATAGTTGTACTTAGCATTTGAAAGTCAAACAGATTTGACAAGACCAATAAGCAAAAAGACAAAACAAATAGGTAAAAAAACAGGCAAACTATTGCAAATTTTACTTTGTGGTCATAAACTTTAACCACAACCAAGTCAGATGTTATTCTACACAACTCTATAGAACAGACATATAGTTTTATCATGAGTCTTGGAAGATTTTAGCATGGTAATGGATATGATATGTTAATGTACTGGCAGTCATGGCGTAATAGATGTGCTACGCTGCTGAATTGCTGGTTATTGCTGCTGCAAAGCAAGTACAGTAACTTGCTACTGCCAATACATGAGCGGATACAGCGCGCTGAGTATTTAAGACATACTGCTGCTGCACAAATAGCATATGTAATAACTCGTAGCAGATCTATACAGGTGAAGCTGGGGAAGGTGGAGTGTTTCAGAGGAACTCTGAAAGCGTGCTGCGAAATACTCTAGTGGATGCTAAACAGTCATTAAAATGTCAAGTAGAAAGTTTATTGGCTGCATATGCAACATGAACCAATCAGCTTGTGCCAAGTAGTTTAATGCTGTCAATATCATCGGTTTGCTTTAAAGGAACACTCCAAACACTCCACGTTTTTTGAAAATAGGCTCATTTTACAACTCCCCTAGGGTTAAACAGTTGAGTTTTACCATTTTTGAATCCATTCAGCCGATCTCCGGGTCTGGCGGTAGCACTTTTAGCTTAGAATATCATAGTTCATTGAATCAGATTAGACCATTAGCATCTCGCTCAAAAATGACCAAAGAGTTTCGATAATTTTCCTATTTAAAACTTGACTCTTACCTTGTGTACTAAGACTGACGGAAAATGAAAAGCTGCGATTTTCTAGGCCGATATGGCTAGGAACTATACTCTCATTCCGGCGTAATAATCAAGGAACTTTGCTGCATAAATGGCTGCCCACTGCTCCGGGTGTGTGTTCACGGTGTGTGTGTGTGTTCACTGCACGTTGGATGGGTTAAATGCAGAGCACAAATTCCGAGTATCGGTCACCATACTTGGCAGTATGTCACTTCACTGCTGAAGCATAACTAGTTACCTAGCTGGGGACTACTTTCAGGCACTGCGTAATATCATTGCGCCTGCTGCACCCATGGTACAGCAGCAAAGTTCCTCCAAAAAAAGTGGAGTGTTCCTTTAATGACCCATCAGCCTGCGCTATCTAGAGTTTCATGACAGAACTTTTATACATTATTTCATATACATGCATTTTTATCACATTTAATCTCAAAAAGTTTTAGAGGACACACAAATTATCAACAAAAGCAGGGTTATTTTGTGATTGATTAAGACTGATATTTTGCACATAACACTAACCTTCCTCTCCAAGGCAATACCAGCTCTGGGTTGATCTTTCGGATAAAATATTCACCTCCAGGTTTAAGACCTTTGTCCAGACAACCTAATGGGATGTTTTCTTTTGGCTCGTCCTCAACTGGTTCCTCAGTTTGAGGCCTCAGCACACCCAAGTAACGGGGCAGCAAGTTGATGAAAACCTGCAGAATGTTAGATGACAGGAAATGCTTTCAGCTTAAAATAAGTTTATTGAATAATATGTTTAAGCTGCTTTTTATTTTAAGATTTTCTTCCTAAGGGTCACCTTTCGCACCCATAAGGGCATGTGGTGTGTGCTGGGAGTTCTGTGGTGAAGGTTCAGGACCACCACACTAAGGATGACTGAGAATGTCACCAGGATCATGGTGAACATTACGTAGTTAACGATGATAGGTATAGCAAGTGATGTTTCTGGAACTTTGTCAGCCAACAACAGCATGAAAACAGTGAGAGCAATGAGGACTGAGATGGACAGAGTCATCTTCTCACCTGAGGGAGAGATCAGAAAACATGTCTTTCATGCAGACACACTGTGTTCCATTCCTATTTTTGTATAAATAAAACAACCAATTTGTTACAAGTGATTAAATAGGCTAATTTAAAATCAAGACAAAGTTGATCCACAGTTTGCATATAGCTAAAATATTTATTCTGTAGTTTTGAACATTAAAAAACACTACTGTTCGCAAGTTTGGTGTCAGCAAGATTTTTTTTTAAAGAACTTTCTATTCAAAGAATCCAGAAAAAAATATCATGTTTCCACAATATTAAGCGGCACAACTGTTTTCAACACTGATAATAATAAGATTTTTTTATGATTTCTGAAGGATCATGTGACAATGAAGCCCGGAGTAATGGCTGCTGAAAATTTAGCTTTGCCATCACAGAAATAAATTACATTTTAAAATATATAAAAATAGAAAAGTTATTTTAAATTGTAATAATATTTCACATTATTACTGTTTTTTTGCATTTTTTATCAAATAAATGCAGCCTTGGTAAGCATAAGAGACTCGACTTCAAACCTTTGAATGGTAGTGTATATCAAAATTAGTCAGGATGTTTCATAAAACATCAAAGTTGAACATAAACTGCACAATTTACAATCAACAAATTGATTTTCTAATTAAAGATGGCCACCTGCACCAGGTGGCAGATAGAAGACAAAAATGGCCAGCACACTGGTGAGGATGCAGGGCAAGATGATGTTAATGATGTAGAACAGAGGCTTCCTCTCAATGATCAGGTAGAAGGTGATGTCCTCATACAAGTCATCGTGAATGTTCTTTCTGCTGGGCTTGTGACAAATCTGCCACTCACCGTTCTCTTAGGGAAGAGAGAGGACTGATGAGAGAAAGAGAGATAGAAGGAAGAAGAGAGTGTGCCATGTGCCAAGTTTCTACATTGCTTGGCAACCATAAACAGACTACAGGTAAATTAACTATATTACTATGCTGGATATAACAATTTTGTACAAATATTATTTTCATAAATAAATACAAATAATCACTATTGTAATACTCCACGGTTCCTGACCTTGGAAAGGAAGCTGTCACTTTTAGGATGAAGTACACTAACCAGTGAATGCATTCTCGTCAATCACTATCTCATGGAGCTCGTTGCCATCTTCATCTAGACTGTACTGAAGGTCCACTTCTGAGGAATCATATGTGTAGGAACGAAACACCATTGTGCAGTTCTGCCAGTCAAATGGAAAGTACGCCACCTATAGGGACAGAGAACACAGATTTAAACAATACAGTACAAAACAATAATAGTAGAATTTTAAATCAGTAATATGTCAGAAGTGATTTGTGCTTCAAGCTTCAACACAAGTTAATCAACAATAGTGTCTGTGATTCTGACAAAGGAATTTACTATAGAAGTCTATTTACTATAATCCAAGAATATTACTTTAACATGTTAGCATACTAACAAGTTCACGTGTACCTCTATGGAACAGGAGCTGCGGTAGATGGCTGGTGGATACCAGGAGACGGTTCCATCGCTTCTCACTAGCACGTTTACATACAGGGCAACATCAAATTGACCATCATTACTATTAAACAGAAAGAGAAGATCTCAGTCAAGTCAAGTCAAGTGTCTTTTGCAGGTTTTATTTCCTAACAGTCATTTTTACTGTGTAAAGAGATCAAAAGGTTTAATTCAAGTATATTTACTGTGGCAGGTGCCCTGTTGCTGCGGAGCAGTGCTGATCATGCACTTCTTAAAACAACATCTTTCAAATGCTTGTCAGTGTAGCATTGTAGGAGGATGATCTCACTTGTTAATTAGGTAGATGTCTGGACGCCACACTTTTAAGGGAGGAATTCGAACAACATCAATCTTGTCATAGTCCTCAGGATTCCAAGATAACCTGTAATCCGTCCATTCCTTGAAATGAGAGAGAGAGACAGAAAGAAAAATTGGAGAGGGAATGGACACCTTGTTACACACTTATACATATACATATGTGTGTATATATATATCTATATATATATATTTATATATAATTTAAGGGAAAGGGATGTGGTGTGTGGCCAAGTATGGTCAACCATACTCGGAATTTGTGCTCTGCATTTAACCCATCCAAGTGTACACACACAATAGTGAACATACACCTGGAGCAGAGGGCAGCCAATGCTGCGGCGCCCGGGGAGTAGTTGGGGGTTCGGTGCCTTGCTCAAGGGTCTCACCTCAGTCGTGGTATTGAGGGTGGAGAGAGTGTTGTATATATGTGCATCATCTTTTATTGCATAAGTACATGCAATAATAATAATAATAATAGTACATGCAATAATAATAATAGTACATGCAAGTAAACTCAAATTCTAACCATATAGTAAGTACATGTACCCCCGGTTTCATAGACAAAGCTTAATCTAGTCCCAGACTAAAATGCATGTTTGAGCTGTCTCAACTGAAAATATCTTGCTCCGACATATCTTAAAATACGTCAGTGTCACTGTTCTGTGTAAAGATGCACACCTGTATTGTTTTCTTCTAAGTTGCTTAAATATCTTAATTAAACTAAGGCCTAGTCCTGGTTTAAGCTAAGTCCCGTTTGTGAAACCGGGTCGTAGTTACTTAATATTACTCAGTACTTCAATGTATAATTACACTGTAACAAGGACACCTTACAATAAAGTGTAACCTATACATAAAAGTTACATTATTTATAATAAAGAAGATATATTTATTTATAAACATTAGCTATATTGAAATACTTTTACAATTTAAGTACTTTTATAAACTATTTTAAAATGTACTTTACTCCTGTCATGGCATCATCAGCAATTACTAGACTTTAGTGTCACATGATCCTTCAGAAATTATTCTAAAATGCTGATTTTGAGCTCAAGAAACATTTCTTTAAAACATAATTTAACCGTGGTTTATCCGTCTATTGAGACCAAATTTATCCCCAAACCTTATTCCCTTAGCTAATCAAACCAATTATTTTTCTGACACACAGTATTATCTGAGCAACATGAGCACACTTATTTGCTCTACATCTAAAGAAAGCACAGAAGACAGTATTAAAAAAAAAGAAAAGAAAAGCCAAAAATGACTTGCAATTATAAAAAGAAAGTGACAAGTCAATTTAAGAGGAAAATAAACAGTGATTAGGAAGGATGAGATAAATGATCTGCCTCTCACCATATTCATGAACACGTTTGTTGTCATCTCTCCATTCTTCTCGTTCTGTGAGAGAAGAGAGATAGTGACATTAGCGCGCACTAACGCGTGTCGAGTGTGGCATTCTGTCACAATCACTCCTTCCGTATGAAAGCTAATGTTCTATGCATGGCTTGATGCCTCATGGCTGGAAAGTGCTTGCTGATAGGGGAAAGTGCTAATGTTACTCTAATGTTAGGGAAATGTTGCTGAAGCGCTGGGCACATGGCCCAGTGGTTACGAGAGAGGCAGCTGGGCCGCTGATCTCCAACAGCCTGCTGTGAATGTCACTGAATCACAAAAATTAGTTATGTCTGATCACAAAGAGAGAAATGCTTTGGGAATAAACAATGAATAAAGATTGGATCAGTAAGTAATTCCGCATAGGAAAATGTGTGCGTGGACGTGTTTATGCGTGAGTGTTATGTGTATCATACCAAGCTGATGAGCTGTACTAAAGTCATTCCCACTCGGACCATCACTCGCTCATTCCAGGTATGCGCTGGACGCACCTTCAGGTTGTAATCCTGAAACAAATCCTTCAGTAGCATGCGTTCAGCCTCGGATGCCACTGAAAACATGCATGTAGACACACAAATGCTTGTTTTATTTCAACAGGTCATTAACTCCTTTCCTCTCCTTGTTTCTTAATCAAAATAAGTCCAGCACAGACTTGTCTATCTCTCTCTCCCAGTGTTTCTTCTGACTTGTAGTCATAAAAAAGGGTTTTCTAAGAATGGGCTGACCCAGTCCAACATGCAGAGGAGTTAATGGCCTCAGCGCTGCTTTCTTTGTCTCCTTATTACAAGGTCAAATATGCTGTAGCATTCTAAACATTATATGGATTGTATGTCAGAGAGATGCAGTCTGTCACATGCAGTTTATGAAAGCACATAACTGACACACTGGTGACATATACATCTGTTACTATCTGCGATCACGTCTGTTCAGATAAACTTGACCATATATTGATTGACCATATAAAAATTTCAAACTACGTAATTAATAATTTTCTTATTATTTCAATATTAATATATTTAATATAGTAATTTATTTAACACGTATATATTTATATGCAATTTATATTATATATATATATATAAATTGCACGCACACACACACAATTAAATAATTATTCATGATGAATATGAATATAAATATTATTATGCATACTGTAAATTATGCAGTACATACACAAAATGTATTAACATACAATTTTCTATAATAATGCATAAACTCTTAGAAACAAATATATACATACATTTGGGGCAAGTCATTTTTTTTTAAAGAAATGTATCTTTATTTAGAAATAATGCATTAAAATGATAAAAAGTGACAGTAAAGAAATTATTTTAAGTTGTCCTTTTGAACTTTTTATTCATCAAAACATTCGGAAAAGAAAAATGATTATATGTTTTTCCGTGGTAATATTAAGCAGCACAACATTGATAACAATCAGAAATGTTTCTTGAGCACCAAATCAGCATATTAGAACAATTTCTGAAGGATCATGAGGAGTAATGGCTGCTGATTTAGCATTTGACATTACAGGAATAAACTATATTGTAAAATATGCTAAAATTTGAAAACAGTTATTTTAATTTTAAATAATATTTTGCACTAATACTGTTTTTCTACTGTATTTGAGATCAAATAATCCCACCAACGCCAAACTTTTGAATGCTAGTGCAAATACATCAACACAAACACTCTTCCCACATCTAAAATACCAGATCTGTATTACCTGTGAGAGTTAGAAGCCAGCAGCACCACAGGACCCCAAGCAGAGTCTTCATTTTAAGTACAAACTGTATATACAGTTTGGCACCAGCCGTCACCACTGGCGTCACATACAAACACACCTTAACAGCTCTCACATGCACTCAAACTAACTCACATATCCCACAGACTCGGTCCTCTCTCTAACCACTAGTCTAGTGTGATTGTGCCAAACCTTTCCTACCAAACCCTGACATGGTCAACTCATCACTTTTCTCCTCCCTGCAACCTGACTTGTGAAAAGCAGGTCTGTGATTGGTTGGGAGGAAAGAAAATTATGGGAGGGAGAAAGGAATGTGTGGACTCTGTGGCAGCCCTAGCAGGCACCTGTTGATGGTTTGTATAAGTGTGTGTGTGGATATTTTTGTGAGAGAACAAAGGGAAGAGGTGGGCACGACTGTTCCTTTCCGGAGGGTGAGAAAGGAGAGGAGTGAACATACTCACATGCACACACAATCACACTGCTCACATACTTGTGTGGGGACTTCCCTTTCACACTTGTTCTTAATATAACCCAATTATAGTTACTAAAGACCAACTCGAAATGCTAGTTTTATCATTATTAGATATGAATTCAAGTGTTGAGGACTTTTTTGCCTTGTGGTATTCATCTGGTGCATCTGAATTGGTTTAGTGCCATTCGTCTGAGGACATTGTCGGTAATGGTGTCGCCATACACACACACACACACGCATGCAACAAAACAAAAAAAACATGAAGGCATGAAGATTTCACCCTCTCAACATACCCGCCTCTCTGTCTCTGTTCAATTTGTTCTGTCTGGCTAGTGGTAAAGGCATTTGCTATTGCTGCAAGGCGACAGCAGATATACAATCTCTCAAATAAACACACACACACACTTAGCATCTCACAGTCTAGCTCAGAAATGATCAACCATGACAACTGAATATTACAAACTAAAGATTAATAGAGTCGGGTTCCAGAAGCAAAAATTCCATTCATTCTGTCGTAAGGGAAATTGATTTTTAGCGCAAATTTAAAAACAGACCTATTGTGAGCAATGCGTTTGTTAATTGATGCTATATGCTTTTGTTCAAGTCAAACCATCAAGTTTGCATTATTTCAGTGGAACAGTGGATTTCAGTATAACAGTGGAATTCCTAATAAAAAACTACATTAAACATCATGTTGTAAAGAAAATTCCACCAATCAGCGTTGCAGCATGTTGTAATATCTTAATATACTTGAATAGATTTGGGATATATATATATATATATATATATATATATATATATATATATATATATATATACATATACATACATATACACAGTGCCCTCCACCTTTTGATCTTTCACTCAAAAAATTGTACCCTATCATTGAAGACAACTGAAAGTGGGGAGAAAATCTCATGATGAAATAAATGCTTTTCTCCAATGAATGTTGGCCACAATTATTGGCACCCATAGAAATCCTTATGAGTAAAATATCTCTGAAGTATAGTCCCATTCATATTTACATTTTTTGGCACACCACCAGGGTGACTAGGAGCACCAGCCACAGGATTATAAATATGAGGAACACAAAGGCTAAATTCCATCACAAGGAGTAAAACCTAATATCCACCATCAGGGTAATAATTAAAAGGTTCCAATCAACTAAAGATGTTACAAATCTGCCTGGAAGAGGACGTGTGTCTATATCGTCCCAAGGCATGGTGAGGAGGAGAGTTTGGGCAGCCATGGTAAAAGATTAATTTTCATTTCGTTTTGTTTTTTTATTAAGTTAATTTAGAAAAACGTTTGGAACATTTTTTTGTTCGTTAAATACGTTTTTGAATCTTGATCCTAATGAGGAGACGTCGAGTCAGGATCATCATCTTCATCTTTGCGACACTGACACAGACACTAGTTTATTAGTTAATAATTCAAATATCTCCTTACTATTTCCCCCCAACACATTCATGGTAATTACTTTTGCTGGGGCTTTGCAGCAAGCGTCAGCCTATTGCGTGAATGCAGAACTCTTCATCTGCGCTGACGGCACTCGCTGCTGCTGCGGGACTCTAAACACCGTCGAGCCGCTCTTGACAGTCGCGGCACGGTCTCGTGTTGTTTCCACCAGCGCGGCAATTTTTTTCATCACTAATTGATGGATGTCTAAAATATAAAAATAAGGAGAAGCCTAAAACAGACCCGAGGCCCGGCCCGCGTCTGAACTATGATGTGAAAATTGGCCCGAAGCCCGGCCCTAGAGGTATAAAAAAGTCAGGGCCTGGCTGAAATACAGGGCTCTAGCGTTCCCCTCGGTAGAAATCACGTTAGTACAAACCCCCGCCCCATCGTCGGGCCCTTAGAATGAACCCTACAGAAAATGAGTGGGGTGAATTGAATATATAGCCTATATATAAAGCTGTTAAGTACTCAGTCTTTTTGTCCAATTGCCAAAAAGAGTTTAAAAAAAAAAAAATCACACTGGGGAAAAAAAAAATCTTCAGAAACCAGCGCTGCTGAAAAAGGGGGCAGGGCATTGTTATACTCTATAATATGCAATGTTCTTGTCATAAGCTGTAGAGAGCAGAAAAACTATAAAGAGCAGTGTAATATTAGTAATAACGATCATTGCAGTAACTGCCGTTTATTGATTTAAATGTCTGTAAGGCAAAATGCTGACAGTAAGCACAAACAGGCTGTAAATAAGCTTCAGACAAGCGCAACACAAGCCCCACAAAACTGGTCTTCTCTGGTCAATATCCCACTCAAAACATCCCCAAACACAAAGCTCCACAGAGTTAGTGGGCAGAGTAACTACTGTGCTAGCTGAGTTTATTCAGCTTGTTCATTGTGTAATTTATACTCAGTCTTAAATTGGGCCGATAAATCTCAAGATTGTTAGATACTTTTGTAAATCTTTCAAGCCTTATGCAAGTCATTCTGAATCTTCTGAAATCTCTTTTGTCTAAGACAGGCACAGTTCACATTAGGCAATTGTCAACAGCAAACTCAAAGTGGTATTATTTTTAAGGGCAGGGTGGCTTTGATAAAGTTTCTATATATATATAGTTTCTATTTTTTTTTTTTTTTTTGTAGAAGTAATAAACCATGCCTCTCTGTTGTGAAATAAAGAAGAGATTGCAGACAAATGTTTTCAGACAAATATACACAACAAATTAAGGTAAATGTGTTTTCCTGCATCTATTCAATTGTTCTCTCTGATAGAGCCTATATAGGTAAGAGGACAGTAGCCTCCCTTGAGAGGAAAGTGCAGCAGGTCAGTTGGTCTCTCCCCAGTATGTATCTGTATGCATGTATCAGTATGTATCTCTCTCACTCTCCTAAACAGCAGGTGACTTTTCACCGCATTCACTCAAATTATCTTGATCATATAATTATTTATAAATTAGCATATAATGTATACAAGCATATACTAGTTATACTAGTGATATATTGGTCCACACTGTATCTACATACACAGATAAGCACATGGTAGAGGACATTCACATACTGTATGTTCTGTAAAAGGTGCAAGAAACAGTTTTTGTAATCTCTGACAAAAAAGCAGATTTTCAGAACACATTCTTTGCTATTTATTCAGCACATAGAAGTTTCCTTAAAACAATATTCACTAGATAATGACTAGAATAGCCTTCACACATTTAAGAGCACACATCACACTGCAGTTTCAGAACAATTCCTTACACATTATTCATAAATGCAAATACACTACCGTTCAAAAGTTTGGATTTTTGAAAAAAAATCACTTATACTCACCAACGCTACATTTATTTGATAAAAAATGCAGCACAAACAGTAAAAACACTGAAAAGTATCATTGTAATTAAAATAAACGTTTTCTATTTTAAAATGTAATTTATTCCTGTGATGACACAGCTGAATTTTCAGCAGCCATTAATCCAGTCTTAGTGTCACATGATCCTTCAGGAATTATTCGAATTATGCTGATTCGGTGCTCAAGAAACATTTCTCACAGCTGAAAAGAGTCGTGCTTCTGTGAAAACCGTGATACCTTTTCCCAGGATTCCTTGATTAGTTTCTTTCAAAGAGAAACAAAAAAAATCATACTACTGACCCCAATTTCTTTGAATGATGGTGTAAATCTGAGCAGGTGAGCCAAACGGAGTTAATTTATAAAACAATAATGTGTATGTTCAAAAACTGATTTAATTGGCACATTAAATAAAAACAGTATGTGATATATTACAGTAATATTAAGTCATGTGTCCATACACACAACAATCTCGTAGCCAAAAACCATCCATTTCCATTCCTTATATGGCAAACAGATTTAAAACTAATGTGTAAAACACAAAGTTAATGAGAAAGTCAAGTTAAAGAGGAACTGCTTGATTTCAAAATGGCAAAAGCAAATTTCAGCAAATTAAAAATGTATTACAATAACAAATCCCACTGAACTCAGTGATAGTAAGGCTGTTTTTATGCATCTATCCATTGCATTAACAACTGAAATATTGTGTGAATGATTTGCTGTGCTCTTTGTATTGCAGTAAAAGACCATGTTGTGCATTAAATACTCAGCGGTGTCAAACACATCTCGTGCCAGTGTTTTTGAGGTGAAAAGTTCAGGGCTAGAGAGAACAACCGTCAGATTTAGGGAAAGGGGTCAGTAGGTGTGGCATTGAAACTGGCATTAGCAAAAATGCCCAGTGTCCCAAGGGTGGTAAAAATGACAAAGATCCAGAGGAAGAGCCGATCAACCACCATGGCAACATACTGCCAGTCCTCCTTTAACTGAGGCAGACAGGAAGAGGAAGAGAAAGTAGAGAAAGAAAAAAAGGAAAAATTAAAAGATGAAGGTGATGGCAAACAGTGAAACCTTAAGGGAACATCGAGATTTACAGAGCTCTGACACACAGACAGAAGCAGGAAAAGTAACCTATAATTCTGGCAAAATTGGCTATAGTTATCATTCTAAATCACTTACAGCCTCGTAATCTTTCTCTGCTTGCAGTTGCTCTGCGATGTAAGTGATGGCCTCCACAGCTGCCTTGAGATCTGGAGGAAGGGTGAGGTAATGACTGGGACCATCAATGAACTTCCTCAGGTCTGTGCACAGACCATCAGGCTGGTACCTGCACCACAGGGAATGGAGGAGGAATCTCACTGTACATTACAACACCTTTATTAAATTCAGAACATGCTTGGCATTATTTTGTGTGTACTGCCCGGGAACATACTCTATATAAAGATGCAAATACTTATGAGAATGCTTAACCAATGCATTGCAAGCTTAAGTTGCCATTGAACTTTCTTATGGTACATACTTAGTTTCTTTATTCCTTTACTTAAGCAATAGTTAACCTTCAGTTGCTGGTCCCCATTGACATCCATAGTATGGAGAGAAAACAACACACTATGCAAGTCAATGGGGACCAGCTAATTGAAGGTGAACTATCCCTTTAATGGTAGTGATAGTTACCTTCTAATGTTTGTAGAAATAAATGCTCTGTTCCATATGAAACATATTCTTATGTCATTAGCAACACCAAGGTCATGGGTTTGATTCCCTGGAAATGCATCAACTGAATAAACAAACCTTTAATGGGATAAAAGCATCTGCCGAATGCACAAATGTAATATAAAATTTACCCCCGGTTTCACAGACAATGCTAAAGCTAGTCCTGGACTAAAATGCATGTTTGAGCTGTTTTAACTGAAAGCCAGTTGCACTGACATATCTTAAAATTTGTCAGTGTTATTGTTTTGTCTCAAGATGCACACCAGTAATGTTTTTTTCTAAGTCACATTTATAAAAGATACTTAAATTCCCTAATTGAACTAAGACTTAATCCTGGCTTAGTCTAAGCCCTGTCTGTGAAACCAGGTCACAATGTTATTGTTTGTGATAAAACTTGTTAACTTGCTAAAACAAAGATTATGTTTTATAAAAATTTACAAAAAAAGTCTACAGTCTTTCTACTTTGCTATTTCTTTGTAATTATTGTGAAATTTACTAGCAATTTCTGAGTGAAAACTGTTTGAAAGGAAAGCATACACCTTTTTTTTTTTTTTTTTACAGTACAACTTAAGAAAATTCTGTCATCATTTACTCACCTTCATGTCTTTCCAAACCTGCATGAGTTAGTAATTTTTATTATATGAAAAAAAATATACATTGGAAGTTATTGGGAACCAAATCTGTTTGTAACCGACATTCTTTAAAACATCTGCTTTTGTGTTATGCAGAAAAAAATGTGTACAGGTTTGGAACCACATGAGAGACTATTTTATTTTTTGGGTGGACTATTTTAAATATCCTTTTATTTCTCTGAAGTTTAAAGTTATTGTGATGTATAGCCGAGTGAAACAGCTTCTTGAATAAGAAATAAATCAGGGTGGAATTTAATTTGATCCATTGAGAATTAACTAGATTGCTGGATCGTTGTCATTTGCTATTGCTGCAATCGCATGTGAGTGTCTTGGAGGGGAGAGTTTATTGTCTCACCTTTGCACTTGCAAATACATGATCGGTTGAAGACATGATGTGGAGAGGAAGCGGAACTTATTTTATTTAGGTCCTCAAGCACCCCCCCCCCCCCCCCACCCATTTTGGCATGGGGACATAAATGACATACCCATGCATGTTGTTTTTCTATTCAAAGTATAACATGAACGGATTTATTATTTTGTACTCCTGACATTAATGTCACTGCAACAGTTTTATCAAAAGTGGTCAAATATCAAAGCTAGAGCCTTTAATCTTTCTAATGACGCACAGTTTGCTCATTTAAAGTAAGAGTGTGATGTTTTAACGTGCTGTGAAAGTGAAACAACAATAATTTGAGGCCACCGGCGATTTCTGCATGTTAAGAGGATAAAGATTATGAGGGCTCATTAATTAATGGTGTGCACAAACAAATTTCTTTATGATAAACACTGCAATAATCCATAAAAAACACTTAAGAGTTAACCTCAGTAAATTTCTTGGGCTGTATCAGGAAGTTATGAGCACAGGCTGAAACCTCAAACAGCAAGTCTAAATCCGTGGAGGATCACATTACTTTGTCCTTGAGAAAAGGGTGCAAGCGTTTAAAGCCTAAGAATGCATTGGGCTGTGCGCCTTTCCTGCTGTGCGTGCGTGCGCACCCACGTAATCCCAAATCAGAAAAAAAGGCTGCTTCCCAAAACTCCTGTGTCAAGGTGACCCACGCTAATGTGTACCGCAGATCATATTCACTCAATAACTTATTTTATAATTCACTCTTTCATTTACTAACTCACTCAATCATTCAGTCACCCACTCACAGTCATTCTCTGTTTCTTTCCTTACTCTTTTTTCCAAATCCTTGCTTTATGCTGGTGTCACCACCCACCCATGCAATCCTTCCAATGTGCTGATGAAATGCTTATCACCGCTGATGTGTTGCATTCGTCTTTTGTGAATCTGTTCGCTAACATCTGTTTCATTATGAATTTCTTGCTCTCCCACTGGCCCCTCTCTTTCTCTTCATCCATTTTCCAGATACGACACCTCCCCTTCCCACCACAAGGGGTCAGTGTGACTCTTCATTCCTCACAGCTCTCCCGTGTACTTGTGTATTCAGGTGCAAGTACAGGAGCTCATTGCAGGTAGTCTGTGGTTCCCCAGTGAGCCTCAGTGACCTGAGTGGAACCCCATTAGGCTGAGACATGCGTTAATGCCAGGCTGAGAGCACAGCGGATTGGGAGAACAGAGCAGAGGCAAGCTTTAGCCCAGCTGAGGAGTGTGTGTTAAAACATGTGCCTACATCTAGGACTTGAAACAGCATTAACAACATCACAGCAGATGACAGATCAAATCAAAGTGTAAAACATATTGTTAAAATTCATTTAAGCACTCATAAAAAGTTTTTTCTACAATTAGAGCCATAAATTACCATCAGATGCATATTCAGAATGGCAAAGCTCCAATCTGTTTTACAGGTTTCTGGAATCAGCGAAGACAGTATATATATCAGTCCTCCAGGGAAAAACATCACAGGCTGCTCAAAGATAGGTTCAAAGATATCCAGAGTTTACGGTATTCAGGCAAGTAGGTATATTCTGCATAAATTATTTGTTTTTTAGAGTATGTCTGTGAAATAATTAAGAGTAGTTATGGACAAAGTCTACATTAATTTTCTATGAATTGCACTGAATTGATCAAAAGTGCCAATAATTGTTAAAATGATTAACATTATAGAAACCATTTCCGTTTTCCGTTCTTAATTTAAATGTTCAATTCATCAAATAATCCAGTTTTTTTTTTTTTTCTATTTCAACGCTGATAATAATACTACATGGTTCTTGGGCACCGAATCAGCATATTAGACTGATTTCTGAAGGATCATGTGACACTGAAGACTGGAGTAATGATGCTGAAATTTCAAATGTGCCATCACAGGAATAAACTGCATTTCGAAACATAATAAAATAGAAAAGAGTTGTTTTAAATTGTATTAATACTTCACAATATTACAGTTTTTTACTGTCTTTCTAATCAATGAAACAAATGCAGCCTTGACAAGCATAAGAGCTGTCTATCAAAACCATTAAACAATCATCCTTTTGAAAGGTGTGGGGTTGGTAAATATCACATTTAAAAAGCAAACTCTGGTTATATGTTTTACATATCTATGTTTTACATATCTTGTGCAGAATAAGTTAGATGGTAATAGTCAAAAGTCTGGCGAGTGGGTGCACAAGAGCGTGTTTTAAATTAATGAAAAAAAAGGTCAATGGCATCCTCTGCCGGTCTTGAAGATTTGTTCTTTTTTCCCCATCCCTTCGCTTTTTCCTTCCCTCTCCCTCCTCACTCTGTACGTCAGCAGACACAGATGACTAATCAGGAAAGACTAATTTGACTAAAACATGGTGGCAGTGGTGCCAAAACATGCTATAAAACCAATTAAAAAGCAAGATACCGCTGCCTCATCGACTTTCTTTCTCATCTTCTCTCTCATACACTCTCTCCTGTCTCTACATCTCCTCCTGCCTCTCTTGAGCCTGATGCAGGGCAGGTCTAATGTGTCAGAGCTGATTTGTGCTGATCGTTTTTATTTTAGTGATGATTTCTTCTTTTTTCTCAATCCCTACACACACACACACATATATATACACCCCAGACGCACAGCTCGCTGAGAGTGAAATTCCCTGGTTGAGGTGATTTAAAGTGCATAAGAGAGAGAGAAAAGATTAATCAAACCCTAAGGCGTTTAACTGCTCACACACATACAGTGGGGTCCACAAGTCTGAGACAACAGGGAAAAGGCCTCTATTTAGCATTTTTCTAATTAAACAGGCTACAGTTTTTCATTACAAAATATATTATCAGGAAAACAATTCCAGTTAAAATTTTAATTAAAAAATTTACATGAATTTCAGAATATCTTAGCATTTGGTTTATCCCTATTTTGCTTTAAAGCAGCAGAACGTGCATAAACTCCACAAAAACCTAATCAAAATGAGACATTTTACCCTTTGTATAAAAATAGTATGTCACATGATTGATGCCACATAATTAGTTATGTGATTAGCAACCTAGAAACGGTGCGGAATCTAAAATAGTTCATTTTTACATCCAACCATTCTTTTTTCCAAAGTCCTAAAACTTTGTCCAGGTTTAGATTTTGAATCCTAGATTGTCAATGGGGCCTTTGACATGACTGGGGTCTTTAAATGTGTCTCCAAAGTTATCATAATAACATTACCAATTCATTACTGATTACTTATTATTGTGTACCTGTGCTCAAGTGGCAACACTATTATCTTAAGAAATCAGTTTTTTTCTCCCTTCTGGTCGAACTGATCCCTTTGACCCATGACCTTATGATCTGTGACATTCAGATCATCTCAGGAACTCACCTGTGGGGTTTGGGGAAGAGGAAGTTGGTGTTATTGGGCTTGCGGATGAAGTACTCATCGGCCACTCTGCTGATGGCTTGGCTGTTCCCCTTTTTGGTAGGTTTCTCAAGAAAAAGAGGGGTCTCCTCTTTAGGTCGCAGCATCCCCAAGTATGGAGGCAACATGTGGATGAAGATCTAGAAGAAATGTACATTTACAATATTATAAGTTTCTACATTAAAATTCATATACTGTAATAACAGATGTTGATTTACTCAGAATGAGTGTTGAGAAACGCTTTATGATTTTTGAACTGCACATGCTATTACATGTTATTTGTCCATCCTCTATTCACAGGAAAATAATACTTATGTAAGCAAAACAATAATTTCTAGTGCACTACAGTGCTTCTTAAAACAGAGTGTTGTGGAACAACAGTCGCCTAGAGATGGTCCTCGCTTCATCTGCATGACTTCACAAAGGCTCTAAAAGAAAGAGACAGATTGCACTTGGCCAGCAACTAATCTTTCAGCCTTGCATCACACGTTTATTTTCACATGGCCTTGCTGTCATGAGTGAATGTCCTGCAAAACTGTACTGAATGTGAATAAAGAAATGCTGCTTTTTTATTATAATCTTTAGAAATGTTGTCCACTTGTGATTGGGTAGCTTTAAACGGGTGCTAATAGAAGGTATAAATGGGTCACTGTGATGTGATGAAGAGGCCACGGCTCTAATAAGTTTAAATAATGTAGAGCTCACAGCCATTGATAAAGGTTAATAGTCTAACATAATAGGCTGCTCTTTGGAAAGATGCTGTTATTTTGCTGTACGCACTCTTTGCTAAACTGAATTGTTATCCATTTTGAGCCATTATGTATTTGTGTCTATTTTTCATTTTTATCCTTTTTTCATAAGTTTGTAATTGGCAGATGGGGGTGTTTTGGAGTGTCCAGGAATAAAAGAAAATGCAAAATGGAAACATTTTCTGCATCTGTCATTTTAAGAATGTAGCCGTCAATTTGTTGAAAGCAGCTGACTCCACATAATTTTAACAAAAGGATGTGTATCTCCTTACAAAAACAGAGTGACTGTGTTTTGCTAATGCTAATTTATTCTCAACCAAAAAATAAAAAAATATTCCATCCTACAATAAAGACTCACTGCAACTTCATCAAGCATAATTCCAGTTTGTAGAAAGCAAGTTCCTATGCTATATGAGATCTTCTGTACTGACCTTGCGCACCCAGAGGGGCATTTGATGTGTGCTGGGGGAGCGATGGTGAAGGTTGAGCACCACAACACTGAGGATGACAGAACAGGTGACCAGGATCATGGTGAACATCAAGTAGTTGACGATAATGGGAACACCCAGAGATGTTTCTGGGACTTTGTTTGCAAGCAGAAGCAGGAAGACAGTTAAAGTCAGCAGTACGTTGATGGAAAGGCCCATCTTCTCCCCTGAAAAGAAAAGAGAACTCCTCTTGATCTACTCATGCATACACTTACACATGTGTTTTTTGTGATAAGGTTAATTGTACAGTATATAATGGAATTAATAGACCAGACTGTATAAGCTGTGGAATTAGCTTGTACTAATGATCCCTTCATGATTTGTTACACTTTTAACTGGTAGAATTGCAAGACTGAAAGACGGTTTAACTGTGCAGGTATAAAGTCTATTTATAATGGACAATAATAGGACATTCATTAGTTCAAGGTCAATAAAACCTAAATCTAATAAAAAGGCCATTTGTATTGATGTTCATTCATTTTCTGTGCATACTGATACGTCTTTAAAGTGGATTTGATTGATTTTACCATTTGTAACAAATCCTGGCATCAGTTTGAAACAGAAAAAATTAAAACAGAGCAAACATTCTTTACCTGCATCAGGTGGCAAGTAGAAGTTAAAAATGGCAATGATGGTGATGAGGATACAGGGCAGGATGATGTTAAACACGTAATACATGGGCTTCCTCTCGATGATCAGGTAGAAGGTGATGTCCTCATACAGGTCCTCTCGCACATTCTTCCGAGAAACCTTGTGGCGAATGTGCCATTCTCCACTCTCTGGGATGAGAGACCAGAAAAACAAAACCTTGTTTGTTTTCGTGTACAGTTGGATATGTGGTAGAACATTACTATGAAGTCATACATCATTGTCATTTTGAGTGACTTTAAGCTAAGTCAATGGGCAATTTTTTTTAAATGTAACAGTTTATTGTAAAATATCACAATAAAAGTATTGTATTCAAAAAAAAAAAAAATAATCCAAATAGAGAAATCACACATCACACCAAAGGCTGAAATAATGTACAAAGGCTTCACAAAACTTTGTCTGAACATTTAAAAGGTTGCTGAGCATTGCTAGATGGTGTCTAGGGTGTTGC
This sequence comes from Barbus barbus, assembly GCF_936440315.1. NCBI lineage: Eukaryota > Metazoa > Chordata > Actinopteri > Cypriniformes > Cyprinidae > Barbus > Barbus barbus. The sequence continues at coordinate 6,602,174 of NC_136730.1, forward strand.
TAGGTTGCTCTACTGTAGGTCAGGGGTGTCCAATACTTCTCCCAGAGGGCCAATGTCATGCAGAAATTAGTTTGCCTGGAAGCTTTTAGTGAGTCAGAAGACCTTGATTAGCTGATTTATGCGTGTTCAATTAGACCTCTGCAGGACAGTGGCCTTCCAGAAACAGGCTTGGACACGCCTGTTCTACTGTAGGTGGTTTCTTAACAGTGGCTAGAAGGTGTTTTAGTGGTTGTTAGGGTGTTTAGGGTGGTTGCTAGAGTATTTTTAAGCTGTTGTTTAGGTGTCATGGAATGTTAATAGGGCACTTCTAGAGTGAACATTTGATGTTGTAGTCTTAAATGAATGAATGATCTTAATGTTCATGAATGTCAAGGGGTAGTGTTAGGGTTCCATTACCACTAAAGCCTGTGTCGTAGACTATATCTTGGATTTCATTTCCTCTCTTATCAAGGCCATGCTGCAGATCCACTTCTGAGGAATCATACGTATACGAGTGGAAAACCATGGTGCAATTTTGCCAGTCGAAAGGAAAGTATGTCACCTGCAGATGGAGAAAAAGGTACCAACAAAGAGTTTGTGCATGTTAGAGTGTGTGCTTAATGAGCAACTTTCCTCTCAGATCTTCCTTTAATCATCTCTCTTTCTACTTTTCACACATGCAAAGACCAGACGGAACATCAAACGCAGCCAAACTAGAGCGAGGCCAAACAAAAGCAGCAATACAAATGAGGAGGAGAAAAAAAGTTCACAAAACAAGTACAAAAGAAGCAGATAGAACGAAAGTGATCCTCACTTATATGAGGTAAAGCAGATTTTTCAACAAGAAATTCTCCCCAGCAGTGTCCTACAGTAATATATTCAGTGCAGTTGTGCTGAGTATAAACACTAGTGATTTAATGCATCATTAAACTTCCACTTTCCACTTCATTACAGTATTTAAAGGTCTCATCCATAACTTACTCTTATTACTACAGTATTTACCGAAAGGTGTTGAACATTCATCAACAAGAACAATACAGAAAAGAAAACATTAAAGTAATGATGATAGTGGAACCTATAATATTAATACACATTTAGATTTTTTTATGGCATGTTGTTAATGTTTCGCAGCACTGATTTAAGAAATTAGAATGTTTTATAGAACTTGATTTTTATTACTGCATCACAATCTACAAATTTCCGAATGTAATTTTGAGTAATTTGCAATATAAAATTTCTGTTGCATTGCAGAATTTACCTTCACCCCACAGGAACTCTTGTAAAGTGCTGGTGGCGTCCACGTCACACGGCCGTTACTGTAGGCCTGGATATGGACCTGTAGAGCTACACCAAACACGCCATCATTGCTGCACACACAAACAGGGGTTTTAATGCAGATAAACAACCAAACAAAGCAGGGTCATTAAGTGAATGTGTGACACTGACTATGTGTCAATGCGTTAACTTTCCACTAATTTGTCAATGACACAAAAGGTTGACATGGCAAATACTGATAAATACAAAGACACTGATTTCAGTAGTTCAGTTCACCTTTCACTCACTGCTATTTTATGATACATAATTTAGGTCACACTTTATTTTAAGGACCAATTCTTGCTATTAACAAACCATTAACTTTGAGTTTTCCCTCAATAAACTCCTCATTTGCTGCTTTTTAATAGTTAGTAAGGTAGTTGTTAAGTTTAGGTATTGGGTAGGATTAGGGATGCAGAAAATGGTCATGCATCATAATCCACTAGTACTCTGACTTTTGGATCCCACTCCATAATGTTCAAATGTTCATGCTCAAATGGAGTATGTAAGTTTAACAAGAATCAGTTCAGAGTTTGTAAACAAACTGCACATCCAACAATTTTGGCATATTTTCTATCAGGACATAAAGAAAGAACAGATCACTTAAGAAATACTGAAATGGACTGTAGATTTTAGCTGCATCATCACTTTTGAACCATTATTAGATATTGAACGCTCATCAGCACTGATTATTTGGCTCTAGTTAAAGACACTCAGTAATGCTAAGAAACATGGACTCTGCATTATGTCTCTGAGAACAATTATGAGCTTCTTAAGAAGCCTGTGAGGTGCCGAATGCATTGGAGTTTTCTCTGTGCTGATATTAGCCGGAGTACTGCAAGAGTAGACCAGAGTACTTAAAGGGATAGCTTACCAAAAAAAAAAAAAAAAATTGTACTTGCACATATTTAAATTTGGTGTCTCAGTATGCTTTGTGCCAGGTTCTAGGAAATACCAATGGCTCTTTATCATCTTGCAACCCTAAGTGTGTATGATTTACAATGAACAATGGCTTAAATTTCCATCTGTTCCTGACAGAAAGCTATAATCGGGACACAGTGTACAAAGTGTATGGACTACTACTTTATTCTGTCCTTTCAGAAGCTTGACAGCCTCTGATCATTATTAACTTGGAGTTACTGACATGACACTGTGAAATTATATTATTTTACCACATCTTGTATGGTTGTTTCATAATAGGTCAGCGTAATACCTACAATTCAGATAGATCGACCATTTGAGCCCTAAACCATAGAGCACTGGTATATAATGCTGATAGGACACAAACCTGGCCTTTAAAACTTCCCATCTATTACGGTAATGGTGCTGTGGGACTTGAAGTTGTCCCTCATTGAACAGTGTGTGGGATGCAGTTTGTGTGTGTGTGTGTGTGTGTGTGTGTGTGCGCGCACGCACGCAGGACCATCAAGGCTGCTAGCGGACAGCAGTGTTGTTTAATTGGCTATAAAGCAGAGATGAATGAAGGAGGGGGATATTTACACCAGCAGTGATGGGGGTCTACCTGGACATTACAGTGAGAGTGTGTGAGAAAGGAACCGATAGAGAAAGTACACTTCTCTTGACAAGCTTCACAAAAGCTTTGATAATTTCTATTATTTCTGCTGTTCTAGCAGAAACTCAGCAAAGGCTCTCAAAGATAATGTGCTACACACTCATAGGTTCTTTGAGATAATATGCGAAGAAACACACACACACACACACACACAAACTCACTTATTGATGAGAACAATATCAGGAAGCCACACTTTTCCAGCTGGGATACGCAACACATCAATTCCCCCATAATCTTTCGGTTTCCAGGAGAGGCGATAATCGTTCCACTCCTGCAACAGCACAAAAGGTGTGTGTGTGTGTTCATGTGCAGATAAATGAGGGTCATCGCAGAAATTATAAGTACAACCAGTTCATCATTTAATCAAATGATCTGGCTTGTGTCATTAATTATACCAAATGCAATATCTCTGCACATTTGTCCATACATATTATCAACAGCATTTGCATAATTTTTCATTTTGCATTCAAAGTTACTGTATATTGATCCTAGTTCTTATTGTTAGAGTTTGTCTTGTGTGGTAATTGTAGCACAGGAACTTATGATGATAGATGACAGATAACTTTTCCTCAATGCAAATAAAGCTTTATAAATTTGAATTGCGCTCCAGACGTTATTTCTCAAAATGACACACAGGAGCCAGAAGAAATTGTGCTGACTTACCAAGTTCATAATTACAATAGTGTTCATCTCCTCATCTTTCATGTTCTAGAACACAAAAAACATGAAACAAAACAAAATAAAAAATAATTCATTAATTTAATTAGTGGATGCACGTGTTTAGAAAGCAATGCAAGTGTGATGTTGCTTTTATACAACAGTTCAATAAATAAGAAGTTATATTTTGAGTAACTCACATTTTAGCCACAGTATGGATAAATATTTAGTTTATATTTACTCCACCAATAAGAACAGTTTCAAAGAAATATCAGCAATCTGGAACTTACAGTACTAGAAAATTAACTTTAGGATGCTATATCTTAAAGGAATTTCAACACTATGCTATTTTGGGTAAGTTATATCATATTCAATATTTTAAAGGAATCTGTGTAATATTTATGTAATAAATGAAATCGCTCTACCTCCATAGCAGGAGCCATAATGAATGTAAACAACACAGTGACCACAAAACACTATATTATACTAGCATTCTGTCTTATTATTTCTAAAACTGCTGTTTTTTCTTGACGGTTGACGAATAAATGGGGGGATTAGGAAGAAAAATAAAAGCATATCTATAAAGAAGGATCCCCAAATTCTCTGCCTCTGATGTTTGTTTGGAGTCAAGACAAATAACAGGAACCCTGACTGCAATGGGAGAAGGGGGTGATGGGATAGGATTAGAAGACAAGGGAAAGACCTGAGACTCAATGGTCAGATCAGTACAAGTCCTGAATGCTATTTAAAACTAGTGTAGGAATGTCAGCTGTCCCAGACTCAGTACAGAGGATAAACAGATGGGGGATGGGACAACAACACACACCGTAACACTCATACATACATTGTATATAAACTTTATACTATTAATATACATGTAATGTTTTCAGTGTGTGGATAGCTCCAGGCTGAATACAATTATTTGGAATGCTACATTAATGCTATCTAAATATGTATCTTGTTTTGGACACACATTTGGCCGCTCAAGCAAAATTCATGTCAAATCACTGTTCATAAAGCCTGTAGAGAAAGTCATGTTCCTTTCTGTTCAGAGCAATGAAAAGACCTTGTTTATAAACTTGAACTGAGACATTTACGAAAATGCAAAACTGTGTGTGCACTGTTACCCGAGACTTGGTATTTAAATCCCTGTTTTAGGAAGTGAAGGATAACATGACCTGATGCACATTCCAAATTCACACACAGAACAGCTGAACCCACGTCAGACTTAGTTCAACCTACCTTTTATTATGGGCCTAAAACTGAAGCAGTTTTTCTTCTGCAAATTTATAGAATATTAATTAGTATTATTTAATTTCTACAAGGACCATAACTTCTAGTCTTATTTTCCTATACTCTGTGGTCTTTAGATATAAACAGTCTGTTTTTTTTTTTCCTGCTGTGACTTTAAGAAGTGTATGTGACATGGGCAAAAACTCTTGAGGTACACCAAGGAAAATAAAATTAAATTCATCATAAAATGTTTTTCTGACTACGTCTTTAAGAATCACAGTATTACACACTGTGACACAACAGGTATGTTTAAATAAATAAGTACCTAGCCACATCTTCTAATAAATCTAGTTTTTTGCAGTCAGGCAATCATAACGCTAATAATTTGCTTCCTTAAAAAAAAAAATAGCACTTTTTTTATAGCACTTTTCACAATACACATCATTCCAAAACATAAAGCTGCGTTGTTAAAGATGAAATACACTTTAATAAAATTAAATAATAATTTAATATAAATATTAATGGTATGTGCCTATCAAACTACATAACTATGTGTGTTTGTATGTTCATACCAGGCTGACAAATGATGAGAGGGTCATGCCTATCCTCACGACGACCCTTTCCTCTGGGCTCCTTGCAGGACGCACTTTAACATTGTATGAAGAAAATAGTTTCTTCATCAGCCGATTTTCTGTTTCTGATGCACCTGGAAAAGATGTTGTTGTGTTTCTGAGAAAGCAGATAAATATAGCATCACATCTCTCTCCTACCCTTAGTCTTTAATCTTAAGAGTCTGAGTATTAAGGGTTTTGCGTGTTAAAGCCCAGAATGTGTGTATGTATGGGGCAGTTTACTGCTCTGTGTAATGATGGATGGATGGATCTAAAAATCTGAACATAAAGCTGAAAAGAACACCCAAGGCGCACAGCCTTGGGTGTTCTTAGACCTGCATCATGCACAGTTTTGAGGGACACTGTTTAGTCCACTCACCCGGCCATCGCTGATGTTTTTATGCATAACGTCTGCCATTTTTTTCCGCAGCTTTCGAAGGTTAGCCGCATCTATAAGCGGGCCTTCTAGGGGCGCCACATTCATCAAGTCTCGCCAGCTCGAGCCCTCCAGAATACAAACTGACAGTTACAAATGACACGCGTCACCCCACACGCCGCCTTCATTACCAACCGCCACTACCAACGGCTGCTGCTTTGAGCATATGTACACATTTACAGCAGCTTTACTGTGTTTTGGCTGACTTTTCTTGTGAGTAATAACTTTAAGTGACTTTAATCGAGAAAAGAAGCCCCAATCCTGTATTCCAATTTTAAAAGACAGTATCATGGGAGAAACTTTACGGAAATGAGAAATCGCATTTTTTTTCTGTATGAGCATTTAAACTGTGAAATAAATGAGGCCTTACAGAGAATATGCCATTTGCTGCTCAACAGTCCCACGGAAAGCTTCCCTAAAATAATTACCACAATTAACCTCTCAGAAACACCTTTAAATCAACTTTTAAGAGTTCCTGATGACGGTCTGACTTGAGGTTAATTTACAGTTTTCCCATGGGTCCTCATAAAACTATTCTTTAGAAAATGTCCCTTTTATGTTAAACCGTCTTTGGTACCATTTTTACAGGTGGTAATCTTTTTGTCGGACTCATTCTATCATACTTTCTGTTTTATGCTTCATTTCACGCAGTCATTGTTTTCAAACACCCCATTAATGTGACATACCATGGGAACATTTGGTTTACAACACCAAAACATTACTTTATGTATCAAGTCAACCCAATAAACAATGGCAGATACATGTTTCAAATCACTCTTTCGGTTTTTGAATTAAAAATATTGCAGCGCTATAATGTATACTACAGACATCATAAGAAGTGCACTTACACGAATGATGGTAATATCAATCCAAATGTGTGATCAATAAATATATGGCAGTGCCATGAGGTTTTGTGCCAATTCGTAAAGTAGAATTGAGAAAGTGGACGGTTGAAGTGGACGCAAATGTTTATTTTTGTAAAATGGTATTTTGTGCTATCCACCACACATGCAAAGTTCGTTGATTGCGTAACTGCAATAAAGTAATAGGCTAGTTCACAATTACTGGATATATAATGTATTTTATATTATTTAGACACTTAGGTTATAGTTGGACAGAATGTTCTAATTCAACACGAAGTCAATCTAACTTAACATTTTCTTATATTGATATAGTTTATTTCTTACTTCTTAACAGTTCATCAGGCTCTTAATGATTTCATCTATGCCATCATTGGAATATCTGAAGGCCAGGAGTAAAGGAGGCTTGAGTGGGTGTGTCCAAGCTGGTGATCACTGGCTGATCTGTCCCAGCTGTGGCTCATTACTGGGTCTATTTAAGATCAACTCACACTCCTCTCATTGTCAGATCCTCAGGTATTCTCTGTGTTCCTGTTTCTGCCACTCGATCTGCCTTCTGGCCTCTGCTCTGTCTTCAGAGGATTCTCTGCTGGTCTGGACTGCCCATTGCGTCCCTGAGCCCGGTTCCATCCACGCTGTTCACGAGCTCCACCTTACTAGTGACTTTGTTTGTTCTCTCAATAAACTGTTGTTTATGTGCAATTGAATCCCTCTCTTGATTATCATAACACAACATGCCACAGTTGTAATAAATCTTTAGAGAAAAATCTATTCACTAAACAGATTATCTATTATAAAATCTACAAGTTAGACAAAATTTACCACAATAAATAAGCCTACAGTAAAACGTGATAAATCATAGTAAAGGTGGTCATGAGTAGTTTAAAAATATTTTAATATTATATTAGTGCTGGTGCGAGATGTTTTCTCCTCTTTTCATCAGTCTTTTTAGTTTGTGCCTTTTTTTTAGATAATGTTCGACTTTCTCCAAAGCATTTTAAAGTGGCAGTTTCTCGATAGAATTCAAATAGAACGCATATTTTACCATCAGCTTGGCGATAGGAATGGCTCGCGCAAATATTCTCTCACTTCTCGAGCGCGCACAGAGTATAGGGTGATACATACGCGCACCGCTCGTGCACAATTAAAAGAACTGTGCTTCAGTCATGTTGTGCTGATAGGCGCTCCGTTCGGTTCGTACGTGAGGTTAGCGCTTAAAGCACCGAAGGCGCGATTTCAAATAATTAATAAACAGCCTGATTCTAGGTTTCCATTAACCGTGGTATAAATGTTGGTATAAATGTCGCCCCTGGCTGTATTAAAATTCACAACTTGCTAGTAAAAACAGTACCAATTCCAAAGTAAAGTTAAACCCCCTTTGGTGTTGTAGGACGTCAGAAGTTGGATTTACTATCAGGTAATCATATCAGATCACGCGTGACTTTAATTGAAAGTTTACTGGGCGTTCACACGTGCGCGCAACGCACAAATTCACTTTGGAAACTTGAACTTACCTGCCATTGCGCTCAGGCCACAGAGGCAGCAGGTGACAATAAACCAGTCCTGGGCCTTCATAGCGATTCACCAAATGAAATCACAGTGATATCTTCATAAAACGGTAACGTGAGGGTCCATCCGTGTTTGTTCCAGCACACACTGTTGGCGAGAAGTCAGACCGCTGTCACTGAGCTCGGGTTACAGACACGCCGCACGCGGCTGTGCGCACAGTCTTGAGTTCACGCGCCCACACTCACACTAAACATTACCTAAGAAAATAGTAGCCTATTTCATAGAAGAAAAATATCTAATATCTGTTTAAGAACTAAAACAGGGAATGACGATAATTATTCTCTCACATATCTTAAAAATGGTTTGTTTTTCATGTTTTTCATGTTTTTGAAATAAGTATGGCCTTAAAAAATACAGTAAAACACTACTGTGATATATCATTAAGCACCAAATCAGCATATTAGAATGATTTCTGAAGGAAGCTGAAAATGCAGCTTTGCCACCACAGTAATGAATTACATTAAAAAAAAAATATATATATATATATATATTTATTATATATATAATTATAAATATAAAAATATATATATAAAAAAAATATATATATATATATATATATATATATATATTACAATAAAAACACCCTCTAAAATGCTATAATACTTCTCAGTATTACTGTTTATAAAATAAATGCAGCCTTGGTGAGCATAAGAGACTTATTTCATAAACATTATAAACAGTTATACTTACATAAATTTAATTTGTAACTTAAAGTTGTTTTATTCATGCCATACTTTTGGATCTGGATCCAACCTCGCCCCACCTTACATATACCTAAACCCACCCATCTCCACCCCCTAGATGTGGATCCAACCCCACCCCCTGGATATTTGTTCTGCAGTGAGGGGCTACTTTTTGTCAAAAACATTATTAAGACTTTACAACTTAACATTATTTCTGCAGCTGCATGGAATTTATGAAAATGTAAATGCATTTATGCCACTTTTGATGCAGAATCTGTGCAATTACGGACTTTTAACATATCTTTTTAGTATAATAACCACTTAAAATGCAGCTACTGTGCTGTTTGTGCAGTCTAAAAATGACACAAGGTAACAAAGGGCTTGGATTCACGAATGGAGTCTAGAGATTAAAAGAGCATAAGTATGGTACATTTCAATGTAAATTTGACCCCACATGAAATTTGACTTTCTAAAAGCACCCACTGACACATTAAAAATCAAGAACATTTCAAACTATTTCCTGCATCCCACAAAAGAGGCAGAGCGCTCGTGTCGACTCACATTGAGCTCGTCACTGAGAGTCTTCCCCCAATGTGCTTTTTAAATAAGGCAAAGTGTTTTGATGTGTTTGAATCCACGCCAGCATATTTATACAGTTCTGGGGTGCTTTTGGCTCAAGAGGAGTAGTATTAATGTGCTGTACTTTTATGTAATTCATCAGAGCTGTTAAAATGAATTATGCTGCTTTATCCCACCAATTAGATTAAAGGATGAAATTTATTCTGCTGGTCTAGAGTGTTGACACTTTGATGGGCCTTTTGAAATCAGAGGTCAGGGGATTTCTTTAGTTTTTTCTACACAGTTAGCAGGATAAAAGATGGAAATCGTTCTTTAGCGAAGCCTGCAAGCTAAAGACACTTGGAACACATGCCACCTGTCTCCTGTTCATCCTCACTTGAGCACTCCTGTGGAGCCGTGCTGTACTTAAGTAATGGCGCTGGCCCACCACATTCACTGTTTGGTCCTCTGCCAATTTAATCATTATAGAAGTCAACTTAACAACCCATAACTAATGCTGACTCGCCTGTAAAATGCTATTGAGATGGCAAACTCTGGCACTTACCTGAGCGCCAATTAAAATGCTTTACTTTAAATAAGGGCATTGAATGATACATGTGAATGGCTTTTGTCAGACTTACCAGCAGAAAATAAAACAAATCACACTTTGGTTTTACAATCATACAAATATATTAGTTTTATTCAATAATGTTCAATAATATATCTCCCATAGACTTATAGAAATAGATATAGATTCTATTGCAAATGCAGGGCTGAGAGTGTATGCAGAATAGAGTATTAAGAGTAACAGTGAGTTAATAAATACTAAACAGGAATCATTTTAATAATTTTTTTGTTTCATTTTAATTGTTAATGTGTCCAGTAAATATTGGTTCATGCATGACTGTATTGGGTTGTTCCTTCCAACGTTGCAAAACACCACAGATGTGCCATTTCCATCCAAGTTGTCCAGTTGTATGTCTTTTCATCCTGTGACATGGGGAAGCCAAAGTTTGAGCGATTCTGTTGAGACTGTCCTGGTGGTTATTGGTTTCTGTAGCTATAAAAATTAAAAATAGTGTCATCGTGGCTTTGACTGGAAGACCTTTGCTTTGTTTTGGATTGGAAGACAAGAAAAAAGTAATATGGTTTAGTTTCCTTTCTTTTGGAAGACTCAATTACAATAACTTGGATAATCCATGCACTTACAAAAATTATGGGATTCCTCTCATATAAAGCAGACTCTCATTGTCCATAAGCAATTCGCCCACTTGTACTGATATAAGAGGTGGGCGTTTTAGTATGCACACAGTTTAGTGTGTACATTTTGTGTGTTACGTAGACAGCGATGAACCAGCAGTCAGTTTTGCTGCAGTAGATTCCAACCAGTGTCCATTGAGGATAAAAGATCATGACCTCTGTCGTCTGGTAGAGCAGGGATCAGTGTTCATGACGCAGGCCAAGAGTTCTGGCCTATCGCTCTTGGTCACTAGTCGTGTTTTTGATCTTCCCAAAGTAAGCTAAACTGTGACTGTTTGCCCCACAAAGTTAAATGGCAACTCATATCCACACGGTTTCATCATTTTATACCAAAAAAGCAAATAAATGAACAACAACAGATATATGATCTTTTTTTAAAAGACACAAAAACTGAAGCCACAAACATTTTAGACAGTAAAAACAGTTACATTGGTTGTTTAAAAGTGTCACTTGATTATGACCACAAACATCTGAAGAGATGGAACAAAGAGAGACTCACTTCTATTTAAACTTTAGCCATTCAATTTTAGAAAAAAAAAAAAACGTTATGTCTTATATCCTGTGAGATGGGGAAGCCAAAATTTGAGTGATTCTGTTGAGTTTTACAGTTTAGACTGTAAAACTGGTTAAAAATAAAGTGAAAATGAGTTTATGTTTCATATGATAAAAGTGTCATATCTGAAGAGACAGAACAAGGTGGGACTGGAGTCACTTCTATTCGTTCACCAATAAAAAATATTATTATTATGGAAATATTTACTATCCAATTGAAAATAATAAACTAATGATACAAATTTTATTTAACAAAAATATATGCCTTCATTCTGTGAGATTGGGAAGCCAACGTTTGAGTTCTATTGAGTTGTACAGTAAAAATCATTCAAATTGGTTCATGTCACATGAATAAGGAGTGACTGGAGTCATTTCTATTCAAAAACTTTGGCCATTCAAAAGAATAACCTTTATAAATTACATTTTTATCATTATAATTTTATTCAACTATTTAATATTCGATTTAAAATAGTAAAATAATAACACAAAAACAAACAAACAAAACAAAATCTGCATTTGTGACTGAATTTCAGATCAACTCACATAAAATTGACCCAGGGGAGACACATTCGCCACAAACACCATCTCTATACAGCCACATAAACAGTGGTTAAACTCTAAACTAAAGGTTACTTCCTAGGGACCATGAGAGAACACTGTGATTATCCTAAAGCTGGGATGGAGCTGAGGAACTTTTAAAGGTCACCCTCTCAACACACATCTGCTGAGAGACTAATACCCCACTGCTGTGTATGCAATGCAGATGTGGTGTGAGTCTGAGATTTAAAATGCAGCAGAGTTTCTCTCTCTCTCTATTGTGGTCACACACACATACAGAGGCAATGACATTCAGCTGAGGGGAAGCGTGGTACATTTGCTCAGTGCTGTTGTGAGGGCTAGGAGATGTATCCTGGGGGACGAGACTTTGGTCGAAACATGTTTTTGTCTTTTCTGCTGCATTGCAGATACCGGGTTGGGGCTACTCCTCAAAGTCACGCACACATGAACACACACACACACACACACACACACACACACCCACAGAAAGCAATTACAGACACTGACGATCAGTAAATACAAGGTATCTGCAGCTTAACAATTCTCTTATGTAAAATAATCACACCACTGATCTTGAAAATATTTCTGCTCTCAATTTACAGTGATTGACCCTTCAGAATCCACCTAATACAAGCAGGAAATTACACTAAACAGGTATGCATGCACTGTAATGTCTGGGAAAATTATGTTGTTTACTTGCACTGCTGGTGCTAATGCTGATGATCTAAAGTCTGAATGCAAGCCCAGATAGCAACATATCATAATATAAAATATGTATATATGACACAAACCACAGCAAACCACTTCACTCTGAAAAACAAAACAAACCAATACACAATTTTTAAAATGCGCTGCATTATAGACTGTATGGAAGCCCATTTCCACCACTGAATAAAAAATAAAAAAGGTTAATTTTGACTTTTTTTCCTTGGAATTGCGAGGTTACATCTTGCAATTTTGACTTTTCTGAGAACTGCGTGATATTTATTCGCAATTGCATGTTATAAAGTCAGAATTGAGAGATACAAACTTGGAATTGTGGAATTCAGAATTAGAAGTCAGAATTGCGGGATATTATAATTCTAATTCAGATTTTTTTTTAGCAATTCTGACTATTTCTCACAATTTTTACTTGTTTCTCACAATTGTGACTTTATATCATGCAATTCTCACGTTATATCTCGCAATTCTGAGAAAAGGAATTGTGAAATGTAAACTCGCAACTGCAAGAAAAAAAGTCAGAATTTTCAGATAAAAAGTTGCAATTACCTTATTTGTTTTCATTCAATGGTGGATAAAATCTTCTGTTAGACTGTTTCTAGAAAGTCTGATTTTAAAACACACCACTAACAGCAAACAATGCAAATTTAGATACTACCTAAAAAAAAAAAAAAAAAAAAAAAAAAAAAAAAGTAGACTGACACACATACAAAAACAATGCATATGACAGTGTGGCGACTATCCAGTGAATTTACATTGGTTGGTATAGTGAAGATGTAAGTGTAAGCATGATGCTAAGAGAATTTACAACAACCGAGTCACTGTCAATGTGGAAGGAGGATGGAAACTGGGAAATTAGCATCAGCTCACGTTTACCGTGACATTACACCACACCGCTCAACTCATGAGGCATGTGAGAGAACATAAGCAGCATTTATAATGTGTCAAAAAATGCTGACTCATTCAATATTCAATACAAAGTGAATATCACAAGGTTTGCTATAAGAGGACAGAGTGAGTGAAAATAATTCTAAACAAAGCTCCAGACTGTAACATTCACTGCCCAACACGGAGGTAAGTGTGAAACAAGTTGTGTTTATTATTACAGGATGAGTGGATTCTGTGAATGGTGAGGCAAGTGGTGAACTTGAGTAGTCTTGCAGGTGATGATTCGTGCTTCTTAAAGTGTCTTAACGTGTCTTCAAGTGCTGGCCGAGGCGGTGATGTGAAACACTGGAGAGCGGGGAATCCGAGGACACACAGGACGGTCTGGAGACGGGGAAGACAACGAGGAAGAGAACAGGAGGTAAGTTTCAACAGGTAAGGATTGCAGAGGTAATACTCAACGTCTTGGAGATCGTCGGGAAGAGTCCACATTGTAGCAACGAGATCGGAACCCCGGGTGAATGGAGGTGAGTGCTTTTATGTGGTTGGACTGATGATGGTGGTGATGAGGTGCAGGTGCGGGTGATGAGTAAGCAGGTGCAGGTGAAGGTGATTGTGATGACGCTGGAGACAGGCCATTCTGTGACATTACCTCCCCCTCCCGGAAGGCGCGTCCCGCGCCGTAACCATCCAACCAGGGAGGGGTGTGGGCGCCCTGGATGTCGGTGGAGGACAGGGACACTGGGCTGGCATCCAGGGCGGATCAGGAGACTCGGGAGGCCATGGCGGAACTGGAGACTCGGGAGGCCATGGCGGATCAGGAGACTCAGGAGGCCATGGCGGATCAGGAGACACGGGAGGCCATGGGGGATCAGGAGACTCGGGAGGCCATGGCGGGACAGGAGACCCGGGGAGCCGGGAGGCCTGGCGGATCAGGGAGCTTTGTGGCCTTGGCCCTAGGCCCGGCCACACAGGCCAGGGGAATATAGCCCCCCCCCAAAAAAATTTTTTGGGAACTTACCCTCTAGGAGCCACATTGGAGGAGCAGACACTTGGGGACGCTCTGGAGGAGCGGGCTCTGGGGGGCGCTCAGGAGGAGCGGGCTCTGGGGGGCGCACTGGAGGAGCGGGCTCTGGGGGGCGCTCAGGAGGAGCGGACTCTTGGGGGCGCACGGGAGGCGCGGAGCTGGACAGAACCAGCGGAGACGAAGGAGAGCTGGATGGGACCAGCGGAGACGCAGGAGGACGTTCTTGTAGCGCGGACACCTGAGGGCGCTCTTGCAGCGCGGACATTAGAGGGTGCGCGGGAGGCGCGGAGATGGACAGGACCAGTGGAGACGAAGGAGAGCTGGACGGGACCAGCGGAGACACAGAAGGGCACTCTGGTAGCGCGGACTCTTGTGGGCGCTCTTGCAGCGTGGACACTTGAGGGCGCTCTTGCAGCGCGGACACTTGAGGGCGCACGGGAGGCGCGAAGCTGGATATAACCAGCGGAGACGAAGGAGAGCTGGACGGGACCAGCGGAGACGCAGGAGAGCGCTCTTGCAGTGCGGACACTTGAGGGCGCTGGCGAGGAGCAGGCACTGGAGGGAATGACATTCCCTCATATACTATTAATACGCCTACCGGTACCCGAACCTCTACCCTCGGCGGCTCGGGGTGAGCGGCGGAACCCTCTTCGTCGCGGACGGCGAAACGTTCATCGCCCCTTTGCGGCGGAATCCTCTTCGCCGCGGGCGGAATCCACTAGCTCGCGGCGTACGGAGGAAGCAAGCTGAGGATCTCCGGAGCTCCCTTCCGGGGAACCAAAACTAACCTCCTCCTCATGTCTTCGGTAATGGTCCGATCTTCTGTAACATTCCCTGCCCAACACGGAGGTAGGTGTGAAACAAGTTGTGTTTATTATTACAGGATGAGTGGATTCTGTGAATGGTGAGGTGAGTCGTGTACTTGAGTATTCTTGCAGGTGATGATTCGTGCTTCTTAAAGTGTCTTAACGTGTCTTCAGGTGCTGGCCGAGGCGGTGATGTGAAACACTGGAGAGCGGGGAATCCGAGGACACACAGGACGGTCTGGAGACGGGGAAGACAATGAGGAATAGAACAGGAGGTAAGTTTCAACAGGTAAGGATTGCAGAGGTAATACTCAACGTCTTGGATATCGTCGGGAAGAGTCCACGTTGTAGCAACGAGATCGGAACCCCAGGGTGAATGGAGGTGAGTGCTTTTATGTGGTTGGACTGATGATGGTGGTGATGAGGTGCAGGTGCGGGTGATGAGTAAGTAGGTGCAGGTGAAGGTGATTGTGATGACGCTGGAGACAGGCCATTCTGTGACACAGACATATGCCTGATTTCAAACCATATGGTTTTAAGGTTTGTTTAGGTTTTTGCTATTCGGACTAAATTCAGAAATGGCAAAAACTAATAAACAACAACAAAAACAACCAAAACAACAGAACAAAGCAGATTTTTGCTGCTTGTCTGAACAAAACCAATAAGTCTGTATTGTTTAATCAATTTGAAATAAACCGAAGGGAAAAGCAACATCTGTTTTTAAAGCACTTATCGACATTGGGTCAATAATAGGGAGTGAAGATGGAACATGGATGACTCACTTTTATTGGAGGTGGGGTGTGGGGGGCCTCACAGTGTCGATGTTACATTAAATTATTTAATTAAGCACTAATACTGATGAGCAGTGCATACTATCATTTGCAGAAAGCTTTCTAATTGCACATTGTTAATATTACTGCTTTAGTAATACATTTTATGTGTAATATGTGCAACATAAACACTGTAAGTTGCCAGCCAATATATCAGTGAAAAGAAAGATCAGTCTGTTAATTGTCTGTTTTATAATTGCACAGACTAACCCTATCCCATAACTCAACATAACAGCATTATTTAATGTCTTTATGACCATGCGCCCCAAATACTCATCAGCTGACTATATGATTCTAGAGAGACCGATAAATATGCAAATTACAATAAACAAATAGATTCACCAATGCAATGCAATGCAATGAGAGACATATGCATGAGTGATGGCCAACACAAACACTGACCAGGACATTTAAAGAAAAAAGTAACATAAAAAAAGATGCACAAAAATGTCAATGTAGCAAATTTAAAAAATTCCAAGGTTATCTCTGTCTACGTATACACGTACAGTTTTAATGGCTTGGCTCTTCTGAAAAGCAGTAGCCCTTAGCTTTCATCTTCTGGCCTCTGTGTTTATGGCTGAAAAATAGCAGTGGAATTGAGAGAGAAGCACTTAGCTGTGCACAGAGAGTGGTTTCATTAAAATAACCACCCGATCTGGCCCTTACTGTATGTGCATGGCAAATATATCAAAGCAAAGAAAGTGAACAATTTTCTTTTCTTTTCTGTAACATTATGTTGTACTCACATTCACAATCATCTCAAACTGACCCAAAGCAAACCATTATGATGTTATTATAATTATAATTTAAGTGTCAATTAGACATATTTGAAGTAATGAGCAGTGGTAATATCTCCTTTTTTATTGGATTAGAAAGCCCTTACAAATACAGAGCCTTTTTATTGAGTCAGTAAGTTAGCACAAGTCCTTCCGTGACATTTAGAAGTTTGAAAGGCTAGAAGTGAGACATTTTAAAGTAGCTATCAATTTCATGGTCTAATTGTGATTAAACTGAATGAATAAACCATGGGATGCTAAACACAGCACAGTTGTGGCTTCATACGACATTGCCTTTATCATTTATTTAACCTTTGCCGTCGAAATATCATTTATTTTGCATGCCGAATTTTGTTTCAGCAAGGCATCCAGTTGCTAATTCAGAAGTCTTTTGTCTTATAGCGCCTCTGTTAACTATTTCTTGTCTGTGATTACAGCATTATGGACCTGCAAAACCTTACGTAAACAGCCCTTCAGATAATATAGAAGCTCAAACTTAAACGATGTGGACAATGCAAGACTTAAGAAAAGCTAGAGTCTGAGATGAGCATTGCTGCTTGCAAAACAAATTATAGTTTATGAAGAAAATCGAGATTTAGTCTTATTGATGTGTACCCAGAAGCTATGAGATGCAGAGCATTTTGATTCAGCCCCTCTGAAAAACAATCTGCTCGGGACGTTAAACGCAAACCTGCGGGTGCTGCTGTGATTTGCAGTAAGGAAACTGTAATCTAAGATTGACATCCTGATCCAAATGTGGAAGAATTGAGTAAATTCAAAAGTCTAAAATTTCTTTAGCTATTTCCACTTTGGTCTTAATAACTTTGTTTCTCCTAATAATGCATTGCTGCAGGGGAATGAATCTATAATTATCACAGATATAATTTCCTCAACACCAGGTGCACGGTATGAGAAATGATTCAACTCAGCAGGAGAAAAGTTTAATTTTTTGCACTTTCTTTAAGCTTTGTACTTGATATCACAGTGAAGATATAACCAGCAAGGGAATGTACACTGATATAACTAATACTGGGAAAAAAACATTAAAAAGACAGCTAAAATACTCCCTACAAGGGACCCTAATAATTATGTATTTAAATAGGGAACATTTTCTATTTCCAAAATGATATTATATATATTATATACACTAACATTTAAAAGTTTGGGGTCTTTATGCATTAAATTAATCAAAAGTGAAATAAAGACTGTTACAAAAAAAAAAAAAAAACTATTCTTTAGAATTTTCCATTAATCAAAGACTTCTGAAACAATGTAGCATGATATTAAGCAGGAAAATATTAAGCAGCACTGTATATTTAATCAAATAAATGCATTGGTGAGCGTAAGAGACTTCTTTCAAAAAATATTAAAAAAATTCTTACCAACCCTAAACTTTTGAACGGTAGTGTATTATTAAATCATATTTCCATAATGTAGGTGATATGCATGAAAACATTATTAAAAATATTACTGCAACGTGTCATCATCAGGTTCCTCATAGCACTTAGAACAAATTTTCATTTACAAACTGATATTCTCAACACCTCTGGAGGTGAGAAGTTACAGGTCTGTTTGGACTCTCTGTGCAAGGGTTCCCAAAATGATTCCCTCTGAGCTCCTCCGGGTCCAATTGCCCAATTTTATCAGAAGAAAATGAAGCAGAATTGGACCTTTTCAGCACTTGTGTTGTTTCATTTGGCTGGGTGAAGTGCCTTTGCTCTCAGGCAAATGTAATAGAATAAAATTGAATGCAGGGACATGAACTTTGGGAAACTTGCAGCCTCAGTAGTCAGCATATCTGCTTTGAGAAACCCTGCTCTAAAGCAGCACACATGCTAAAAAGAGAGAAGAAAGAGTGCAGCTGTACCGATACTGCTCTCTGGGCATATTACAACGAGAAAAACAACAACTTATCATAAAAAAAAGAAACAATAATGCCGGCCCTACTGCCTCTGTTATGAGTCATCTTACAAATGATATTGCATTACTGTTCACCGCACACACACACACACACACACACACTCACACGTCCAGCCTCCGCAGACTCATCAGCGCAGGAGCCGATGAGCAGAAAAAGGTTTGCGCTGCCTAAGGTCGAATGACTCTAGACATCCTCATCCTAAGAGGAGGCAAAGTTTTATTTATTTAGTTATTTGGTTTGTGTGTGTGTGTGTGTGTGTGTGTGTGGTGGCATCCTTAATGGTCCCCGGAAGAGTGTGCGGGGTGTGAGTGTGTGTGTTGTGAAGTGGAAAATGGCCTCTGTGTCTCAAGCTAATCAAAGTGCAGAAGAGGTAGAGAAGGGAGAGGAGATTACAAACAAGGCTTAGAGATGACGGGGGATCTGTGTTAAAAAAAAGAAAAAAGAAAACAGATTTCAGGGAATATATCAATGCTTGAACAAAAGAAACGGAGGGTTTAAATGTCAAGCACGAACTGCTTCACAAGAGGAAGTGTTTCTTCTTGAAATACTAAAAAAGGAGAGGAAGACAAAGATCCTTTCTTTTAGGAGTTGCTGTTCTCACAAAAGCGATGCCGTCACATTCTGACCCCAGACCAGTGCGGTTATTATTGCTCGGTATTCCCTTGATTAAGGAGTAGGAGAGACCAAAAGGAAGTGCGGTGGGCATTAGACCTGTCGGCAAGGGTCTTTTGAACCCTGATTCATTGTTGGAAATGTCAAAGTTCTAAGGGTCGGTGGAGGGACTACAAACATTGTTTGTACCAATCCTCCTGTGCCACTGTTGGCGTTCATGGCATGTATGCTTCTAAAACAAAATGCTTCTTCTACTGCCGCTAGGAGGCTGTGGGGGCGGGAAGCACTTGGTCTTTCTTGCCGTTTTTATGGACGGGGGAGTCTGATGTTTTGGCCGTTTTCCTAGGCGGGCTTTGCTCGGCAACCTCATGTAGCGATGGTTCCCTGTACATGGCAACTGGAGAGACAGGAGAAAAAGAATGATGCTTAAAGGCAGAGTGCAAAAGAAGAAATTTTGAAAATATCTCTGCGTTCTTTTGTCCATACAATCAATGAAAGTTTTTTGACCATTTTGTCCAAAACAACACTGGACCCCATTGACTTTCATTGTATGGACAAAAATGTTGAAACATCTTAAATAATATCTTCATGTTCCACAGAAGAAAGAAAGTCATACAGGTTTGGCACAGCATGATCAATGATGATTGAACCCTCATTTTTGGGTCAGTGAGATTTTTTTGAAAGAAATGTATAGTTTTATTTGGAAAGGATTCATTAAATTAATCAAAAGTAACAGTAATGACATTTATAATGTTACAAACGATTTCAATGTTATATATATGCTATTATTTTAAACTTTCTATTCATCAAAGAATCTTCAGGATTAGTTGATGAATAGAAAGTTTAAGATAATATGTAAATAAAACGTATCATGGTTTCCACAAATACAGTCAAAATTTTACATAAACCTTTCAGAATCTTCAAAATGTTAATTATTTTCCCCAAATAAGAGGGATCATACAAAAAGCATGTTATTGTTTATTTAGTACTGACATGAATAAGATATTTCACATAAAATATGTTTACATATAGTCCACAAGAGAAAATAATAGTTGAATTTATAAAAATGACTCCGTTCAAAAGTTTACATACACTTGATTCTTAATACTGTGTTGTTAACTGAACGATCCAACTGTCTTTTTTTTGTTTAGTGATATGAGTCCCTTGTTTGTCCTGAACTGATTCATCTTTCCACACTGAGGACAACCGAGGGACTCGTATGCAACTATTACAGAAAGTTCAAACGTTCACTGATGCTCCAGAAGGAAAAGACATGCATTAAGAGAAAACTTTTGAACAGAATGAAGATGAGTACATTTTTCTTGTTTTGCCTAAATATCATATTTTTTTCATTTAGTACTGCCCTTCAGAAGCTACAGAAGATACTTACGTGTTTTCCAGAAGACAAATTAACTTCAATTTACCTTGATCCTTCTGGAGCATCAGTGAGTCCCTCAGTTGTCCTCAGTGTGGAAAGATGAATCTCAAAATCATACAGTCATTGTTGGAAAGGGTTCAAATACACAAAAATGCTGGAAAACCAAATAATTTGTGGGACCTGAAGGATTTTTCTGAAGAACAGCAGGGCAGTTTAACTGTTCATGACAAACAAGGGACTATCACTAAACAACAACAACAACAAAAAAGTGTATGTAAACTTTTGAACGGGGTCATTTTTTTAAATTTGACTATTTATTATTATTATAAATAAACAATAACATGCATTTTGTATGATCTTGGAAAAATAATTAACATTTTGGAGATTCTGAAAGGTGTATGTAACGTTTTGACTTCAACTGTCTATTAAATATTAATTTTTCAACATAATAATCCGATTTTTAATTCTTAAACACCACATTAGCATACTAGAGTGATTTCTGTATAATTGTGTGACACTGAAGATTTGCTTCAGCTTTGCCATCACAGGAATAAATTACTTTTTAAAATATATTAAAATAGAAAACAGTTCAAATTGTAATAATATTTCACAATATTACAGTTTTTACTGTATTTAAATAAAATACAATATATATGCAGCTTTGGTGTGCATAAGATACTTCTTTCAAAAATATAAAAAATATATTTAAAAATTATAATTAAAAAAAAAAAAAAATCTCACAGACCCCTAACTTTTGTATTGTACTGTCCATATACGACAAATACATTTGAATTATTATGAATAAAAACATACCCTCTATAAGCTTGGGCAGGAAGTGGGCTGCTCCTTTAGTCTTTTTGACCCGATTTCCTTTCATGACCTGTCCGTCCCGGTTAATGCCAATGTACCAGGCCCGACCCGACTGCGTTTGACGGTACAAGATTGAGGAGTAAGTGACATAATAGTTCTCAAACACACACTCCTTAAACTTGCACTCCGGCGTGAAATGTTCCTGAAACAGAGATACACACATATACCCAGACAATGAGTTAACCAAAATAACTGCAGTCGCTGACTGTTTGTATGTTTAGGCCTATATGTAGCCTGTACACTGAGTTCAGCTGGGATGGGAGGAAAATGGGCCTCACATTGTAATTTCAGGAGTAGTGTACTGAGGAACAGTAAATGAGGAAAGCGAAATCCCATTATACTACACTTTCCTATTACATATTTATGGAACACATGTGTTCTGTTCAGGTGAACATAAGTGTTGCAGTGTAATCTCTGCCACAAGCCCAAACACAGCCAAACTCCCTGCTGGAGATAGCAGCCTGTCAGTAAGCAAACATCTCTCTTTTATTCTTTCTCTCTCTCTCCTCTCCTCCCATCTCATCTGTCTCTCTCTCTCTCTCTTTCTCTCTCTCTCTCTCTCTACCACCCTGTCATTTCGTAACCTTGTCAGGGAACAAACCAATTTCCAGGATTGATTGGGATCCTTGGTTTGACTGGTGAGCAGAGCAGCTGAATAAGGGGTTTACTCCTCTTCCTCTCTCTCTTGCTCTAATGTGTTTGTTTTGAAACACTCCCCTCTGTCACCAAAGAAAAATTAAGCCTTCTTCATGAAACAGATTCCTAATTTACCTGGTTTCATTTCATATCTGTAATTAAACTGTGGCCATTTGGGCATTTGATCTTCCTGATGCATTTGATAATCTTGCTCCTGTCTTAAAAGTGTGCTATTAAAGATAAGCATATGGATAATAATAATAACAATAATGCATTAAATAAAAAAAGTATTTAAAACTATAAATAAATGCATTAATATAATAATGAATCATATTTCTTTTTGCATTTATGGGGAACAATTTTTTTTTTTGTGGTCATATTTGTCGATGTCTGTGAACGCCTAAAATTAAATGTTCTTCGTAAAACAGATCCATTTTCACAATTTATCTGGTTTAATTGCATCTCAAATTAAATCGCTGTCATTTATGCTTTTGATATTTTCTCCTGTCTTTAAGCATGCTATGAAATAAAGCATTTCATTAATAATAATAATAATTATTATTATTATAATAATATTTTTTAATCATCATCATCATCATCATCGTCGTTAATTATAATTATTATGTAAATATTAATATAATACAGGAAGTATTTTAAATTCTAACTGAAAATAATGAATACAATTCATTAATATAATACATTTAATTATGAATAATGAAATGTAATTGCATTTACAGGAGGCTTATAATATTTTTTAGTAGACATATTTTTTCCCAACTTTCATCTGGGCTTGAACTGGACATTAAACACCATTCAGTGTAAAGAGCTCTGCCAAATTTAATTAATTAATTGTCAAATTTAATTGAAGTGGAGTTTCCAGCTGACAGAAGATGATGGAGTAGGAGTGTGTTTCTGTGCAATAAAATTAGATAGAAATTAGGGGAATTTCTTAAACACTTGAGAAACAGTCATGTATAATACCTGCTGACTTCCTCTCAATTTGACAGTAATTAGGAGCCCCTGCATAGGCAGAGCCGTCATCAGGACGAGACAATGTTATTCTGGGCCCCTTGGAGGCAAACTATGGCCATCTACTTAATCAGGTGGCATTAAACCATAAAAATAGCTATTTCTTATTCAACATGAAGAGAAATCTGTTCTCCATAAAGGAGAAGAGGGATTAGGTTGACCTCTAGCAGTCTCTGTTCCACCTCTGCTGTGTTATTGGTTGCCATCCTGCAGTGCTCTGAAACTCCAGCAGGTGTCAGAGCAGCACACAAGGCTCAGTGAGTGTACCCATAACTTGTCCTCATTCCTCATTGCTTTCACTGTTCAGCCACTTTCACTGGCTTAAAAAAACCCACAAGTTTTACACATCAAAGCACAGTCTCTCTCACTTTCCTTGTTCCTCCCTCCCCTGCCCTTTTAATCTAGGATTGTGCGATTTAGGGAAATCTGATTATTACAGAAGGATTTTGGATATGTTATGTTGCATGAAGTTAATGAATATGCCGGATGCTCGAGAGTCTGCTGAATACTCTGAATCCCCTAGCAATCAGGAGGGAGGACTGGCATTTTGACAGGAGAGCTGCCTCATCAGCCTCTTAGACAGGCACAACATTTCCACCAACATTTAAAGGGATAGCTCACTCACAAATATATATATCGTGTAATTATTTACTTAGTCATATCCTTCCAAAGCTGCACACCTTTGCTTTTCAGTGGAACACAAAAAATGCTTTTTCAGACTTTGAATACAGTGACATATGGACTGCTCTTTTTATTGTCCCGTTTGGAGCATGACAGATGAGAACACTATCTATCTATCTATCTATCTATCTATCTATCTATCTATCTATCTATCTATCTATCTATCTATCTATCTATCTATCTATCTATCTATCTATCTATCTATCTATCTATCTATCTATCTATCTATCTATCTATCTATCTATCTATCTATCTATCTGTCTGTCTATCTGTCTGTCTGTCTGTCTGTCTGTCTGTCTGTCTGTCTATCTGTCTATCTGACCTTACTGCATTTTGCATTCACTTTATTCAGAAAGTATACTTTGCCTCTATTATTTAGTTGGCATCATTAAGGGTTTAGTTGGCATCATTAAGGGTTTAGTTGGCATCATTAAGGCCAGGCTATTATTATCACAATTAAAAAAATAAATAAATAAAATAAACCATGTATTATGTTGCAGTTCAAACGTGGTGACCGTTTATTAACATTTATTCACTATTAGCCAATATTTACTCACTAATTTGGCATTTATTGAGTGTTCTTTTTGGAACCTGAGTTTAAAGAAAGATGGAAAAATAAGAAAGTAAAAAAAAAAAAACGGATGAGAGATGAAACAATAGAGGGGTAAGAAGAAAGACTGAGACTGTGGCAATCATGTCAGAACCATAAAATCCTCTTCAGAGCACCACACATACACACTCAGACACACATACAGTGAAAAGTGCTTGCTTTCACACGAACTTTTCACTGCTGAGGCTGTAAAATCTGTAACTAGTAGGGGCGAATTGATTTCATGTAAGACCACAGCAAGACGTCAATGAGAATCTCCTCTAAAAAAGCCGGTATAAGACTTTGATGTAGCTGGATAGATGTGTGCACGCAGGTATGAAGCAATCCAAAAACTGCTTACTAAGAGTGGGTTTAACACACCAGTGAGCATTGGCAAGCTTGCAGAATGACGGGGGCATGAGGAAGACATCTGATGAACTTCAAGGTGGGAGAAAATGAAATGAATGATTTGGTAACTAATAAATAGGGGATAAATAAACAGAAGGATTTCTTGCAGTATATTTCACTGCAGAATGATTAGTCAAATTAATTGCGATTCATTTCAAAGAGCAAAAACATGCTGTTGTGTTGTAATGAGATCTAATGAGATTGTAATTACAGAGGCCAGCAATAACACCTTGTATTTGACAGCACTAAAAATAAAGCAAGCAGCCGTGCTTTCTTCCTTTAACCAGACTTGAGACACTTTACGAAACTTCCTCAAGCACAGGTCTGAGAACAGTCCTGCACACTGCTTTTCTCACGGAGGCCATTACAAGACTGACAACGGACTGACCCCAGGTCAGCACGAGAGGTGGGTTTCCTTGGCAGAACACCTGCTCGTCCCTGCACTGCTGACCTCACAACAGCTGTAGCGGCGCTCGTCCTCTGCCTCTCTCCTTGGCTAGACCCAGCTGAGCGTTTGGGGAATTTCCAAGACAAAATAACAAAACAAGCCTCTTCAAGACAACTCCCTCACTCTTTTCTCCTTCAGCACATTACTGGTGGTGGCGTTATAGGGACAGTTCACCCTGTAATGAAAATCTGCTGAGAGTTTACTCACCATCAGTCAAATTTTGTATTACATCCCCAATGGATTCTCTGCAATGAATTGGTGCTGTCAGATATTTTTAAATTCAAACTGTTGCTTCTGGCCAACATCTGGGTCTATAATCCATAATAACGCTTCCTCCAGTGAAAATGTCATCTTCTGTTGTCCTCTCACATTAAAATGCACCAACATATTTGTTTAGAACTATTTTGGACTGTTTTCGTTAACAAACAGTGCTGAATCTGTGTATATTTCTCTCCTGATTTAAATGAGACGACTTGGAAGAAGCAATATTATGGACAGCTGGAAGCAACGGGTTGAAGATAAAAACATTTCGATGATGGATTTGTATATTACAAACACTCAGCTTTTCAATTTACGTGCGGTTAATTGATGGACTGGAGTCATGTGAATTACTGTTGGAGTATTGTGATGCTTTTATCAGCTGTTTGAACTCTCATTCTGACGGCACCCATTCACTGCAGAGGATCCACTGGTGAGCAAGTGATGTTATGCGTCATGCAATTTCTTCAAATCTGTTCTGATAGAAAGACAAACTCATTTACATCTACAATGGCCCGAGAAAAAAATCTCAGCAAATTTTCATTTTTGGGTGAACTATTCCTTTAAGTTTTTTGATTTGAAGAAAAGGGAAAAAACTGCTGACTCAATGAGGACCAATCAAGTCCATTTTAAACAGGGAGGGTAAGGTCACAACTGTGTGTGTGAGGAGACAGAGAGAGTGCAGGTGTGTACAAAAAGGAAAAACAAAAGGAAGTTTGTGTGTGGGGACATGTTCCTGTGGACTAGGTGGCCTAAAGTCAGCTAGAATCATTCGGGATCAGCAGTTAGACTAATTATTTCATTTTGTGGGTGTGTGGACCTGGGGCTTGGATCAAAATGTATGAGTGTCAACGCCAGGGTGCTGAGGCCCAGAAGCAGAAACACCCTCTACCTGAAATTAGTAATAATCCTGCCAGAACTACAGGGCACATCAAAACACACAACACACACACACCCTGACATATGCTCCCTCGAGTCTGCAGTTCATCCACTCCAAGTCTTTGGCTTATTATTGGTGTCCAGTCATGCTTACCAAAGCCATTTCCAACTGCATGCATGTGACGCAGCAGATGATGCATCAAAGATCCATACAATTATACAGTAGACAACACTATTATCATTATATACAGAGCTTGTCAGAACAGTGTGTAAGTAACAGCACCAACACACTGTGGAACTTGAAACCATTATTAGAAGATTATATATGTACAGCTTATTTGAATTCAGCAGAAAATGTTACATATTAAAGGGATAGTACACCCAAAAACCTAATGTTGTTCCAAATAAATAAAAAATTTCCTGTGGAACATAAAAGATATTTTGAGAATATCAGCGTTATTATACAGAAGTTGGTTTGAGTACCAACATATTATTTTTGTGCAGAGAAAGGAAGCCATACAGATTTGGAATGACATGAGGATGAGTAAATAATGACGGGTTTAATTTTTGGGTAAACTATTCCTTTAAAAGTACATTGTGTTTTTGTGAAGAATCTAAATGGTGTACTTTCACATGGGATGAAGATTTTTATTAAAGGGATAGTTCACCCAAAAAATGAAAATTCCGTCATTAATTGCTCACCCTCATGTAGTTACAAACCCGTAAAGCCTTCGTTCACCTCCGGAACACAAATTAAGATATTTTTGATGAAATCCGAGTACTCTCTGGCCCTCCATAGACAGCAAGGGTACTACCACAGGGTACTACCACAGTCAAGGCCCAGAAAAGTAGTTAGGACATCGTTAAAATAATCCATGTGACATCAGTGATTCTACCTTAATTTTATGAAGCTACGAGAACACATTTTGTACAGAAAGAAACTAAAAATATTGACTTTATTCAACAATTCTTCTCCTCCGTGGCACCCTAGTGCCATTATAAAGAGTATCTATAGGCGCAGTACATTCGTCTTCTACATCAGCAACACCACACGCATGCATCATGATACTCTCCATAATAGAACTAGGGTGCCGCGGAGGAGAAGAATTGTTGAATAAAGTTGTTATTTTTGTTTTCTTTGTGCACGAAAATTATTCCGTAGCTTTGTAAAATTACAGTTGAACCACTGATGTCACATGGATTATTTTACCGATGTCATTAATATGATTCTGTGCCTTTACCGTGGTAGTACCCTTGCAATCTATGGAGGGTCAGAAAGCTCTCGGATTTCATCTAAAATATCTTAATTTGTTTTCCAAAGATGAATGCAGGTCTTACGGGTATGGAACGACACGAGGGTGAGTAATTAATGACAGAATTTTCATTTTTGGGTGAACTATCCTTTTAAGTATGGTGCAGGTCACCCTCCATCAATGTATTTCACCATGCTGAAATTACCTCGCTAGTAGCATAGTCTAGTTTCGTGATGCGAACAACTAAATTACACAATGGTACATACATATTATCATGTTTTACCAGCAGAGACAATGGAAGAATCAGTACCTGTACTGTGTGTCAGAAGAAGGTCTGAAGACAGGAACCCAAACAAACACAAAAACCGAATGTTATAACTGGTACAGCAAACACAAGGCCGAAAGACTTGATGGAAAGACTTGAAGAAAATTCTGAGAAGTGATACCTAAGTTGATACATTTTGTTGGTCAGGAAAGGGAACTAATTATCGTGTAAACTGATCTCTACAACTGACTAGAATCATTGAAATTTACATAAAACGCCACAACGATATTGTGGCATTACTACTTAAAGTACACGAATAGCAGCCACGATAAAACTAGCTAAAAAAACTACCAAACTCATCTTGATTTGCAATGTTTTACATCTGGGTTGGATAAAGAATACTTGGGCTGAACTGAAAAAAATATTTCTAGAATTTGTCTACATCTGTCACCATCCTTTGTCTGGGTTTTTCATGTGACCTAAAGTGACCTGTCCTGATTGCAGTGCAATGGGAAGAGGAAGGACAGGAAACAACCTGTGAAAACGCCAAAAGGAAAATAGGAAATTAAAAGGGAAAAGGAAAGGAGAAAAGAAAAGAGAAAGGGAAAATGGAAGGAACAGAAAAGGAAGGTAAATCCAAATGAAAGGGGAAGAGAAAGATAATGAGAAAGGGCGAGGGAAACTGAAAAGAATGTATGGCTCAAATGTATGATATGTCATGGCGACCGTATTAAATGGCTTAAACCTTCATTCCATGTACCTTTTAAAACTTTGTCATGAAAAAGCTGGTCAGTTAAACAGAATTCTGCCCCAATTCTGTCAGGTCACCTCTATCAGTGCAAATATGTATCTGTGTGTGTGTTTTATTCCCACCTTCTCTCTCCCTCTCTTTTTGTGTTCCTGGCCCAGGAGGGCTTCCACTGAGTGTTGAGTTTAAAAAATGGGTCAGGTTATAGAGACAACGCACTATTTTTATCGGAAAGCAATTTCCAGTGCTCCCCTACAGGTAACACAGCACACAGCAATGACACAGAGTTTTCCAAACACCATAACCTTTACATACAACTCTCACCAGATCTAACCTCAGACAGAAATGAATACAATGAGAGAAAAGTAAACAGGGAATCACAGGGCAATGACAGAACAGATATGAGACAAAGGCCGAAAAAGAGAAACAAATGATTGGGCTGTGCTCTGCATGCCTTCTCTTGTCAATCCATCTCTCACTATATTTCTTCCTATGGAGGATTGAGCTCTTTGTTCGTGCTGTGAGACAACCCTGCTGGCCTGCACGTATACTCCTCCATCCCTATCCCTCATGAACCATTCAGCTTCTTTATATGCCTCTTAAACATCATCGTTATGTCAGATGAGGAAGATGACGGCCAGATTACTACAGTATATCATCATGCTTCACCAAAAAGCACACTCGCGAGACAGCTGAGCAGAGGATCATGGGAAAGACCTTTGAGGGGCACATTAACGAGACAGTTTCAACACATTTAAACAGGGGTTGAAAAGTGCACATATAGCCATATGCAAAAAAACAAACAAACAAAAAAAACCTAAGAGTGAACACACTATCTAAGTGATCTTCAACCAGAGTGATGGGGTTGCCTTTCAAAGGGGCCTCAAGATAACCTAAAATGATTTAAAATAAAATATAAATTAGGCTAAAACAACTAAAAAAAACAAAAATGAAATAAATAAATTGAAAAAAATACAAATACAAATAAATAAATAGTTTTGGGCTTTGAAGGTTGAGGGTAATGTAAATTAATATCATCTTAAAATTCAATGGGCAATTTCATAATGGATATAGATTTCTAGCTATGCCCAGCTTTAAAATATTTTATCAGGCAGAAATTGCGAATAAAATCCAGTAAATTATGAACAGCTGGGAAAGTTATGGGGCCTTCCAATATTGTTGCGGACAATGGGGAGAATCAAAAAGGATAGGAACCACTAGTTTAACCACCGCATAGCAACAGTAGAACACAACCACTCAGAACACTCTAGCATCTGCATAGTAACAATCTTAAAATCATCTTTACAACAACATAGTTGTGTGGCAGTAAATAAAGATGGTAAGAGGAGAACGAGAGACCTGCAGGAATACAGGACGAGAGCATAACTGAGGTAATAGAAGTTGAACAAGCATGAAGAAGAGAGAGAGAGGAGGCTGTAGGTGTGTGTGAATGATTTAGTCCCTGTGGAGGGCCGTGTCCGAGTGTGTCAGCCACTGGAAAATATGAATTATTGATAGGCTCAGAGTTTAGGGCAGGTATGTGTGACAGAGAGAGGCCATGTGTTCAGGGCCATCTGATCCTACAGCACACGCACACAGAGGTGTGTTTGTGGCAGAGCCTGAACGAATCCTGTTATGCAACACACACACACACTTGCACCTTCTTATATTCCTGCTCTGAGGGCTTTAATGGCAAATAACGTAACACTCACTTACTCACTTAAGTGTCTAAAAGACTCCACCTACTGTAGCACATTCATTAACCAATAACTGGTGTGTATGAGAGAAGAATCTGAGAGATTTGTCAAATCATACACATATCAAAGCCTTCAAAACTCCCTTTCATAGCATTAGTTCACCTAAAAGAAACTTCTGTTGCCATTACTTCAACTTGCAAAAAACTGTAAGATTTCACTTCCATAAAGTCATACAGATTTGTAACAACAGGAGTAAATAATGACAGAATTTTCACTTTTAGTTGAACTAGCCCATTAAGTAATCACTAACACATTTGCTTTCTAAAAATGTATGCCTAGCAGGTTTTAACCATGTAAAAGGTACAAAATATTGTTTGATGGTAATTGCAGTTTGCATTGATTGTGGTACATTTTTGCACAGAACTGTGGCTAATGTCATTTATGAAAATTAACCATGGTTTTACTACCAAAAACCCATGGTTAAACCAACCACAAATTAACCATGGTTTTGCTACACTAACCATATAGTTTAACCATGGTATTTGTAGTAAAACTATGCTTAATTTTCATAAGGGGTGGGTGTCTTAAAGTTAAAATGTTTGAGATTTGCAACCAAATTCTTGAAGTGATTATTATTAGAATGTCTGAATTTGAAGCCTTCATAAAACTTACAAAGAAAGTGCAGAAAGTACAAAGATAACCTACTACTTCCACTGAGATTCTGCCGTGTGCATGAGATAGACTCCCATGAGGCCACGGGAGAGGAGTTGTGAAAGGTCACATGACAAACCCAACATGGTGGATGTAAGTATGGATTTCATTCATACTACAAACATTCATACTATATGCAGTAGAACATACTTTTGTAACGGTTAGGAAGTTTTTGTTCCACATCAGATGCCTGCTCATGTATGCAATTTCAGATGCACCTTGATTGATTAAATCCAGGGAAAGTAACTTGTTTAGCTTTGTGTATTCTTCTCATGGCACAGTGCACAGCAGGCAATGAGTCATTCCTCACATAGCATTTCAAAAGTCAACAATATGTGTTTTGCTTCTGTTGTTTCAGAATATTTTACAGCTCAGGAGCAAGCTGTCTCCTGTTTTGTGTTTGCACTGCGTTTTGTGGCATGCTTCACTGGCTTCACACTAGTCTCTTTGGTTTAAAATATCATGCTAAAAAAAGATGAAAGTTAGGACACAGGTAGAGCGGTTTCAGTGCTTCAGACAGAGAAGAGAGAAAAGAAAGAAAAAGAGGTCGCTCTGCATGAGGTTTTCTAGGATAGGGATTTTCTCTCTTTTTTCAGGTATGGTCATTTCCCTCTGTGGAAAATGGGTCGACTTTCTTCCCATGAGGAGAACACATTCTCTACAGATGCTCTCCTTACAAGAGTAGAGAAAAAGAGCGATAGGAAGTGCATTTGTGCTCCTGTGTGTGAGAGGGCGATACATGATAGGAAAGTAAATCAGTTGCTTATTGAGTTCTCAACTTAGGGACAGTTGTATTTTGTGAAATAACTAATATAAATATAATTTTTTGTTTATCTCACACATTTTAAGGTTAACATGGCTTTTAAAACATAAAAATTGTTTATATGACTCATTTTATTTTATACATATTTTAAAATTGAAATTATGCATCTGGGACTAAACTAAAACAATTAAATAAACATATAAACTCAACACCGCAGAAACAATATCTGAATAATTGCAGTGCACTTAAAAATGTGAAAAAATATATTGCATTACACACACACATGTTGGTTTTTGTGGTTTATGGGGACTCTCCATAGGCGTAATGGTTTTTATACTGAACAAACTGGCTGTGCTATTGCCCTACACCTAAACTTAGCCCTCACAGGAGACTTTGCATTTCTACTTTCCCCCCAAAAAACTCACTCTGTATGATTTATAAGCGTTTTGAAAAGTGGGGACATGGGTCAATGTCCTGAAAAGTCACCTTCACCTTGTCATACCTGTGTCATACCTGTGTCATTATACAAATTTATGTCCTCATTTGTCACAAAAACACGCAAACGCACGCACGCACGTACACACACACAAATCAAATGAAGTTGTGTTTATTTTAAAGAAAGCACAAGCACGCTATTTTATTTAAAGTACAAAGAACAGATAAGCAGTTCAGAATTTAAACATGAAAAATACTTGAGCACTTTCTGTTTGCCAGACTTAGTGGATCTTAAAAAAATAACGTTCAGACCAATAGTTTAGAAGACGTATAGCTAAAAAGAGATCTTTTTGAAATCTAACACTACTGTATTTGTGTGCAGATAGAATTTGGTTTAATATCCTGATACCCATGCAATGTAATAATTTGTACATTTTAAGTGTACTTTATGAGGGCACAGTACATCATGTAGGCCTATACACCTCTCTTAGACTCATCACTTTACTTTAAAGAGTGTTATGAATTTCAAAGATGAAAACAATACTCTTTTCTTCTCCAAATAAGAGAGAGTGGATCATACAATAGAGAGAGAAGAGAGAAGAAAGGCTGCTCTGCACTGCAAAGCAATGCATCTCTTAGCAGAAGCATGTCTTACTCACAAGAGTTTAACTGGTAGAGAGAAATAGGCCAGACTAATGGAGTGTGTCACAGAGAACTGAGGCCAACAGTACTCACACTCACTGTCTGAGTACAAACGCACACAACAGTTAACTTCATTAGCAGCACCTGATACATAATCAAAGAGCATGAAAAAATGTGTAAGGATTCCTTGAGTATATAATACAGTGGAGACCCAATGTCTGAGACATCATTAAAATCTGACATTTAAAATCTCCAGTTTTAGGATTTTAAAAACTTTTACACAAAGGTACATAATAACATAAAATGAATAAGAAATATTTATGATTCTAATATTTAAAGCTATTTCTGAATCACTAATGAAATAAAACAAGATTTATAATTTTTGTATACACTACCAATCAAAAGTGGAATAAAGTCATTTTTTTTATGTTTTGGAAAAATGTTTCTTATACTCACCAAGGCTTCACTGCACCAAGGCATTTATTTGATTAAAAATACAGTAAAAAGAGTAAATATTACAAATTAAAATAATTATTATCTGTTTTAATATATTTTAAGTATATTTTAGTTCATGGAATTTATTCCTGTGAAGGCAAAGCTGAATTTTCAGCAGCCATTACTCCAGTCTTCAGTGCCACACGATACTTCAAAAAGTGAATATGCTTATCATAGTATGTTTATATAGTTAAAATTATAAAATTATAAATGTCTTCACTGTCACTTTTGACCAATTTAATGCATCCTTGCTGAATAAAGGTATTCATTTAAATGCATTCTTTTTTAAATCTTACCTACCCCAAACTTTTGAGTGATATCATGGTTTCCAAAAAAAAAAAGACATTTAGCAGTAAAAACATTGATAATAATAAGAAATGTTTCTTGAAAATCAAATCAGCATATTAGAATGATTTCTGAGGGATCGTGAGACACTGAAAACTGGAGTAATGCATGCAACAAAAAAAAAGAAAGAAACTGAAACTATGCCATCACAGGAAAAAACTACGTGTTCAAATATTTTGAAACAAATTTTTTTTTTATTGTATTTTCAAATAAATGTAGCACTGGTGAGCATAATGGGACTTTCAAAAACAAACCAACAACAACAAAAACATTGCTGTCATTAAAACAATTTTCAATTCAACAGTATTTGGTTTAGAAAACTTCACTGGTGGTCTCAGATATTTGGCCTCCACTGCGTGATGTAGCTGATATCTTTAACATGATAAGATGTGTTAGGAAAGGTCTGGACAGTTTTGTAACCTATATTGATGAGTATGTTATGTGCTGTAGACTTACTGATGTGTAGAGGTAGCCCTCGCTGTTCATGCCTATGTAGAGTCCTGTCTTGGTGCTCTGGATGGCCACTATCCTCAGACCCACAGGAATCAAGTTGAACAGCACTGCAATTCAGAGAGAGAGAGGATTTAAACATCAGTGTGGACGGTCTGAATTTTGCCCGATAAGAAATAAATGATGAACGATTCTTAATATTTCTTTTTTCAGTGTGCTATGAAGGATGATAATTTCTCTCCAGTGCACCTAAGGTGACACGCACCCCCAAAACTAACAGTTTCAGCAGAAACCTCCTGAAATTACAGACCCCAGTGAAATGAGCTTTCAGATTCGGTGAGGCACATTAAAGAGAAACAGAGAAATCTCCTTACACCTCGCTCTTTGTTCTGCCATCGCTCTGCCAGCCGTAGCCAAC
This sequence comes from Barbus barbus, assembly GCF_936440315.1. Taxonomy (NCBI): domain Eukaryota; kingdom Metazoa; phylum Chordata; class Actinopteri; order Cypriniformes; family Cyprinidae; genus Barbus; species Barbus barbus. The sequence continues at coordinate 6,636,992 of NC_136730.1, forward strand.
AGGATTTCCACTGTTTCCAAAACTGGGATGTTAGCTTGAGGCGTGTGCATTCTGTGTGACACCGGGACAGTTGTGCGTGCTCATTCATAAGCCTTTTGAGCTGCAGATGAGAGTGTGTCTATTTTGGTGTGGAGTGTTGACCGACGGGACCATTGGTGAGAAACGTCTTGAGCGACATGTTGACTTTAGCGGTATTGACAAATGCCTCGTGGCAAAGTGTCTCCACGGGAGCGATGCAGATTCGCGTTGCACCCTCCAAGAGTCGTGACAACCGCGGGCATGACAATGCAGACCTCATCTGAGCCCCAAACCTTACAGCCTTCAAGAAAAGCATCAATAAAATAAAGATCACTGGAGAGCAGATTAATGACTGCATAAGTAGTTAAAGATGAAGCCTAGCAGAGCTGATGTGACAAACGCACAAAAAGCTTGGGAACATAGTGAGTAGTATTTTAAAGAGAAATATTCTTTCACACTAAGATACTTTCTGGCTGTGACAAATAAAATTGCTGCAAAGCATGCAGACAAGACAATGTACTAGTTATAATATTTAGAAAAAAGGAAAACAATAAATTAAAATGAAATAAAATATAATACAATTAAAATGACTTGCATCATATTAATGCTAAAATAAAATAAAAATGACTTGCATCATAATAAAATAAAATAAATACATATTTTTCCACCATCTTGCAGCAAGGTAGACAAGACAGTGTAATAGTTATATTTTTTAGCAAAATAACAAAGCAATAAAATAAAGTGAAAAAAATATAATAAAATAAAAACAACTTGCATCATATTAATAATAAAATAAAATAAAGCTAGTGTCAGTCCTCTGTCATGTGTGTCATGTGTTCCCGCCTCTTGTGTCCATATTTGGTTTGTTTCCTGTCCTTGTTTAATGTGATCATTTGTTAATCCTTGTCCAGCTGTGTTTGTCTCGTTATCTATGATTTTCCTGTGTATTTATAGTCCTGTCTATTCAGTTTGATTTGGTGTGGTCTACTCGTTACTCCCCGGTGTTCCTGTCTGTGTCAGCCTTGCCTTGTCTTGCCCTGCCTTGATGTCGTCATTAAAGACTGTTATTTTGAAGTTACATCCTCGTCTGCGTGTTCCTGTGTCCTCCTCGTGTGTGCACCGTGACAGCTAGCAATGCTGGCATCAATTTACAACTCAGATGACAAGTTACAAGCTTTATTCATAATATAAATAGTAAAACTTTTTTTTTATTAGATGATCTTTCAAATTAGCATCAAATCTACTAATGACAGCAGAACTAACTTTACCAAGCTTTTAACTGTGGCTCTCAGTAGCAATTAATTATCATCCAAAGATTAAAGCCATTAAACAACATTTGCTCGTCACCATAATGAAATAAGTTTCCGCTAGAAAAAAACATTCAAAATCAAGTTATGCACTTGCCTCAGTGTGTATGAGTGTCTGTGTGTGTTTACATGTTGTGTCTTGTCTCCATGAGGCATCACTACAAAGACTGACTGTCAATCTCTATTTATTGCCTTGGTGACTTTTGGAGAGACAAAGAAATGGATGACAACCTTAGGTCTGCCTCTGTCAAAGTCCATCTGTGCTTGGCATTAAGGGTCAGGGCGTAAAACTTGCCTGTCGTTCATCCTCTCTCTCTATAATGGAGAATATTTTCTTTCCTTTTTCAATATGCCTCAGCACATTGTGTTAGTACACTGTCAACAGCTCTGACATCTGGCTGTCTGTTAAAGACCTTCAGAGTTTCTCCCTCTTTTCTTTCTCCTGCTCCATTCTTCTCCCTCCCTCCTGGGCAGGTTGATGGGAAGTCATTAAATGTTAGTATGACATTAGTAAAAGTTTCTGAGCGTTTAAGTGTTCTTGAGGGAAATGATATCTGCTGTATGTTTCATCTCTAGTTGACTATATCTGCCAGATGCTTCTGAAAAATGTCTATGACCAGATGGACATTTACAGGATAAAACTAATTCCATAGTTGCATTACCTCACTAACAGGTTTGTCTTTTGCCTTTGTTTAACTTTTCTTTCAGTTATGTTTTTTTTCTGTCTAGACACTGGCCTCACACCATCTTTTCTGTCTCACTGCTGTCTTGTTCTCTTTGGTTAACCTTTTCTGTGTGCCAAAAAAAGATGCCAGAATCTTGCTCTTTTAGAATCGCTCTCTCTTTATCTCCCTCTGGCCATATTCACACTGCAGTTGTCACTCCTCTTCTGAGATCTATATGCTCCATATAAATATAATACTAAATAGTATAATATATCATTTAAATATAGTATATAATAGTACATATAATTTCAATATATTTATATCATATTTGTACATTTATATGGTCAAAATCCGTAAAATTGGGAAATATAATTGCAAATTGAATATACCATTTTGTTTTAAATAATTTGTGATCTTACAGAAATCATAGTAATATGCTGATTTCACGCTCATGCTTCTTTTGTGGAAACCATTATATATTTTTTACATTATATATCTTTTTGTCTGTTATATATTTTTGTAATTATTTTGTCAATCTAATGCATCTTTGCTAGATAAAGGTACTGTTTTTTTTCTTTCAAAACAAACAAACAAACAACAATTATGCAAATTAATGTAGATAAATAGCACCATTCACACACTACTTTTATTAAAAATTGATATATTTAGATGCCATCCATATTTCTTGTTGTCAAACTGGCCTCAGAGGTCTGTTTCCACCTCAGAGTAAGCAATAAAAAAAGTATTTGTGTGATAAAGTTTGAAATTAGAAAAAAGTCACAGTGCTGAGATATAAAGTCACAATTACTAGAAATAAAGTTGAAACTATGAGAAATCAAGTAGAAGATAAAAAGTCACATTGCGAGATATAAATAAGCATTTTTAGATAAAAAACAATTGCTGTTGCAAAGTTACAATTGAAAGAATTAAATTAAAATAAATAAAAATTATTCACTTTGAGATGGAAACAGTTTTTCACAGCATTCCACCCACACAAAGAACAATAATGTAGAGGCATCACTGCTGTTATTCCTCCTAAAACTTTAAAATGTCTATGTGAGGCAAAAAAGTAGAAAAATGCTGTAATAGGAAATCAAAAACAGTTGCAAAGAAATCAACTCCACCTGACTCTCTCTCTTTATCTTTTCAAGTGTAAGTATTTGAGCAAGGGTGAAATGCACGATCAGCTCAAGATGTTCATTGGCTGAAGGTGAGGAGAGCACACACACACACGCACACACACACACATACACACACACACACACACAGAGCAAGCGTCTCATCATTCCTCTCCCGTTTTGCTCATTAAGACATTACATAATCAACTTGTGGTTCAAATGAAGATGAAAATGAAAGCAGGAGTGCCAGTCCATCAGGCTGCGTACCCTTCCCTCCAAGGGGGCAGACGCTCTGTGATGGAACACCTATCACTGCCATAGCAGCTGTTCTTTTGGCTTTGCTGGGAACTGCCGGGACAAGCACTGTGCCATCTGGGGACCGGGTGCTAATATGTGTAGAACTACAAAGTTTGCTTGAATAAATTAAAGAAAAATGTTATTCTGTATCTTAAAGCAGGTGAACCGGAGAACATGAACATGAACCCACATTCCGAAGAGAGAAAGGATCACAGAGATTACTAACCTTGTTCACCTTATTCACAATTACTGAGCATGTTGCAGGAGCTAATTCATGCAAACTGAGTTTTTACAAAGGCTTTCAGGCCAGGCCTGGTTTTGAGGCTAGTATAAAGATCACAGAGGTGCATGATGGGAATATGTGAGACACAAACTAGAGAGTTTCTCCATGGTGCTCTTGAGCTGGACTGTCTCATCACTAAATAAACTGTTGCTTTACATGCTAACCAACCATGGAAGTTTCCAAAGGAGTATATCAGGATGGATCAGAGCATGAAAGTTGTTTGTCTGTTTAATGATGGAGTTGTATATCATTAGAACAGAGGGGTTCCAGATATGAATCAGAGCATGTTAATTATTTATTCTCTCTCCGTGCTGATTTGGCAGTTTTTGGGACTGATTAGCATACGCCGCAGTGTGGTGCATAAAGAGCAGCTTCATCAAGACCCCTCACTGCTAATGAGAGGGCACACCTCTAACATCTGACCTCAGTCAAAGAGACAGACAGAGAGAAGAAGAGAGAGAGATGGATGTGTGTTGCAGAGGTCTGTCAATTCTACTCTTTCTTGATCCTGTTACACAGCAAATGTGAACACCCACTGCAAAATAGAGGAATGAACATGCACAATTAAATGTTAACTTTTAAAAATAAGTAGCTTTAACACGGAACCTTTCAATTGCACAAAATGTTCTTCACACTAAGAAAAAAAGAGTTCTTTTAAGAACTGTTCGCTGAAAGGTTCTTTAGAGAACACAAAATTGTTCAATATTGGCTCATAGAATAAAAAAAATCTTTAATAACAACTGATAACCAAGATGGTACTGATACATTATGCTTTGAAGAAGTTCTATCATTGTTTACTCACACTCATGTTGTTCTAAAGCTCTATGAATCTTCGTTCTTCTGTGGAAAATGAAAGAAGATATTGTGAAGAATGTTTTGGTGTTTTTTTTTCCATACACTGAAAATCAATGGGGTCAAATGCTAAATGGAACATAAAACCTTGAAAAAACTTTTTTCTTTTTTTTACAAAATCACAAAGCCACATGTCTCAATATTTAAGTCACTTTTTCAAACCTTTGCTTGGTTTGAAATTTAATTTCCAAAAGGCCTAAGTTTTGAGAAATGTGTCCTAGCAATTGTAAAAACGGTAAAGAATGTTTCATTTTTTCCATACAATGTTAGCCAGTAATATTAAATGGTAATTTGCACCCACTGACTTTTACTCAATGGACCAAAAAATGCTCAAACATTCTTCAAAACCCACCTACTTTTATGTTCCATAGAAGAAAGTTATACAAGCAACGACGTGAGGACGAGTAAATGTTAACAGAAAATTCATTTGTGAATCCCTTTAGGTATGAGCTTAAAAGCAGGTATGTAGCCTCTCTAAATAAGGTCTAGCGATGGCTATGTCTTAATGTAGACAAATCCTGACCCACACACAACCTTTCTCCAGGACGGGTTCAGTCCTAAATTCAGGAAGCAAAGCAAACTGTACGTCAGTTAACATAGCAATTTCACCTTTCTCTCACCTCAGTGCACAATCCGTATATAACAACCATAAATTCTAGACAGCAATCATACAGCTCTGCCGCTTGCTTTCTTCTTCTTTCACCTTTTAAGTAGCTCTATAAAAAAGTTATTTAACTTTCGCACTGTCTCCAACACAAACCACACAGCTGTTCCCAGATGGTCCCCTTCTGTCAAACCCACTACAGCGAACACACACTTACACAATATCTGACACACACCTCACCTGCACCGAATTGGCCGATAAGGCACTGTTCAATGACTTTTATGCAAGATTTATGGATAGAAACACTTACGAAAATCCTTTTATCGACTGACATAACAGTTTTGCCTCTGGAAGGATTTCAAGACGTCTGCAATAAAAAGTGGAAAAACCTTGTGGGATTTGACTGTTTTGTTTTGTTTATTACGTTCCCATATTAAAAAGACATTACAGGGCATCTGTTTGGCTGTGTTCAGAAACGCGTCTCAAGAGGGGAACATGTAGTTTATGAGGAGAGTGCTGCGTATTTTAGGAGAGCCCATACTGTACATTAGGACCGCAACATTAGGTACATTAGGAAATGAAAAGCAGCAGATGAGATATCATTAATATATTATTCTCTTCTGCAGCAATGAAATCAAACAAAGAGCAAACTGAGACCTTTTGCTGATGCCTCTCACATTTTCTTATGAGAAAAAGAGCCAAGTCATCTCACATGTACTTCTTCTGGAGTTTCAGAAGAGATCTCAAAAATATCTTTAACTCTGCTCAGATTTTCCAAGATGCCAAAACTGCTATCAAATGTCAGAGATGTTCCTGCATTTGAAATGATTTTGAATTCAGACCTTCAATTCAAATTCGCAGATAAGGTAGAATTGAAATAACTGAAATTCCAAGAAATATTTTTTTCAAGATAGTGTTAATTATTTTCTTAAAAATGCCTTAGAAAGTTTTGGAAAAAAAAGCCATATGGACAGACAGACAGACAACACAGACAGATAGATAGATAGAATGATAGATAGAATGACAGACAGACAGACAGACAGACAGACATATAGATAGATTTTCTGCACGAGCACAGCACCGATTCACCGCACCAAGGAGATCACGCACAGAGAGCACCGGACCACCTCAGCAAGCCACTCTTCACTCTGAACCCACTGTTTGTTAATAAATCCACTCTCCGGGGTATTTATTTGAGCTCTCCTTGTCGCGTGATTCTTCCACCCCGTCATAGACAGACAGACAACACAGACAGACAGACAGATAGATAGATAGATAGATAGATAGATAGATAGATAGATAGATAGATAGATAGATAGATAGATAGATAGATAGATAGATAGATAGATAGATAGATAGATAGATAGATAGATAGATAGATAGATAGATAGATAGATAGAATGATTGCCCAAGCCTGGTCTCCATTAGGTCTCCTGGGCTATGATAGAGCAACCTCTGAACAAAAATTATCTCCTGAACATGCTGTGAAGAGGACATTGCACATATCTGGCTGATGTGGATGCTGGTTTATACTCCTGTGAGGAGGGCAAGGCATTATACACCACAGGAATAGACACAGGCAGAGAGAGAGACCTGCCACACTTTCATGTTTGTTTCCCATTATAATCTGTGGGTTGTAATGTGATAGTGAGTTCAGGTAAGGTTAACAGGATTTTTTAAAGCTCTTAAAACATGTGTTCAAAAAAGATTTGAGCACACGCACAGACACACACCCCCACATATCTCTGAGCACACACTTACAGAAGGAGCTGTTTTCGTCCTTTGTGCCGTCCAAGGTGCCATCGGGTAACATTTGCAGGTAGAAGCCATGCCGACAATACAGACGTGTGACGATACCTTTTAGCTGAGGCTCTGAAAAAAAGAGAGATAACATTTCATTAGACACGTTGTGCCTATGCTAGAAAAGGAAATCTCAACGCATCAAGAATACATGCTGGTGCTACAACAGTGAAGGTTATATCAGGATGACTGAATTAAGAAAGACACAGACACACTAACAAGCATAAACCAGTCAATAAATCTTTAATTTCACAGCTTACCTCAAAAGACTCGTACTGTGTCAGCCATAACAAACTCAAATACAAGCATCCATCTTTACAAAGCACATTACATTTACATTTATGCATTTAGGAGACGCTTTTATCCAAAGCGACTTACATTGCATTCAAGTTACAGTTTTTACATTTTATCAGCTCTTGCTTTCCCTGGGAATCGAACCCATGACCTTGGCGTTGCTAGCGCCAGGAGGAAGATAAGAAGTTGTTTCTGTCTGTACTGGACAATGGACTGCGATGTAATAACTGGAACAAAAACTTTCATCTCCTTTTCTTCTCAGAGCGTACAGCACCAACAAAACAAACTACACAAAAGAGTTCAGTGAACTACAATAACATTATCTAAACTCATTCTAGAAAGAGATGCAAAACAGAGGACTTGTTCAAATGTATTGCATAAAACTGTATCCAACTGACAAATAAGTACCTTGAAGTGATTGTCCACCCCAAAATGAATTATGTCATTGTTTACTCACCCTCATGTCGTTTTAAACCTGTGTGATTTTTTTTCTTTCTGTGGAACACAAAAGAAGATATTTTGAAGAAAAACAGTTTAGATTCCCATTGACTTCCATTATATTTTTGACCATACAAATCAGTGGAAGTCAAAATAGCTTATTTTGTGTTCTGCAAAAGCAGGAAACTCATACAAATTTGGAACGACAAGGGTGAGTAAATTATTTTCTGTGTATGTGTGTGTGAACTATCCCTTTAAATATTATGGTACAATATGGTAATAATCATTCAGTACCACGGTATATGTCACGTGTTTGAATTCCTTGAGTTTGTCCTTATTTGGTTTACTTCCTGTTCTCATTAGTTAATCCTCATTCATTCAGATCGCCTCTGTTAATTAATCATATCTTTACTCCTTGGTTTCCCTGTCTTTATAAGCGTTCAGTTTCTGTATGTTCCTTTGTCTTGGATTAACGTTATTTTGTATGGTCTACGTGTGTTGAAGCTCATTAAAGAATCCTTATGTTTACTTTGTCTTCGTGCGATATTTCTACAACCACGACCCGTGACAGTATACAACATATCAAAGTACCATGGTGCCTGATCCCACTGTATCATGGTACTTCCATAGTAATTTTTTAATGGGAATGTTGGGCTATCTGCTAAGAGAGGGCTCTTTCCTCTGCTTTAGAAAAGTTACTAAAAATCAAAAAGACCAAATAAAATATCTTCTGGTTTTATGGGTTTTTGAAGGAGAAGGAAGGTGATAGATAATCAAATGAACTATAACAGCTAATAAGGGATGTGGGCTAGCAGTCTGCTGGATATCTGTGTAAAACAACACAAGTAGGACACTTGTGTTAGGACACACAAGTAATGGAACAGGAATATTATGAGATGTCACTATGCTAAAGCATGTATATTAAAATCACATGCTTTACTATGTAGGAGACCAACCGCTATGGGTGTGCATACAGTTGCTTAATGACTTATAGTAACTAAACTGGCACATTTATAGAAATCATATTTTTAATATTATTAATAATAATAACTTAAAAGTGCATTGTGTCTGAAAATCTGAAGTGAATAAAGTAAAGGCAAAGGCATATTAAATGTAACAAATGGTGTTATCTAATTACCTTCAACAAAACTTCTACAAAAATAACACACAGCTTTTTTAAGGTGGATTTTAAGTGTAAACACAGGCTGCTCTTTAAATATTAAGCGATCCCATTAAAAGCACAGATGACAGGTAAAATGTCTATTGTTGCAGCAGCCGTCCAGAGCCTAGAGCCATAGTTTTCTAATATAATAATATATTAGAAAACTATTTAAAAAAGAAAATTAAGCTTTGCCATGACATTTTAGAATGTATTTAAATAGAAAATAGTTATTATAAATTGTAGTAATATTTCACAATATTACTGTTTTTATTATATTTTTGATCAAATAAATGCAGCCTTGCATGGTGAGCGTAAGAAAAATCTTACCAACCCCAATCTTTTAGTGATCTCTTTTTCTTTTTGTCACTCTTTTTTCCCCAAATGCTCACTTTGTGTGCCTCTCCCATTTCCTCTCAGCACTCCCTCTATGTAAAACACTGCAGAAATAGTTTGGTCTTTCTCTCTGCAGGCCTCTATTTGCTAGTGTCCATTGATCAGTTCTGAAGGTGAGACCCTGAGGGGCCAAACTACAGTTTTAACATTCAGCTACATGGCACAGTGTCTGGCTGCCACCGCCACAGTCCACAGACAAATCACCGCTCACAGAAGCCGCGAAAGAAATATGTGTGCACTTTTGCATTAAAGGCTCCACACAAAGCAAAGAGGCTGCAAATAACGATATTCACAGATTAAACCCACATATTCTGCCGCGATAAGGCACATTTCCTTCATCTCCTCCGACTCGGTTGATTCGGGTTGTGTAGGAAATTCCCCGCAGATCTGTCTTTGTCAGCCTCTTTAGTAGCGCTGCCGTGACACGCTTTGAAAGCCACACACAGAGCGGCGCTGATACACAAGCCCTCTCTGTCTTCAGTTTGCACTGCATACCCATAAAACCCATCTCCGGGGACAGAGGGTATGAAGGGCACTCCTGATGGGTGATATTGATGTGCGTTTGAGTGCGTGCGCTCAGGGATGCCAGTCTGCCAAGAGCCCAGGCTTCAACAAAAGTTACACAGACACATTGGCCCACCAGGGACATCACCTGGTTAGAGATCTCCTTTCCCTCTCTATGCCTCGCTATCTCTCCTATAAGCCCCGTCAGGGTGAGTTATGTGGTTTTGCATCTCCCTGAATAACACCATAAATCAACCAATCAGCTGGAGATGGAGTCGTCGCCTTCCCGAGGGGGAGAGAAAAGTGAACGAGTGTTACAGAGGGAGAACAAGAGAGTGGGCAGAAGTTATGACACGGTTATTTTATTGGAAGACATTCACATGCTAAATAAAAGAGGAAGACTCTCATACTTCACGCAAAGCATCGATAAAGCTTTCAGGCACAACAGATCCCAACAAAAGTCTGGCTCCTCCACTGCCATATTTCATTCGGAGCAAGAAAGGGAGAGGGGAGAAGAGAGACGAAGAGAGATACAAACATAAATAAGACTACATTTATTATCCAGCATGTGAGCACATTAAAGGGGTCATATCATAGATTTTCAAAAATCTTTTTTTTCTTGAAATCCACTTACCATGTGTTCGTGATGATCATTTACTTTCTCTGACTTTCTTTGAGAAATAAAATGTCTGTTTTTTTTGTTCTGACTTTAATAAATGCCATTTCATCAGTACTTACAGTTTCAGTCTTTTTTTTTTTTAAGAAATGAATGGTTACACTTTATTTTAAGGTGCCATTGTTACAGTGTAATTATACATTTAAGTACTGAGTAATATTAATTAAATACATGTATTTACTATATAGTTAGGGTTAGGATTGTGGTTTGGTTTTGGCTTACTTGCATGTCATTATACAGAATTTATTGTTTTTATAATAGTAAATACATGTCACGTGTAACTGTCATGAATCTGGTCTATGAACTTCCGCTAACTCACCACCAGAGGTCACTCACTCACCACATGGACTCTTGCACCACACTAACTGTTGCACGCCACCTCAGACTACAATTCCTATCATCCATTGCACTGACGACACACAGCTGATTGCACTGATCACACACCCTACATAACCATGGACTTCCTCTTCCTCTCTGCCGAGTATTGTATTGCGTTTATCACTCCCCTAGTGTTAGCTGCCTTACTGAGCCATTCTGGGTTTTTCTGTTTAGTTCTAGTATTGTTCTGCATTTATAACTCTCCTAGTTTTAGCTGCGATACAGAACCCACTTTGTTGTCATAGTCTTGCCTTATGTGTTTTTCTAGTGTTTTGATTCTTGCCCGTGTTTCCTGTATTTACCCCTTTGCCTTGCCATTTGGACTCTGTTTGCACACCTCTTGGACTACTGCTCGTATACCTAGATTATCTCTCTGCCTTGCCCTGTTGGATATTGTTCGCCAATCGTCGACTCTTGCTAGCCCTAGGATTGCTCTGTGTCTTGCCCGTACCATACCTGTTTGCCGTTGTTTGACACTGCCTGTTTATTGACTATGTTTATAAATAAAAGCTTACAATTGGATCCGCACGTCTCACGTCTTTTTCGCCCCGTTACAGAAACATTTGGTGAAATAAAGTGTTACCAAATTAATACTTATATTCAGTAAGAATGTATTAAATTGACCAGTTACAATAAAGGCTTTTACAGTGTTATAAACATAAAAAGGGAGGACAGGGAGGAGACAAGGGAAGCCTCCAGGGCGGATCAGGAGACTTGGGAGGCCATGGCGGGACAGGAGACTCTGGAGGCCATGGCGGCATTGGAGACTCGGGAGGCCATGGCGGATCTGGGAGCTTGGACAGCCATGGCGGATCTGGGAACTTGGATGGCCATGGCAGATCCGGGGACTCGGGGGGCCATGGCCTAATTTTTTTGGCAGGCCAAGGTGGCTCAAGGGGTTCTGTGGACTTGGCTCTAGGTCCAGCCACACAGGCAGAGGGTATATGGAACCCCCCCCCAACATTTTCTTGGGGAAGTTCCCCTCTGGGAGCCATTGAGGAGGAACAGGTTCTGTGAGGCGCTCTGGAGGAGCGGGCTCTGTGGGGCGCTCTGGAGGAGCGGGCACTAGAGGGTGCTCTGACGGCGCGGTCACTTGGGGGCGCTCTGGAAGCGCGGACTCTTGGGGGCGCTCTGGAGGCACGGACACTTCAGGTCGCTCTGGAGGCGCAGACACTTGAGGGCACTCTGGAAGCGCGGACTCTTGGGGGCGCTCTGGAGGCACGGACACTTCAGGGCGCTCTGGAGGCGCAGACACTTGAGGGCACTCTGGAGGCGCGGACACTTGAGGGTGCTCTGGAGGCACGGACACTTGAGGGCACTCTGGAGGCACGGACACTTCAGGGCGCTCTGGAGGCGCAGACACTTGAGGGCGCTCTGGAGGCACGGACACTTGAGGGCACTCTGGAGGCGCGGAGCTGGATGGGACCAGCAGAGACATAGGAGGGTGCTCTGGAGGTGCGGACACTTGAGGGCACTCTGGAGGCACGAAGCTGGACGGGACCAGCGGAGACATAGGAGGGCGCTCTGGAAGCGCGGACACTTGAGGGCGCTCTGGAGACACGGACACTTGAGATCGCGGAGCTGGACGGAACCAGTGGAGACATAGGAGAGGCAGGAAGGCTGGACGGGACCAGCGGAGACGAAGGAGAGTACTTGCGAGGCGCTTCTGCCATATATTCTGCCGGCGGGCTTGGGCTGGCCATGGAGGGCGAACTTGCGGTGGTCACAGACGGCGACATTTATTTAGCCGCGGGTGGTGGCACGGGCTTTGTCACCCTCGAGGGAGCTGGAGAGGGCGAGCGGTACGAAAGCCCGTGCAAAATCAAGCGGCTCCTTGGTGGCGTGAGCCATTAAAATGAACTGTGTACGTTCATCCATACCCTTTGTTGGTCGTGTCTTCTGTTACGCGTTGCTGCAGTAGGAGGCAGGAAGATGAGGGATTCAGAGTGATAAGGTTCTTTAATGGTACGAACGTATTCAACAACAGAGATAACCGCATAAACATAACTTTAAGACACGACAAAGGAAACAACAGAACTGAAGGCTTATATAGAAGCCAAACTAATGAGCAATGATTAACACAAAACAGGTAAAAGGACTAAACGATGATTAACTAATGACAGGAAACCGACCAAATAAGGACAAACAGAACTAAACTGAAACCAAACCGTGACAACTACAACACTGAGAAAAATAAGAAATGTTTCTTGAGCACCAAATAAGCATGTTAGAATGATTTCTGAACGATCACGTGACAGTCGGGAATAATTCACAGGAATATTCATAATATTATTAATATTAATCACATGAATAAATGACATTTTAGCCTTGGTGAGCATGACTTCTTTCCAAAACATTTTTTAAAATCCCAAATCTTTGAATGGTAGTTATTGCACATTTCAATGCTAGAAAAAATTACTTTGTAAGAAATCCTATTAAGAGTTAAAATTTCCACTGTACAAATGTGCAATGCAGAACTAACTGTATACTACTGTATAACGGCCAGAATCTATTTTAATGTACAACAAATTCAGTTCAAATTCAACAAAACTAAAAGCACATAAATCAGATCATCTTATAAACATAATTCTGATTCCTCTCAACTGCCTCTTCATATTAAAAACCTGCAGACTACTTCTTGTTTTGCATAAATTACAAAAACATACTTGTCAAGCACAATATTGTCTGTGCCGAGCTAACAGGAGTGGAAGCGTACAAGTGCATGCTTCATATTCAGAGGACGTATTGGGCTAAAGTGCATAAAATTACAGTGGACGCTCCCTGCGGCCTAATGTGACTGTGAGTAATGAAGGGGGGCGGGGCAGAGCTAGCCAAGGCTGTAATGGCAATATTTAGCTGGACAATCAATCACTTGCCCTGGGAACAACTCTTACATTTCTCACCAAACAACATCTATCTATCTATCTATCTATCTATCTATCTATCTATCTATCTATCTATCTATCTATCTATCTATCTATCTATCTATCTATCTATCTATCTATCTATCTATCTATCTATCTATCTATCTATCTATCTGACATTAGATCATTGTATCATATTCTATCTATCCATTAAAATCTATCTATTAACTGTTGATCAACTACCCATCCTTCTATCTCTATCTCTCTATCATGGTTAGATCATATTATCTTTCTATTTCCATCCATCCATTCAAATCTTCCCCCATCCATCCATCATCCATCCATCCATCATCCATTGTTAGATCATTGTATAATTATCTCCATCCATTTAAATCCATCTCCTTCTATCCATCCATTGTTAGATCATTGTACTGTTTTTTTCCAGGCATCCATCTCTATCCATCATTCATCCATATCTATCTCCATCTATCCATCCATCCATTGTGAGATTCCATTGTTCATTCATTCTATCTATTAGTCTTTCTGTCAATGGATGTCAATGCAGGGGAATGTCAACAAAAACAGCCACATACATACACACACAGAGGTCACAACAGACAGGAATGTGCAGTTTGGGATTAATTAAAGTCAGACTAATGGGCACTTTTTCCTCTGTAAAGCTTAATGATTTGTGTCTAAATGAGTTGGGACATGTCTGAGGCCTGCTGATAGCAGGATGACAGAATGCAGGGAAGGGGAGAGATGGAGAAGAAAAGCAGCTGCCACCAGAGAACATAGTGAGAATAACAAAAGAAAGAGATGAAAGGAAAAGATAAGACATCACTGAAAAAGAGAAAGAAAGAAAGAAAGAAAGAAAGAAAGAAAGAAAGAAAGAAAGAAAGAAAGAAAGAAAGAAAGAAATATGATGATGATGAATGATACTGTTAATATTTAAAGCAGAAAAGCAAATATTACTTTTTACTTATTACTTATTACTCTGATTACATTCTTAATAATTTGCCTCTGTCTACATGGAGTAGTAGATTTAAAAAATGTGTGGAAATCTGTGTCAGAGATTGTTGATATTAGTTACATTCATGCATTATGCACTTCTGTATTTATGCCCCGATTGAATTTTTAGTAATTTCAAAATACAATCTTATCCTTTTTCTTCTTTGCCATCAAATTTTCAACATTTTCGTTACACAGCCCACCAATCATGTTTGGGCATCCATCCAACTCCACAAAAACAAACTAGTGACCAACAGCGACTTGGCGACCTCCAGTGATAAAATCACTGCCAGTGGGAACAGGGCTTAACTAAACTAATCCAGGTATCTTTTCATCTCTCTTTCAATTTATTCAGAGGTAAAAGGCTCACTGAACATTGACCTCAGGACACAACAACCCAGATATCTCCATCTGCACTTGCACCACTTGTGCTTTATACATTTCTGGAGATGCTACAGAAGGTTTACACACCAGCACTCGGTTGCTTGTGTAACTTTTTGTGTATGTTTGTCTCTTATGCTCACCGAGACTGCATTTATTTAATAAAAATAGAGTAAAAACTGTATTATTGTGAAATATTATTGCAATTTAAAGCAATTTTCTATTTCAATATATATGCAAAATATTTCAGTATTCTCATTTCAGTAATCTCATAGGTTTATTTTAACTGTGAGAGACAGAATAACAACAAAAAAATCCAGAAAAACGCATTTAAAAAAAGTTATAAATTTATTTGCATTTTAATGAGTCAAATAAGTATTTGACCCCTTCGCAAAACTTGGGGGCAAAACCCTTATTGGCAATCACAGAGGTCAGACGTTTCTTTTAGTTGGCCACCAGGTTTGCACACATCTCAGGAAAGACTTTGTCCCACTCTTCTTTGCAGATTCTCTCCAAGTCATTAAGGTTTTCAAGGCTGACGTTTGGTAACTCAAACCTTCAGCTCCCTCCACAGATTATCTATTGGATTAAGGTCTGCAGACTGGCTAGGCCACTCCAGGACCTTAATGTGCCTTTTCCTGAGCCACTCCTTTGTTGCCTTGGCCGTGTGTTTGGCCATTCCAGCTTTGTGTATATCTACAATCTTGTCCCTGCCATCCTTGAACAGCTCTTTGGTCTTGGCCATGGTGGAGAGTTTGGAATCTGATTGACTGATTGCTTCTGTGGACAGATGTCTTTTCTACAGGTAACAAAACTGAGATTAGGAGCAGTCCCTTTAAGAGAGTACTCCTAATCTACAGTTTATGAACAAACACAAAAAAGTAAATATAATGTTTTAAATGCTATTGTACAAATTAATTTTATTGTAATTTATAGTATGAAAACTGGATTTTACAGTTATAATATTAAAGAAACAATATATATTTGTGTGTATACACACACACACACACACACACAATCATATATATGCCTATTTTACCTTTCAAGCCCAGTTGGTCTGTTGTAAGGAGTCTTGCTCTATTCTGTCATGAGGTATTGTTCTATTGTTAACCTCCGAGACACAGACATAGAGACTGAGACAGAGTTTACCTATAGAACAACAGTTGTTCCTGACACTGCCATCCTGCTGTATTAACCTCACCCAAAGAGTCGGCAAATAGAGAGAGAGATGAAAAGAGAGGGAAGCAATTAGCCCGTGAGAAGTGCGTGTGTGTCCCTGTCTGCTTTCTTTCTCTTCCCAGGTCCACCAGCCTCTCTTCTTTCCTCTGCTCTGGCCTCTGGAAAGTGCTGAGCTGGCTCTTTCCCTCGCTCTGTCCTTCTCCTCCCTTCTTGCCCATGTTCTTTTGCTCTCTCGCAGCCATTCAGAGTCACGGCAGTGGGACATGAACACAATGCTAATCAGGTGTTCTTCTTCATATCTGCCACTCCCGCTCTCTCTCTCTCTTGCTGGCGGTGATGTCAGAAGTCATAAAGCAAGAAAACAGCCGGCCTGCGTATTTGTTCCTCCCTTCACTTTCATTTACTCTGTCCTTCATTCACATGCAGCAATACTATTTCAGGTTGACTAACATGTCTTGCCTCTAATCCAGGGATAAACACTTACAAATGTCAGTTTTAAGACTAGATTTTACATTTTCTGAATGCATGCACCCAGCCAACAAAAGAATGTTTTAATAATGTTTTGGTTATGTTCGCATATTGATGAATGTACCCTGAACATTAAAAACGTCTATTTTTAAGCAATACTGTATGTTAAGGGAACATTCCATTATATAATTTGCATAAAGTAAGGAGACGTCACTTTTGTGAGACTGTCCACTTTTTCTTGGAGTTCTGGGGGAGTTTCTAGGTGGTTGTTTACTGAATTACCATGGTAAAGCACGAGAGAGCACATCTCAAACCCTCCAGATACAATTTAAATTATACAGATTATTCTTCACATAGGTGTGCTGAGCAAGAAGTGTGCATACGTGTTGTAGCTTTAGAGTTTAGTTGTGCAAAATGTTCCGCTCTAATGATTATGTGTATGGATTACTTCTGACGTTCTAAATTAGGACTTGCTCACGACATGCTGGGCAGGCAGCCGGAGATGTCAGAATGCGATGACATCATCCCAAGCAGCTGGCATCACCACGGCAACAGGAGACCCAAAGAGTTCTGGCCCCCTCCTGCCACTTCACCTGCACTGGACAACCATCACTGCAGAAGAAACTCAATCACAACTCAACTATGTATGTATGTATGTGTATCCATAATTTAATGTTAAAATGTCAATAGTTGTCATATTTGATCAATTTAATACTTTTAAAAAATACCCTATCTTTAAAATATCTTTTCACTCTCCTTGTACTTTTCTCCCTGAGGTCATCTGCTCATCTTGATCTTTTCCTTTCTCACTGTAGGTCAGTCTGTAATCATATCTTACACACCATACATCTCATGAGTCAATACTCCTTAATTAAACTAATCTGTTCCTTATTCTTCTCTTAGGTCCCAGCCTGAAAACAACACACCTTATCCCGCTTTTCACTCATTTGTTCAGCCACAATGAGTTCATTCATTGCAACTAACACAAAATCTGACATCAGAAACACAATTGTGATGTACTACAAAGCGTTTGAACTAGTGGGCTGAAGCAATCAAGTCATTGATATGACATATTACATAATTTAATACAAAAAATGTAGACTAAATGAGCAATTATGTCTTATAAACATGAACATGCTGATGCAATAGAGCGAAATCAACAAAAACTGACATTTGCACGCACTCAAATCTATCTCTGAATAAAATCAATCTTTAATACAAGCTGCAATGCTATAGATGACATACAGTAATATATGTGTGTGATATGGGAGAAGGTAGGACATAATTGCTAAATTGGATCACTCTTGATTAATCTGTTATCAAATGAAGACTTGATTCATGTTTAACATTGTGATGCGTCGGCATTGCTTTTATGCACACTACTAGTTCTCATTTAGACATGATGAGAACACACCCTGCAGAGACTGCAGACACACACACACACACACACACACACACACACTTGCAGAGGTTTCCCCCTGTGACCACCATCCTCTATCTCTCACTCTCATTCACACTCTCCTCAAAGGTGATTCATTCATTGGTGCCACGTTTGCATCGATTCACTGCGGTAATGCGGAATCTGGGTTGCCAGGTATTCCACACACAAATCTCTCCAGACTACACGGGGAAGGGCTTTCCTTAAGTGTATCCTTGAGGGGATCTGGAAACCCCCTTAGAAAATGCCTGGCACCTTCTTAAAGGCTGGCTCCTGACTGTATATAATGAGGCTTATCAATGAAATAATTACAGTCTTGGAATTCTGGAACAAACACAACTAATTGCCTGACTTTATCCCAGAGGATTTAGTTAGTGTGGGTAAAAAAGTTATATTTCAGTGAAAGAAAAAAAGTGGGAGAAAGGTTGATTTTCAATAATATTAACAACATGCCCTTGTTCTTCAAGATAATTTAGAAGTGAAGACTTTTATTTAGCTTTAGTTTGTACAGTATTTTTATCATAGGAATAAACAGACCCTCTTGTTGTTCATCTCCTAAAAATCTGATTTATTCACTCTAAACCCACCTCTAACCAGTCATTAAAATACATTCAAATGGGTTATATTAAGAATTATTTTTCTTTCTAATCAATATACTGTACAGAGTGGTGTCCTGCACAGCTGTCACACCAGTCCAATAAAATAAAATCCAAACTAATATGCCACCATTAGTGCTATAGAGCCAGTATTACAATCCCTCAAATAAGAATCAAACAGAAACGGTGTGATTTTTATTTTTTTTATATTTTTATTTTATTTTATTTAGCAAGGATGCCTTAAATTGACCAAAAGTGACAGTATAGATGTTTATAGTTTTACAAAAGTTTTCTATTTCATTTAATTTAATTTCTCTTTCATTTCATATAAAACTATTTGCCAAAGGGATAATACAAACAAATCTAATTCAAGATATAATCTCAATGTTCTTATCAATTTAACCAAATAAAATGAAGTGGTTTAAAAATCTATGAATGTAAGGGACACCTTTTATCTCCCCCATCACCATTTATTTGACCTAAAGCTTTATTAATTTTTTCACTTGATTGTCAATGCCAAAATTGCTTCCCTACACAGGGCAGTGACACACTATGTTAACCCCTGTCAGGATTCTGCCCTGACAGTCTTGTCTGTCTTGTCCCTGTTCAATGTTTCTTTGTTTGTTTTGTGTCTGAGCACATGGCTCTGTCTCTGTTTGTGTTTGCCACATGCTCCTCTGGTCCAACCTCCCTGTTTCCCATGGTCACGCCCCCTTGTTTAGTCCTTGTCTAGTCCTCGTTTACGTGATTGTGTCCACCTGATCCTCATGTGCTCTGCTCCTTTATATTGTACTCCTTTCCCTCATGTCTCTGCTGGTTCGTTGCGTGCGTTCCTTGTGTGAAAGAGAATTTATTGTCAGTCTACTAGTCGTATTGAGTAGTGTTGTTTTTTGCTCTCCTTATCTGTCTAGCTTTGCATTGGTTCTCTTGAGGTTTATCAAGATTCCTTTGCTTTTGTTATTTTGCTCTAGTCTAGTTCCTGTTTTTTAATTTTGTTCTAGTTTTCGTTAGCCTCTAGTTTGGCTTCTTTTCTTTATTTTGATTTTCGTCTTAGCCAGTTTATATTCCAGTTAGATTCCTGGAATTTGCTTTTTGGTTCTTTCTTTTGATTTATTTGCTCTCAGCAGTTTGATTTTGGTTTTTCCTTTTTAGTCATAGCATGTAGTCATAGATGTTTTATTTTGTTGCTTGTTATTTTGTCTTGTCTTGTTTAGTGTTTGTTCCTGTTCTGTGTCCTGATTCCCCCGGGCTGCCGTTCTCAAGACCTGGCTATCTGACTGGACTGGTTTCACTACAGCTCAAAGTATCAAGCCCTGGCTGCTGTTCTCAAGAACTGGTTAACTGATTGGACTGGGTTCACTACAGCTCTAAGTGTCAATCACTGGTTACCCAAGCTGCTGCCTGATCTCCATTGATATCATTGACTGGTGTTGCTCTATCTCCTTTGCTCTCTAGCCTAGCTTGGTCCAGGTCTGACTTCGGTCATCCTCCTGTTTTCCAGCGGACTGCCCTTTTCTATTGTTTGGACTCACTTCAGCCCTGTTTATTTCAATCTTGTCAATAAATGTCACTCCCTTGATAATTCTGCATCTGGGTCTCTCTCTAGTATCTGCTGTGCCAAGAACCCTGACAGAACGAACCAGCCATCACCAGACCCAGCAGAATGAGTCTTAAAATTGTTCCACCTGCCACTGCAGAAGGGAGACTGGCGCTCCAACGGGCAGTGTCATTGCTTCGTCAGGAGGGCATGGATCCACGGGGCTTTGCTCAGTTCTTTTGGACCATGGCTAGGGGCCTAAAATATGATGATGCAGTCCTGAAGGAGGTCTTCAACCTCGCTCTGGATGACCCTCTGCCACGATGGGAGATGGAGCAATTGCATGTTTTGAGTTTTTGGGACTTCTCCCTTTATGTGCATCACCGTAAAGACTGGCAGATCCTTAACCCTCCTGAGGATGTCTGCAGTGACCACCCTGCCCTCCTTCCTCCTTTGAGTCAAGTCCACGATCATCATCTGACTCCTACTGAGAAACGAAGGAACAGAAGAAAGCGGGCGGCTCGAGTTGCTGCATCTACCAGAGAGTCTTCAGAGTCTGCTCCTGCCAGTCCAGAGCCGGTCGAGTCTGCTCCTGCCAGTCCAGAGCCGGTCGAGTCTGCTCCTGCCAGTCCAGAGCCTGTCGAGTTTACACCAGTCATCCCTGAGTCCGTTGAGTCCACCCAAGTTATCCTAGAGTCTAAGTCTGTTCAAATCCTCCCAGTTCGGGTCAAGGTATCTTCAGTCGTCCCTGAGTTGTTTGAGAGGGTTGCAGGCATGCCAAAAGTGGCCAATCATGCTCCTTTGAGCCCTCCAAGACCTAAAAGGAGGGCACACATTGTGCAGTCAAATGCTCTTCCAGAGGTCCCAAGCACATTGGTCCAGGACGACCAGAGTCAGGAGAGTCTGATTCAAGAGGTCCCTAATCCTGTGGTCCAGGAGGATTCGACTCAGTTGGTCCTGTTTTCTGTGGTTCCAGAGGTATACAGCCCGGAACCAACCCCTAAGCCGCCTACTTCACCAGCTAAGTCTGTGTTAAAGGAACCTGAGACTGCACCGTCTGAATTTATGGGACCTATTTCGTCCAAGGTGGGCACTGCTGCTTCAACTGAGACTGTTCTTGACCTGGCCATGGAGGCCATTCCAGAGCATCTCACCCTGCCTGTTATGGCCATGGAGGCTACCTCAGAACAGCGAGCCAATCCTGTTGTGTCCACAGAAACCAATCTTGTTTGTCATCTGATGCTTTCAGAAACCCTTCCTGCAATGGCCATGGAGGCCATCCCTGAGCAGCTCGCTGTCATTACCACACAGGCCAATCCTGAGCAGCCAGTACTCTCAGCCACAGTTCCGGTCCAGGCCTCACAACCTCCAGGGTGTACTCCAGCCCAGGAGTATCCAGAGTTCTTCGGAGTAGCCCAGGAAAGCTATCCCCAGTCAGTCCCTGACCCTGTCAGTGCAGCCCAGGGAAGTACACCTGAGTCAAGTCCAGTGTCTGTCCCTGAAGTTCTGGGGAGTGCGTCCAAGTCAGTACCTGAGACCGTTTTTGTGCCTTCTGAGCCTCTTCCCCAAGGGTTCACCCTCCCTATCAGAGCAGTCATGGCCCCTGAGTTTGTCCCAGGGTCTTTCACCAGTCAAGAGTTGGCCCCGGAGACCGAGACCACTAAGGCCATTTTCAAGACTCCACCAGCGAAACAAGTCCATGTCTCCAGAAGGACCACCAACAAGGTCCCCATCCCACCCTCCCTGTCACCAAGGCCTTACGAGTTCGTTAAGCCGACAACTCCATGGAGGGCCACAAACTCTTTCCCTGGAGTATTTTCCTCCCCAGTCCCACCTCCTATGTTTTCCGGTTGTCCTGGAACTCAAGGTTTCCTTCCCAGCCGGCCCTCCCAGTTTGTGCCCCCTTTGCCGGGTGTGGACGCCTGGAGGCGTCCGTTGGGGGGAGGGTACTGTCAGGATTCTGCCCTGACAGTCTTGTCTGTCTTGTCCCTGTTCAATGTTTCTTTGTTTGTTTTGTGTCTGAGCACATGGCTCTGTCTCTGTTTGTGTTTGCCACATGCTCCTCTGGTCCAACCTCCCTGTTTCCCATGGTCACGCCCCCTTGTTTAGTCCTTGTCTAGTCCTCGTTTACGTGATTGTGTCCACCTGATCCTCATGTGCTCTGCTCCTTTATATTGTACTCCTTTCCCTCATGTCTCTGCTGGTTCGTTGCGTGCGTTCCTTGTGTGAAAGAGAATTTATTGTCAGTCTACTAGTCGTATTGAGTAGTGTTGTTTTTTGCTCTCCTTATCTGTCTAGCTTTGCATTGGTTCTCTTGAGGTTTATCAAGATTCCTTTGCTTTTGTTATTTTGCTCTAGTCTAGTTCCTGTTTTTTAATTTTGTTCTAGTTTTCGTTAGCCTCTAGTTTGGCTTCTTTTCTTTATTTTGATTTTCGTCTTAGCCAGTTTATATTCCAGTTAGATTCCTGGAATTTGCTTTTTGGTTCTTTCTTTTGATTTATTTGCTCTCAGCAGTTTGATTTTGGTTTTTCCTTTTTAGTCATAGCATGTAGTCATAGATGTTTTATTTTGTTGCTTGTTATTTTGTCTTGTCTTGTTTAGTGTTTGTTCCTGTTCTGTGTCCTGATTCCCCCGGGCTGCCGTTCTCAAGACCTGGCTATCTGACTGGACTGGTTTCACTACAGCTCAAAGTATCAAGCCCTGGCTGCTGTTCTCAAGAACTGGTTAACTGATTGGACTGGGTTCACTACAGCTCTAAGTGTCAATCACTGGTTACCCAAGCTGCTGCCTGATCTCCATTGATATCATTGACTGGTGTTGCTCTATCTCCTTTGCTCTCTAGCCTAGCTTGGTCCAGGTCTGACTTCGGTCATCCTCCTGTTTTCCAGCGGACTGCCCTTTTCTATTGTTTGGACTCACTTCAGCCCTGTTTATTTCAATCTTGTCAATAAATGTCACTCCCTTGATAATTCTGCATCTGGGTCTCTCTCTAGTATCTGCTGTGCCAAGAACCCTGACAAACCCCTCCATAAGCACACACAAATACACTTTCTTTCACTTCCTCCCTCGACTGTCATTTATATGGCAAATCAAAGCTTAAGAACATATTAGGAACAATGGCAGTGTGACCTGCAGTAAAAAGGTCATTTATATTTCATTTATATAAATGAAATTTACATATTTATCCCATCAGGTCCGGCTGCTTTCCTGACGTTCACTTTCTTTAGCGCCCTCCGAACCTCATCCTCCGACACGGTGATTACAGGATCATCGCTGCTCTGCCTGACGCGCTGGTCAGCAGAGACGCATAGCACGATGCTTTGTACTCGCTCATATTCCCGGTCAGAAGAGCCTCAAGCGGCAGTGCGTGTGTTAACCGCAGCACGGATTGTTCTGTCCACCCACGGTTTCTGATTGGAGAATGTCCTTATAGTTATCGTTTCTGTAGCTTGCTCGGTTAGCGTGTTTATAAAGCTCAATGCTACATCCGTGAACTCGCTGACATCAGAAGAACGAATATGTAATATTTTATAATTTTATAATATTGAGTAAATTAATATGTATAAGTGTAAATCCAAATAATTATTTGTAAAGAGGATGACTAGACTCACTGTATATACATAAAGAATGTTCAATGCTATTTAGCAGCATTTAATGTCAGTGTTTGGTAACACTTTAGTTTAGGGACCAATTCTCACTATTCTCACTAAATGGTTGCTTATTAGCATGCATAATACTAGCATATTGGCTGTTTATTAATTCTTATAAACTACATATTAATGGCTTATTCTGCATGACAATATTTTATATCCCTTAATCCTACCCTATACCTACAGTAAACTTAACAACTACCTTACTAACTATTAATTAGGAGTTTATCGAGGCAAAAGGTGTAGTCAATAGTGAGAACTGGTTCCCAAACTAAAGTGTGACAAGTGTTTCACTAATAACATAATTCTTCAGTCTGAATTATAAGGAACAGAAAATTGACATAAACCTATGAAACAATATTGCTTACCACAACACTCCATAACTTCTCCAAGAAAAACTGTACGATAAAGCCAAACAGATGTGAAAAGGGGTGACTCAAGATTTTTAAACTCCCACGAAGCTTCACAAATCATGTTTCTGAATAGTGAGGCGTGCTATGTGTTAATTGGATTTTAACTGTTAGCGTAAGGCAAAAATGAAGGAAGCTGTAATAGCGTTGGAGAATGTACTCTTGCGTATTCATCCACGCAGAAACCATATGAAATTGAAGTGGTGTTAGCAGATGCTGAGTGCACACACACAGACACACTCAGATGGCTTCCTGGATGTTTCATTCATTAATAGATCCATTAAGAGTCTTTTAATTACACTTTGTTCTCCCGCAGAGACACTTCGGTCCCGACCGCACCACACTTCCCCCTCCCTTCCCATCGTACCGCCCATCACTTTTTCTGCTGATGAGGGAGTCCCTGAAAGCACAGAGCGGCCCTGCCCATCCTCAGAACCGTCGCAGGGGGCCCCACAATGCAATTAAGACGAAATCCCAACCTCTGCGAATCAGTCTGTGACAGGAGTCTGAATTATAAGTGAATGTGTGTTGAGTCAGCACAATCAGAACTCAGGGGGTCCACGCAAACATTCTCACTCCTCCATCAAACCAAATATGAAGATGGGAAAACGGATTAATGACGAGCGAGCATGGATAGATGAAATCTGGAAGAGGACGGAGAGAAATAGAGAGAGAGAGAGGTTCAAGTTAATGGAGCTGCAATCTGCTAGCTAACGCCTCAAGACATTGAGATGAATTGATGGGAATAATACAGGCAGGGACAGAGGATAAGCTGAATCACAGAACGTTAATGACCATGTTAACTTTTGGCAGAATGTGAATCAAAATGAGGATGAAGAGAGGGTTTGAAGAAATATTTTTTTGAGAAAATAGCCATTAACACATAGACACTACTCCCTCTTTCTTATAAACATACAAACATCCATTGCGCTCTCTCAACCATCTTGCCAAGAACTGACTATAAACTCTCTTGCTCTGTATCCGTCTAGTTCTGGAGAGGTTATGTCTGTCAACTTGAATCAAAATTCAAAACAAACTCTATTTTAGCTTGTGCAACAGAATGTTATACCACTCACATAAAATGTTTTTTCTTTACTGCTTTAAGTTAATTATAATGAAACTACATATACACTGTTCAAAAGTTTAGGTTGGTTAAGATTTTTGAATATCAACACATAAATAATACAAATATGTAGAATGTACAATCTAAATGCATATAAACAGACACCTTTACCTTCCAGAACACCCTCCTTCTTCAACTCTACCATTTCTCTAGTGTCCAGGGGGAGCTCATGCTTGAGCCCCTCTGTTAGGGACAGAAACATGTACTTGTCGACATTTTGCCTTCTATAGATTTACCCAAATGGTAAACTAGTGTTTAGTTCAACCCTGAATTGAATTTTCAGACGTCATTTGGAGATCCTGAATTAATTAAGACTAGCTGTAATGAACTGGAACTACATTCACCCTGCCTCTATGGCTAAACTGTGCTCACGTATCACGTGTGCTTGGTCAAATAGCATTAAAAGGAACATATGATGAAAAATCTTTTTAAATAATTGACTCTGATGTAGTACTCTATGTAAAGACACTGTGATTTTAAACTGGAAACTTATTTGCAGTTTTATAATTAAACATTTGTAGATTGCTTCTGGAAGTGTGGATGCCAATTTTTAATGATCCCTGATCACGTCAGGCCAGCCTTAAAAGACTCCATGGCACATTTCAGCACAGATTCCTTTGTGATCCCACCACAATGTAATGCAGGCTCTGCAATGAAGCTGTTATTGAAAAATAGTGACAACTGGATACTAGACATGACAACATTGTATATCATTTCTTAAATGACATACATAAACATCATAAAGGAACAACAGCAAAATGGCCCATTTAACCCACTTGACAAACTTATAAAATGAAACCATTAAATAAATAAATAAATAAATAAGTAGTCTCAAATTTAAGTCAAATATCATCATTTCAGTTTTTAGCAATTCGTAATCTCAGTAAAATCTCACTGTTACTCTCTTCATATGTAATATATTAGCCATAAAATCTAAAAGCTGTTTACCGCACACTGTCTACAGTTATGCCAAGAGCTGCTCATTTCCTTGCAATCAACACACACATCTTTATTTCTTTCTGTGCATGGATGGGCAGTTCATATTTTTTGCCATTCTCCACTCATCTCTTATTTTATCAGGATAGATATCAATAAATGTTTTCCTGCAGAAAGAATGGAAACCCCATGGGCAATCTGTCAGTATACAGTAAATATGTTCAACTGTGACATGTTTTATGTGCATGAAGGGAACCTGTTTGTGCGTGAGAGACTGAAGGGTGTTTAAATATTTCTTATTCTTTTTATTTCACCTTAAAGAAAAAAGACTTCTGTATAATTTAAATTTGTTGTCTTATACTTTTAGACTCCACAGAATGCATCCATGCAAACAACAAACATACTGGATACACAACAACCAGCATCTACATGCAACTGTACTCATCGCACATACATCACCCATGAGACACACACATGCGTGGTCAAGCACACACATGTGTCTTGATCAGTCCACACAGCGGGCATAACTACCATACTGATACACAGATAGTCCCATGCTCCCCTCTAGGGTCTCTATAAGTCCAGTGTACTCTAAAAATATAAACACTCTCAACAGAACATCTTTTAACGACAGACAGCACTCAAATAGAGTACAGTCATAATACTCTTTTCTACTTTCTTTCACATCTCATTTATTCTATAGTTAGAAGTTTTATATTTTGTTTAGGACAAACTATTACCAATGATAAAGTTAATAATTCAAAATAAAAATAAGTCATATGAAGAACTAGATATTTAAATAACACCAGCTGAGATTAAAGGGATAGTTTACTCAAAAATGAAAATGCTGTCATTAATTACTCACCCTCACGTTGTTCCAAACCCCTAAAACCTTTGTTCATCTTCGGAAAACAAATTAAGATATTTTTGATGAAATCTGAGAGGTTTCTGACCCTGCATATACAGCAACGCAACCACCATGTTCAAGACTCAGAAAGGTAGTAAGGACATCGTTGTGCACAAAGAAAACAAAAACACCCACAACAACAAACATTTCAACTAAAATAATGCCAATAGCATTAGTGCTATCAAAATGATTATAAAACTAAATATTAAGTGTCTACTTCGGCCATCTGCATTCTGCGACGGTCCACACACCCGCTCATACAACTGGTTGAGTTGTGCACGAGATGGAGCGGAATGCAGAAAAAGAAGTACACCCAGGCCTTAACACACGATAAAGATAATAGAAAGCCAACGTTATGGTGGTCTGCTTATTTATTTTTGATCTGAGAGACACAAGGGTACACTGGGGTCACAGTGAAGAGCGAAGACCTTGGCAAAGTCATGGACTGTTGAGCGACTGACACATTCACACGTATGCTAGCAATGAGTCTGTTAAAAGCAGTGTGTGCATTACATAAGATCAAGAGAATTCTTTCCCCCTCTCTAACACACCTGTTATCAAACCTGCCTTGTAAACTTGAGATGCGTGCAGAGGTAAACATACACATGCACATAAACACTCACACACACAAGAGACGCCGGGATTAATCGCCCCCAGCAGGTGTGAACTTCTAGGAAATGTACGACATGTGAGTTTCCTTGTATGAGGTGCTGTGAGTGTTTGTATGCGCTTGTGCGGGTCTTTCTGTCTACGCATGTATATTTGATTCACAGAGGAGTTTAACCTGAGACTCAAATCCAAACAACCTAACACCTCTCTGGAACACAATGACATTTCTGTTTTAGGACGCCGTGCTCTAAATGCATCAAGTGTTGTCTGTGTGTGTGTTAAAGGGGAATGAGGGCTCATAGCTGCTAAACAGAGCATTTGAGTTGAAGCCAGTCAATACAACAACCAACTACAAGAGACTACCTTTTATTATGTGTGATGAAGTGTTAGTCTATACTGTACTACGGTGGCCGAGAAGTGCAAAAGAAATCACGATTCTGAAAACAAAATAACAAATTACAAACGCAAATGCAAATCTAAAAAACAAAATAACAATTCAGAAAAGACAACAACAATTCCGAAAACATTATAACAATAAGAAAACACAATGACAAATCCGAAAACAAAATAACAAGTCAGAAAATACAACGACAAATCAGACAAACCGGTAGACAAACTTAGACAAACAAAAGTCAAAATAGCTTTTTGGAAAATAGGATTTTGTGCTATGTATACTACTTGTTGCAAATAATGGAATTATCTGCACCTCAGCATTGTAGTAAAAAAAAACAAAAACAAAACACAGTATGCAATAATAACGTATTGAGTGAAAATTATAATTTTAATTCAAATGGATGCCACATTATTGGTACAATAAAGCTCTCCCTACACCCACCCTAACCCTACCCGATACTTTATTTTCAACTTTTGGATTATTTCCTTAATTTTTATTGAAAATAAATGCCTTTCCGATGCGATACGAGATTTGAAAAGGGAGAAAAAAAAAGTTTGGAACTCGAACCCTGGTCGATCGCCAGTCCAAAAACACAATGACACACACTCTATCATCTGCACCACTAGAGCTGATGCTTTAATTGACTCTGCTGTTCTTCTTCTGGTTCTTCCTGTACACCTTGATTGACAGATGTTTCGTCCAATCAGCGATGAGTAATCTCTTCCCAAACCAATGGCGCTGTCTCAAACTATACCTACCTCTTCCGGTTTGTCGGATTTGTCATTGTGTTTTCTGAATTGTTATTTTGTTTTTTAGATTTGCATTTGAGTTTGTAATTTGTTATTTTGTTTTCAGAATCGTGATTTGTTTTGCACTTCTCGGCCACCGTACTGTACAGATTTCATTTAGTATTCACTTTGACATTTTCTCAATTACCCCTTTGTGTTCAGTGGAAGAAATCACATGGTTTTTGAGAGACATAAGGACCATATATGATGGCAGAATTTTCTATGTAAGGTAGAAATTCGAATTTGGCAATTACACCCTGCTCTCAATCAAAAAACACATTGGTTTCCCAACACTTACTAAACTAAAATGCCAGCTGAAAGCCATCAGCAAAGGAAATTTATAGTTGCCTAGCGAGACTTCAGCGGAATAACAGTAGATAAACATAATCATGCAC
This sequence comes from Barbus barbus, assembly GCF_936440315.1. Lineage (NCBI taxonomy): Eukaryota > Metazoa > Chordata > Actinopteri > Cypriniformes > Cyprinidae > Barbus > Barbus barbus. Next base: position 6,666,467 of record NC_136730.1, read on the forward strand.
ACAGTGCCACTGATGGCAGATGTGGCATATTTTACATACCTTAGTATGTGTGTATATTCAATTGGAATATCAGAAGGAGTTTACTGTGATCCACAAAAGATATTTTCAGATATATTTCCTCATATATTTAAATATGAGGAAAAATATAAACTAAAATTAACTTATGTGGAATTTCAAATGTATTTAATGCTTGAATTTAAGAATGTTTTATCCCGTTTGCTATATTGTAAAATCCAACAAGTTAAGGTAACTAAAACCATTTGAGGAAACTGATTGCCTTAAACCATTTAAGTTTAAAATCTATATTTACTGTATGTGAACTTCTTATTCCATTTGAGCCCACCAAAAGATAATTTTTCTTAATATTAAATTAAACTATAAATCCAGTCAAATAAATTGTGTAGCCGAGACTTGAATAAAAGGCTGTCATACGTGCAAGCCGTTCCGGCGGATGACGTAGGACTAGATATGCTAGTCTCGCGAGTTTGTTTACAGGAGCAAAGGAAGCAAACTTTCCTTACTTAAGCAAAGGAAAAGAGTTTCCTCTTAGCTTAAATCAAAATCCTCCAACATTTTTTTTTTTTTTACAAATCCTTATTTTGTGCTTCTAATTCGTGACCGGCGTTTTATTTTGTTCTCTCTCCACGTTCGTCACTAATTGAGCAACGCCGACGTCAACGTCGTACACGGCAGTTTCCGTGTACGACAGTCAGCGGAAGTGAGAAAAAAGGGTTTATTATGTTTGAAATATGGAGATTTTTCTTACAAAAATGCATGGATTCGCTACAGGAGGCCTTTATTCACCCCCTGGAGCCGTGTGAGGCATGTTTTATTAGGATGCGCACGCTTTATTTCACGTCTTCTGGACTGCTGACAAAAAGCAGCCGGTTACCCCATTGTAAGACTTGGGGGGGGCAGGACAATTTTTAATATAACTCCGATTGGATTCGTCAGAAAGAAGAAAGTCATATACACCTAGGATGCTTCGAGGGTGAGTAAAACACAGGCTAATTTTCATTTTTGGGTGAACTAACCCTGTAATAATATGAGTGCTATTAATACTCAATAGTGAGAATTGGTCTCTATACTAAAGTGATATCAAATCATTAAAAAACTTTAATTAAAATCTCTAGCAATGAATTGTCAGTACCTAGCAATAGCAAGCACACATGCATGTATTAACACAATTAATGGAGCTGATTACATTATGCTATATTGTGCACAGTCATTGTTTTTTAAATAAAGCATCATATAGTCTAATGTTCTGTGGCCTATCCTTGACCTAACCACAGGCTCTACTCTTCACCATATTGGTAACCCACAAAAACAAACCCTTTGAAATCCCAATATAACAGATCATTAAACACTAACAGATCTCCCCTTGTATTAATCTTGTGCAAAAACACACAAATTGAATTCGAATTTCATTCAGATTTGAATGGTGCAAAATCTTAAATTAGAAGACCTGTGTAGCATATAACGTGTTATACATTAATGTGTCTATCTACATTATATATTGCAGAGACAGGTTCCATGTTATTGTGATACTATGAATAATCCAGAGATATCATTCAACATTCAATTCTACTATATATATACAGCACAGTTTTCAAAGCTTTGAGCCTTGTGCTGTGTGCTTTAAATTGTTCTGTGCATCTGTTTCCTCTTATGTAGGGCTAAGGTTACACCTCACCTTAACTATGCTCTCAATGCGTTTAAATTGTTGATGCCTCTTCTCTTGTTAAGTTGGTCATCTTGTGTTGGGTTACACTACCAAAAACAGAAGAAGCTCTCAGTGTGTTTCTGTTTGCGCATATGACCTTTGCTAAGGTCCCTCTGCGAGTTTGGCAGGAAAGCGTCGAGGTCACATTAAGAGTGGAAGAACCGTTCCAAATAAAACACACGTAACAACAGCAGTATTCTATCAGCATGTCTCTGTCCCAGTGACAAAGGACAGAACATTGGATCATGTTTACAACCACATCTGAGCCATATATAAAACCCTTTCATGCTCCCACCTCAGCCATTCAGATCACTCTTCTTTGTTGTTAATCTCTGCATATCTACTGCTTCTAAAAACAAAAAACTGTCAACATAATTCAGCCAGAGGGGCTATTTCAGCATCAAAAGACTGTTTCGATTGTACCCACAGGAATATATATAAAGCTTGTGGTACAGGAGAGGCTGTCTCAGAGCTATAGGAATACACATCTCTCATTGGCTGCATATATTACGTGGTTATCGCCAGCACAATAATGCTTTTACCCAGCCAGAGATCTCAAGGCATACATTCAACCCACTCTCATAACAGCTATAAGAACCACCATAATCTTGCCCTCCCTTACATCGAAAATAGAAACATTTGCATCAGAATGTTATTCATGTGTTTTGTAGTATATTGTACTATCAACCCGCAACTTGTAAATGGTAAACTCACCACATTTTGCAATCGAATTCTATATTAACTAACAAACAACTACATCTACATTGTCAAGCATAAATTTACCAAAACATAAATTCATCAATTAAATATAATTGGTGGTGATACTTGTGTGCAAAATTGATCTGCCCAATCAATAATAGTGTAAAAAGCCTTTTGGCCTTTAATAATTGATCTAAAATATTTTAGCTGACCTGCCATACTGACATCCCTAATTCACAAAAAAATGTGATTTACAGTATAAAGAAATTATACTCACCATATGGTGCAGAGCTGCTATGCTGACTTTAGTGGTTGCACATCGTAATATTTCCAGCATGTGTCACTTTTTAATTGATGAGGCTCCTGGTTGCTGTCGTTGACCAGTTTTGTAAGTGTCTAGCTAGCTAATCTATGTCCAAAAATATTTTATTATTATGCAAAAGGGATACCTCATCCAAAAATGAAAATTATTTCATTTACTCTCATTTAGTTCCAAACCTTTATGACTTACTTTCTTCTGCAGAATATGAAATAAGATATAAGATATAGTGAAAACTATCTTTCTCTTTGTTCTATACATAATGAAAGTCAGTGAGTGCAATGATTTTTGTACCTCGTTGACACTCATTGTACAAGTTAAACAGTTTAACCATTTTTCAAAATACAAAGAACAACACAAGGATGAGTAAATGATGACATAATTAGTTTGAATCATTTTTGGGTGGATTATCCTTTTAAAACCATAATTGTCTAATGGGAAAAGAAAATTTTTATAGACAGAAACTGATGGATATAATGGATAAATGTCAAATAAGCACACCAGCTTACAGATTTAACTTCTTTACAATTTACATTTCAGATGCTCTTTCCTGCGACCTAATTTGATTTGTAAACTAAATTTACAACAACAAATAACCACGACACACATTTAAACAACTACAACACACATATTTTTATGAGAAGCTCTTCAAAGATAGGAGGTCACCCAGACTCTGATTGCCCAGTACAATTTACATGTGCCTGATAAAAAAACATCTAGCACTCAATCAATATAAAACAAAGCACGAGGCAGTGACCTACCACTATCCTGGGATGGAGAAAACAGTGACAGAAAGAAATAAAGAGGAGGAGGAAACACTATCTATCAAACAGCAGAGCTTATGATGGATGCTGTAGAGTTTCAGGCCAGCATTAACATTTATACATGCTCCAATAACAGATTTAACAGCACCATTCAATAAAACACCACCAAATCCCATAAACTTACACTATAGGCTATACGTTATGGCATATTAGAGTCCTTTTACGAAGGACTGTCATCTAACATTCTTCTATCACATACCTCATGGGAGATTTTAGATTTGTGACACTCTGCAAATTCACAGAAGTCACTGTATTATTCATATAAATCAGGTAAAAATATGATGACCAAAGGCCCGTTCGCACTAAGGATGATAAATATAACATTAACAATGAAGATAAGGTTTTTCAAAATCATTATAGTCCACATTACAACTATGACAATATTGGCACAGAGGAACGATATCCTTGGAATCACTTTCAGAGCTGATAAATTATAAAAACAATAGCATTTAAAGCTACACACGACAAAACTGCAGCACGCACTTAAACAAAACATTGTTGTACTGCGTTGTGTGGATGTTAATATAGCTATCGTTATAGTTATCCTACAGTTCTTGGTGTGAACAGGCCTTAAGTGCTTCTTTAGCCAAACAGAGTTAAACAAAACACTTCATTATAGTAAAGCTGTTAATCTGCGAGCACACAATTGAGTACAGAAAAGAGAAAGACAGAAGGTGAATACATGTTGTCACCTGGGCTACTAACAGCCGAGAAGAAAGAATTATATCCACATACAAACACAGTTTAATGAGCTTGAAGCCAGTAGTCTAGAGTTGCCCCATAACAGCAGAACAATATCCCAGAAACAGTGCAGGCAACTTTCCCATTATACACACACAATGACTGTCCATGCCACTGTCAACAAGAGACAAACGGCCCTACCCAGCCGACATCATTACAACTTTAGACTTAAAGAAAGAAAGCAGAGAGAGAAAACACAGGAGAGCATGAACAAGAGGACAGGCTCACACAATAAGAAGAGATGCTAGGCTCTACGATAATGAGACAGAGGGAGAGTGTGGCAACGGTTCTGTGTGAGAATTGTAATGGAGAGTGTTGGAAAAGAGATGAATGAAAAGAGGAGAGCAGGACAGGAGAGTGTTATTAATGAATCAGAGGATGTTAATAAGAGGCAGACGAATGAATCACCCAGTAACAATGAAGTGCTCCAACGATCTGCAAACACCGCAACGCATACAAATATCCGTTATCAATTGCTAGTTGTCCTCCTGTCACGTTACACACACACACACACACACACACACACACACACATTCTTGAGCTGAAAGGATAACCTTTGCACAAACATCATATTTAGCTTGTCTTATGGGTGAATAATGTGTGTGTGTGTGTGTGTGTGTGTGTGTGTGTGTGTGTGTATGTATGTTCAGTCTCTGATTAGGACACTTTGCATCATTACAGTTTGCTTCAAGTTTCCTGATTAAAATCCCATTCACTATTTAAAAGTGACAAATGAACTCATCGCTCAGACTGTGTGTGTGTGTGTGTGTGTGTGTGTGTGTGAGTGTGTGTGTGTGTGTGCACCTGGTATTCATCACGTCCTGGGACCAAATGTCCCCACAAGGATAGTAATACCAGTAAATCTTAATCTTGTGGGGACATTTTTTGGTCCCAATGAGGAAACAAGCTTATAAATCATACAGCATAAAGTTTTTTGAAAATCTAAAAATGCAGCATGTTTCCTGTGAGGGCTAAGTTTAGGTGTAGGGTTGGTGTAGGGCAATAGCACATACAGATTGTACAGTATAAAAACCATTGCGCCTATGGGATGTCCCCATAAAACATGGAAACCCAACATGTCTGTGTGTGTGTGTGTGTGTGTGTGTGTGTGTTTTGGTGCAGCGTTGTGCTGGGGGGATGCGGATGACCTTGTTAAATGCTGAGTGGGCTTTTGTGATTGGTGATCGGTAGTAATTAATGTCTGTTAATCTCACCTGACACAACACTTCAGGAACATTGATGCTGATTTAATCTGTCATACAGTCAGCATCATGTGACTTTAGAGTCTAGATGTGCATCTCTTTATGTAATTACATATAAAGATAAATACTCTAATTAAATAAAAAATAACATAATATAATACAAATATGGTTTTTACCTCATTCATTCCAAATTAACAACCTCTTTGCAAACCTGCATTACTTTGTGACTGGATCACAATATAATCCAGGTTGAAATGTGCCACTCAAACTGATAAGGTCTAAGTGAAAAGATCAGGGAGTGTGCTAAAATTTAGCCACTTTTCTATTTATGGCATTTTAAAAAAGACATTCAGAGTGGCAGATTCCACAAAGAGCTACACAGCAAAAAAAAAAAAAAAGGATTCAGCTGCAACATAAAATGTGAAAAAAAAACTTTTTTAAGCATTAAATATTAGTACTTTAGGATTTAATACTCAGTACTAATATTATGTTATTATATTAGTGCTATTATTTATAAAATAATTATTACTAAACATTATATTATATTAGGTTACACTTTATTTTAAGGTGTCCTTGTTACAGTGTAATTATACATTTAAGTACTGAATAATATTAATTAACTACATCTACTTACTATAGTGTTAGGTTTAGGATTAGGGTATGGTTTATGGTTATTGCATGTAATTATACAGAATGTTGTGGTAATACTATAGTAATTACATGTAACATGTGTAACAAAGTCACCTTAAAATAAAGTGTTATATTATTTTATATTATTATATTATATTATATTATATTAGCTATAATATATCTATAATATCTATACTTATATACACTATATTACCCCAGGACCAAAAATTAAAAATGTGGACCAAATCACAATGTGCCACATTTTTTTTATCTAAATTTCTGATATCATGTAAAAATGTCAACTTCACTCCTTGCATTGAAAACAAGAATCATTCCTCTAAGCCACAACATCTTACCCCAACAGCTAATTATTTCATCAATTTAAACTTTATTTAACGGTCAACCCAAAACTGTAGCCTGAGAGATATAAGACAGAATAGGACATAAATAGACAGGAGACATAAAATGTAAGATGATTTGAAGTTTGTGTAAGATACTCTCATTCAGAATCAGAGAAGGAAAGGGAACTACAGAAGCAGACAGCACTCCATGAAATACGTACTAAGCAGCTCTTTCTCTAGTTTTGTGCTGACAGGCAAAAGTGTGCTTTTGAGGAGCCAACACTATATAAGTGCTCTCTCTCTGATCCTCTCCATCAAAAGGCTGGCAAAATCATCCAGTCAACATTAGCATAACAAAAGCACAGGATGTAAGCTTTACTGCAGCAGCCCAAGCTATACAACCCAAACTGACAGAAAACATTTCTTACTTTACTGCGCCAAATACCACCAACCGCCACCATTTTTCATAGACGTAATTACCACTTGGCGTGAGGCACTTTGCGGCAGCAGATGCCACGTTACGGGACTATGGTTTCCATGGTGATTACTGTGATTTACTTGGGATACACATGTCATAAATATCCTACCCTAGTGACATGTGCAAAGCTGGGCCCTTAGAAAGGATGGGACCCTCCGGACAGTGGATTTGTGATGACTGGATCTAGTTCAGCATTTCCCAAACTTTCTTGTCTATCCCTATACCAAAGTCCCATCATAAAGGCTCAACAACCCCTTCATCGGGATTATCATTAATATTATTAAAAATCACCATTCTAAAATGCACTTTTATTTTCAGCATATTTTGTAAAGATTTTAACAAGCACAATAGGAATCCCACTATATTCCAAGTATTCCCCACAGCCCGCTTAAGTATCTAAAATAACTCTTGTGGTCTAGTGCATAATCTGGTCCAAAATCAGCCCTAGTGAGAAAAACCCAGGTCTCACCTGTACTTCTAAGCAACATAAGCACAAATGCAAATATTCACAGGCAGTTCTTCAGACTGTTATTATCTCTGTTTGAAATGTGCCATGGGGAGCTCACTGTTCTATTTAAAAAATCTGCATTTAATGTTCCTTTAGGCCATGCAAAGTATTGTACTTTGCATTACAAAAAAATCAAGTTTCTTTTTTTTTTTAAATTAACCATTTGCTGGGTAATCCCTTCCCATGTTTTATCAAGAAAGCCAGAGGGGTCTCGAAGTCATGTACATGCTGCAAAATCACATTTATTCAACCACAAACCAAATCACTTCCTATACCTCATTTTTAAAATCATAAATATCATAATAATGTTTAATATCATAATAATAATAAATAAATAAACCTCTTTTTCCTCCTCTTTTCTGGATTTCACTTCTACTTTAAAGTAGATTGCATACTCATGTGTCTTAATATTGTGACTCATAAAGATAAATGCTTTGGATAGTCAAAAGCATCAGATAAATGAAAATTGTAAACATAAATTTAGCAATTGTCCACTTTATCAAACTCTACAGACCTCCGTGCTGTCAAGGGCAAAAAAAAAACTATGTGTAAAATTTCCAAATGTTAATAAAAGTATGTATGGGGGCAGCATTTTGCTTTTGTTTTATGCATAAAAACAGATTTATATGAAATGCAGCTTTTCATAAAGCTAACTTGACTCTACTCAATAAAGGAAAAAAGACTTTGTAGAATGCATAATGATCCCTCAGGAAAGATTAAGACACATACAACAGTTTGATTTTGTTATCCCATGATATGTTAAATTATAAGCCACGAGTCCTACATGTTACCTGCCTCTTCAATTGAATGATTTATTCAGGGTAAATGTCTCATTGGGGTTAATTATGTAAACATATGACCCCCGCACAAACACACACAAAGACACTCACAAACACATGGCTTCTAGTGGTGGGTGGGGGGACAGAAGGGAGGGAAAGACTGGAACCGCTCATAGTAAATGAGACTGTGACATTTTTATGTGCGCATGAAGGATCGCGGTGTGTATCATGTTCGTCGGTGATCGTAAATTAACAGGTGTTGTCAAAAGGGGTACAGAGACATGCAGCGAAATGATCAGGACGATTACAAAGCGATGTGCAGCTCTAGGTCCCAGACAACATAAACGCACTATATCGACACACGCTCTTCAGTAGAGACTAGACGATAGACAACCTTCAAAGTCTCAAGGATCACATTCACTCATACACACTGTGATATACAGTGGAAATGTTCATTCTTAAAGGGATAGTTCACTGCAAAAATAATCATTTGCTCACCCTCATGTCGTTCCAAACCTGTCTTTCTTTCTTCTGATGAAAATAAAAGAAGATATTTTGAACAAACTGTTTTTATCCATACAGTGAAAGCCAGACGAGTTCAAAACAACATTGAACCCCACTGACTTTTACAGTATGGATGAAAAATGGAAGAACATTGTCAAAATACCTTATTTTGTTTTAAACAGAAGAAAGAAAGCCATGCAGAATTCGAAATGACATGAAGGTGAGTAAATGATTGGTTTTGTTTGTTAAATGTCATGCCAGCAGCATCGAGAACCCAGATTGGTTTAGTTTTGATCGGTCAACAATGACACTTAACTGACACTATATTTTATATGCCACCTAAACAGCCTTATTTTTGAGCTCCCATGATCCCAGAGGTCTTTCAAAACCAATCATTCATCAGCACACATGTCATAACTCAAAGAGATTACTTATGTCCCTGTCAATCCTACATGCTAATGCCACCCTCACTATTTGAACTCAACGGAAGTCGACAGATTTAGATTACAGCAGAACTCATCTTATTTGAAGCAAGACAGAAGGTTTGAAGATTGGTTTTAGAGTGTTTTGGGCAACTCACCGGGTCTTTTTTCTACTTTTCTTCCTCGACTGCCACAAAGCCGGACTTTGGAGATGAGGATGAGGATCTGTTTCTGGCAGAGTGACTTGTTGCTCTTGGGGCAAGGCTTGCGTTTGGTGGAGATCTGTCGGTTGGCCTGGGGGTCCTTGACTTCCCTGCGCTGCCGGATCAGCGAGCTGGCGAGGGCAGCCATTTTGCTGTGCCCCGCTCACCCGTAGGGCGCAGAGGGCGTCAGTGGGCCGCCCACCTGTCCGATCACCCAGGGCCACAGAGGACAGGAGCAGGAGACAGTAGACGTTTGGAGAACAGCGGGGTCTCCCACAATAACCAAGGGGAGAATGCGTCACAACTTGGTAGGAAACAAAAAGGGGCTTGGTTTTAGAGGGGTAAAGGGGGTGGGGCAAAACAGTTGTGAAGTTCACAATAAACTTTATTTGTTTCTTTGGCTATAAAATAGTCCCTGGAATGCAAAACTCCTGGTGTTGTGATTCTGATGAACGGCAGCTGTCGTTGTTGGGATTGTTTGCTGTATTTCAGGTCTCGTTATACAGCATACGGACTGGAATAGTGGCAGCTGATGATCCATGGAGCCGTACTGGAATTCTGGAAGATAAGTGAGCCATCACAGCACCACCATACCCTCTAACCGACTCTATGCCTGAAGCTTCGAGCTCCCAGAAGCCCTGGTCTCTCCCTTCCCTGCCACGATTTACTGTGGGATCGATCTTCAGAAATCACCCGGCTCAGAAATCATTCTGCGAGTTCAGAAAAAAGGCATAAATTGTCCAATTGCTTTATCCGTACGGCTCCACATATCAGTGAGATCCTCGTAAAATGGAGACGATCGACGGATGCATAAAACAAACTAAAATACAGATCCTACTGAGAAAAGGAACAATATCCTGAGACAATCTTAGAGAAACTCCATTACCTGATTCCGAAGTATCGCATCCAAGACACCGTGACTACAAAAACACCAAAAACAAAGACAGACACACTGAGTAAAAGTCAAGAACTGGTGTCGTCAACCCTGGACTTGTCTGTGGATAATCAGATGGATAAGGATGAAAGGAATCGGAAGTTCTCTCCCTTCTCAGCCCTTCTGACATTCCCCTTTGCTCCTTCTCCCTAAGCTCCCGAGAGAGTGTTTGTAAATTCCAAGGGCTTCCGCAGATAGAGGTGACATTCATGAACGAGTGAGAGCGCAGGAGAGCGGAGGGGAGCACCAAGCCTCCCCCAGACTCCCGTAAGGCAACCAGGCAGAACACTGAGGAACTCGTAGCTCCGTGTCCTTCACACCACTTGAGAGGAGAGGTGGGAGGGAGGCACGAATGGAGGGATGAAACGAAGGAATGTTAAGGATGGATGGTGCACATATCTGTTTGTCCGGCTTCACATGCTGTAAAGGTCCCGTTTGAAGAAGGTCCCCAGGAGCTGTCGGGTTTGTCCCAGCGCTCCTGTCTTCAGTTTTAGCCCAGTTTTCACTGCTTAAAGTATTCTCACCCCTGCAGGCGTGGGTAACAAGGTCTCTTCAGCAAGGCACCTCTGAATCTGTGCGAGAATGTGAGAATTTATGTGTGTGTGTGTATGAGAGTGATTGAGAGAGTGTGTGAATGTGTGACTCTCCGTCTCTCTTTTTTGCTCTCCCTCCCGTCCCCGCTCACAGTGAGTTACAGAGCCAACACTGGCAACATGCTTTGCTTTGCTCCCTCGTTCTCTCTTTCCATCTCTTTGTAAACCCTCCCCTTACCTTTTTTCTCCCCTCCCTCTCTGTCACTCAGAACCCTCCTTCTTTTCCGATCACTCAAAATCCCTCCTTCTCTTCATGTCCTCACACACACCCCTCTCATTCCTCTATTCCCTCCCCCCTTCTGTTCTCTCTCTCTCTCTTTCTCGCTGGCTGCTGTTGTGGTCTGGAGCGTTAAAAAATTAAACCTGCCTCATGCTTCCTTAAAGCGACAGATGAGACAGCGAGAGAGCGTGAGAGAGAGAGAAAGAGGGAGGGAGGGTGAGAGAGTCCTTATTTACACTCTGTACCACAAACATAAACACACATGCCACTTAAAGTAACAGATGTGAACAATAAAATACTGATTAAAGTATTGTGAACTTACATAAATGCAACAAACACACGCTTAGAGACAAAAGTCTCACAGTTCTAAATAAGACAATATGAATCTATTTTTATGCGTGCCTACACCAAGGGTTGGTGCCAAATGTTTATTGAAAATGTATATTAAATTTCAGTTCAGTTCCTGAATTTGAATTTGAATTGAAGAAGCAAACAGGATGCAGAACTGCATTTTAAATGTTAACTGTAAAGTAGTAGAATTAAAATGCAACATTCAATATTTTTTTTACCTAGAAAAGCAAAACAGAAAGAGACAACGTTAGAATGACAGATAGAACAATAGAATGATAGATAGATAGAGAGAGAGAGAGAGAGAGAGAGAGATGGATGGATGGATGGATGGATGGATGGAGGGATGGATGGACAGACAGACCAACAGACAGACAGACAAATAGATGCAAGGAAAATGTACATTAAAAAGAAATTCTGCTTGCCACCATCAGTCTTAAACCATCCCACATCTGTCTCTCAAATGTTACCTGGAATACAAAATAAATTATTCACTTTATTTTTATGCCCCACCTCTATTGCTCTCCCTTTTTCATACTCAATTCATCACATTTCCTCTCATATTCATGTCTGAGCTGATAAAAACAAAATGCATTCAACTTAGACAGAAAAGCAGGAAATTGACTTGCGTCAGCAGCTTTTTAACGCTTTTTAAAGGACAGGAATGCTCTAAAAACACCCTTTAAAACACACGCTGTGAATACTAAATTTAATACCTCTTCCTTTTCTCCTTCTGTGCCTCAGTTCAGTGGGGAAACATTTAGCTGGGTGAGCAGCAGCAGTATGCACACAGGTTGAATGGGGCTCTGATCCCTTCACCAGCAGCCTAATTCAAATGAGTGTTATAATAAGGTTTTATAACCCACAGCAAGTTTGAATTAGTCATGGCCTGTGACGCCTCTATTTGCGTGTTGCTCTGCCGCCAGCGCACTTATTGATGCAGTGGAGGATTTTCTTTCTAGGCACAGAGTCAAAGCCATTTTAATCAGCAGAGTTATAACTATGGCATCCAGTGGTGATGTTGAAGAGAGACGAGTCGACTAAGACAAGCAAAACATCTTGGAAAGGACAAAGACACACAGAGGACTGAGAGATGACCATGACATGAACAGATACATGTAGCCATTTCTTTATTGTCAAAACCACTAACATTATGTTACTAGGTTGTCCAGTCTGACAGAGATGATTATATTCAACTGAGACCCCAGAGAACCTGAGGTGAGCGTGTTTGTCAGGTTTTTGCTTTGTATCATCATCATCATAATCTTAAATATCTCAGCCATATATGTCAGCGTTTCTATAACATCCTTAAAATAATAAAATAAAATTTCTGTAAGGGATGAAGTTCACTACAAAAACAACAGAAATCAATAGAAAGTTACCACTGTTATTGAACAAAACAAATGTGTTTGTGTGTATGTCTATGTGGGTCTGTACACCAAAAAGTTACTGCTGCAGTCTTTGTGATGTCTTTGAGGAAATTTTGGGTCTTACTCAAGGGTAGGGCATAACCGAACGTATTTCTTTTTTGGCAAATGTGACTGCTTTAATTTTAATAGTGCATGTCCAGTGAAGGATGGAGACTGCACTGGCAGAGAGGACAGACCTCTTCCATTTTAATCAGTCTGTTAAAACACAGCACTAAACTCCTGCTGTTATATGGACTTCATGACTATAGTATATACTGTAGATTGCAAAAAGCATTATAAAGCAGTATACACACAAACATTCATACGCATTTTTTCAACCCTCTAATTCAGTCTGATAATTTACCAACAGACAGATATGCTCTGTGTCAAAACCTAGGGAGATTCCTACTTAGACAGCAATTTTAGATATCATATGCATGAAACTGCAGTGAGGCAGCTTTGCATGTATCTTTTATAGTGCACTGTGACAAGCTTGACAAATAATTCCCCATCAAGATGGCAAACAGAAATGCTGCATTTAAATACATATTTTTTTCATTCAGCATTGAATAGTGCTGTTAGGAAATATTTTCAGATAATAAAAAATGTATACTGATCTAATTAGCATTTATATGTATAACGCTTATGCATTTTGGCATATTGACAGAATCTAAAATGTAAAGGTATTCATGTACACAAAGCTTTAGAAACAAAATAATCTTTATTTATCATTTTACGAGCTCCTATCCCAATTCCATTCCTTTCTCATGAAATATACCAATACATTTTAAAGGAATAGTTTACCCAAAAATGAAATTTTGTTGAAAATTCACTTACTTTTGGATGACTTGCATCCAAGATGTAAATTTAGTCTCTTCGTTGGAACAGATTTGGAGAAATGTAGCATTGCATTACTTGTTCATCAATGGACCCTTGGCAGTGAATGGGTGCCGTTAGAATGAGAGTCCAAACAGCTGATAAAAACATCACAATAATCAATGAGTCATTCACATAACTCCAGTCCATCAATTAATGTCCTGTAAAGTGAAAATCTGTGTGTTTGTAATAAACAAATTGATTGCGAGGGGCTTTTTAACTTTAAACTGTTGCTTCTAGTAGGTTGTTCATATGTAAAATTCTTATGTTGTAGATTCTATCAATAATGAACTTTTCAAAAATGTATGTGCGCTAGAACCACACATTACATAAGAATATCCAACATTACTTGAAAAATTACATTCCCCTAATACACATTGTTAAAAAAAAGTTTAATTAAAAGTGTGTTAGAACTTTAATTATTGATATGATTACTAAAAATACACAGAAATAAAATAAAATGCAAATTGAACATAAAATAAATTCAAAAAGTCTCATACAGTATATGCAATAATGAAGAAAGTCTCTCCTCTCTCTTCCTCTCTCTTGCTTGCTCAAACACACTAAAAGTCATCTGTATTTCATAAAGACTGGAACAGATTTAAAGGTTTAAAGATCTACTTTAGACGCAGACTGTGTCTGTCAGAGAGATTAGGGAGTGAATACTTCTCGGGAAAGTCTCAGTGGAACACGCCAAAGACCACATCCAAGTTAATTTCTCCTCAAATGTGTTCACTGAGCAAACACTCCCTTGAGAGAGTGATCATTGTGCCTAGGGAAAGACTCTTCTGATTAAGACTTTATAAGTGTGTCCTTAGCTCAGGGACACTTCCGAATAGGTCACAAACCACAGAGAAACACACTCACAGTATCTTCCCTGACTAAATGTAGCTTCAAGAAGACGGTATTAAGCCAGAAATTTAGTTCAGGAAAGTCCAAATACTTTTACCAACTGCCTGCGCTTCCAAATCCATTCCAGGCAGCACCAGGCTGCTCTCTATGGGAAGAGCATCAACTGTAATCTGCTCCTTAGGGCCTTGGAAGGAAAGATTGGAGGAAAAAAAACACAGAACGGAAGCAGTGAAAGAAAAAGAAGGAAGACAGTGCTGGGTAGAGGTAATTAGCATAATGCTTAATCTGTAAACATCTATGGTAGTGTAGAAAGACAGAGAGCAAGGTAGAATGAGAGGGAGGGAGAAAGTGCTGAGCCATTGAAGTCTGCAGTTTATTCTAAATGGATGACACACATTAGGAAGGTGGAGAAAATTGAGGGGAAAGGTGAGAGAAAGAAAGAATGGAAGGAAAAGGAAGGAAGGAGGCCTCAAGATGAATATAACTGTTCAAAAGTTTGGGGTCATTAAAAATTAATGCTTTTATTTAGCAAGCATGCATTAAACTGATCTTAAGTGACAGTGAATATTTTTTACAAGGCTACAAAATATTTATTTTTAAGTAACTGTCTATTCAACCAAAAGAATCCTGAAAATAGTCAATGCCAAGTGCCAAAAATATTAAGCAGCAACTGTTTTCAACATTCATGATAATACATTTCTTGAGCATCAAATCAGCATATTAGAATGATTTCTGAAGGATAATGTGATGCTGGAGTATGGCTGCTGAAAGTTTGACTATGCCATAACAGGAATAAATTACATTTGAAAATATATTAAAATAGAAAACAGTTATTTTAAATTGCAATACTTTACAATTATTACTCTTTACTGTATTTTTTTTATCAGGTGATAAGAGACTTCCTTGAAAAACATTAAAATAAATGGCAGTGTAGATATGGAAGTCAAAAGAACTTCCTTTGTAACACTTAAGAGTGTTTGTTTTGCACGAATCGCATATATGCAGTTCTAAATGAATGTCTGAAAGAGACATGTTCGTCTAAATCACAATACAAGAAACAGCTGGTTACCTCACTCTAGTCACAATCCTTCCGGTATAAAGAGGAGATACAGCAAATTGTAGATAATTGTATAACTCAGTGGGAACACTGCTCTGATTGTTCTGTAGGAGGAAGGAGCCCTGGTGAGTTATATTTCAGATGGAGTGATGGCTCAGCAGCAGCTTCTGAGAAAGAAAAACCCATAAAACGCAATATGTTTTCCTACACGAGCAATGAGCTACAGGCAAAAAGACACTAAACTATACAGTAGGCACACAGACAGCAGTGTTGGGCAGTAGTCAAGTCAAGTCAAGTCACCTTTATTTATATAGCGCTTTTTACAATGCAAATTGTGTCAAAGCACTGCACAATATCAAAAAAGGAAAATAATGTGTCAATAAGTTTAAATAGTGTCTTTGCAATCAGGTCAACGATATCGCTGGAAATGAAGCGTCCCCAACTAAACAAGCCAGAGGCGACAGCGGCAAGGAACCAAAACTCCATCGGTGATAGAATGGAGAAAAAACCTTGGGAGAAACCAGGCTCAGTCGGGGGGCCAATTCTCCTCTGGTCAAACAAACCAGCAGTTCAGTTCCAAACTGCAGCAAGTCAGATTGAATGGGCTCAGCTGGTTCCAGTGGTCTTTTCCGATGGCTGTCTAAGTGGCGGGGTCCTCAATGGGGATCTGTCTCTGGCGTTCATCCAGGTGTCTGGCCTCTGCCTACGATCAGGGACACATACGTCATCTCCAGGCGCTGATCCTCCATCTCAGGTGTTCGGTCATCTCAGATCATGTAATGGTTGGATCCAGACTGAAGTTCTGTAATTCCTAGTTACCACGGGAAACGGAGAGACAAGCAGAGACATGATTAGCGTAGCTGCTGTTCCATCTAAGCAAAAATAAATTGTTCAACCCAAGCTAAAGAATAATAATAATGTACGTCTGATCAGATATAACTGCAGTACAAGATTATAAGATGCATTATGTGAATGCTTGGCTAAAGCGATGTGTCTTTAATCTAGATTTAAACAGAGAGAGTGTATCTGAACCCCAAATGTTATCAGGAAGGCTATTCCAGAATTTGGGAGCCAAATGTGAAAAAGCTCTACCTCCTTTAGTGGACTTTGCTATCCTAGGTACTACCAAAAGTCCAGAGTTTTGCGACCTTAGAGAGCGGGTTGGATTATAGCGAGGTAGAAGACAAGTTAGGTACGCAGGAGCTAAACCATTTAGGGCCTTATAGGCAAGTAATAATAATTTGTAAATGATACGGAACTGAATAGGTAGCCAGTGCAGAGACTGTAAAATCGGAGTAATATGATCATATTTTCTTGATCTGGTAAGAACTCTAGCCGCTGCATTTTGGACTATCTGTAGCTTGTTTATTGAAGATGCAGGACAACCACCTAGCAGTGCATTACAATAGTCCAGTCTAGAGGTCATGAATGCATGAACTAGCTTTTCTGCATCAGAAACAGGTAGCATGCTTCGAAGCTTAGCAATGTTCCTGAGATGGAAGAATGCTGTTTTTGTAACATGGGAAATATGATTTTCAAAGGACAAGTTGCTGTCTAAAATAACACCCAGATTTTTGACTTTAGAGGACGTAACAGTGCATCCGTCTAGTTGCAAATTATAATCCACGAGATTCTGTGTACTGTTTTTTGGTCCAATAAGTAATATCTCTGTCTTATCTGAATTTAGTAGGAGGAAATTATTGGTCATCTAATCTTTTACACTTTTTACACAATCTATTAGCTTAGATAGTTGAGAAGTTTCATCTGGTCTTGTTGAGATATATAATTGAGTATCATCAGCATAGCAATGAAAACTTATCCCGTGTTTTCTAATAATATTTCCAAGGGGCAACATGTAAATTGAAAATAGCAGAGGACCTAGGACAGATCCTTGTGGTACTCCATACTTTACTGGTGATAATTGAGATGACTCCCCATTTAAATGAACGAAGTGGTAGCGATTGGACAGGTAGGATCTAAACCATCTTAAAGCCTGTCCTTGAATACCAATATAGTTTTGTAATCGATCTATGAGCCTATAGTGGTCTATAGTGTCAAACGCAGCACTAAGATCAAGTAATACTAGCAATGAGGTGCAGCCTTGATCTGAAGCAAGTAGTAAGTCGTTCGTAATTTTAACACGTGCAGTTTCTGTACTATGATTGGAACTGAAACCTGATTGAAATTCTTCATAGAGATAATTTTTTTGCAAAAAGGAGCATAATTGAGTAGACACAACTTTTTCTAAAATTTTTGACATAAACGGAAGATTTGAAATGGGTCTGTAATTTGCCAGTTCATTAGAATCTAGTTGTGGTTTCTTAATAAGAGGCTTAATAACCGCCACCTTGAATGGTTTTGGGACGTGACCTAAATATAACGATGAGTTAATAATATTGAGAAGCGGTTTTTCTGCTACGGGTAACAACTCTTTCAGTAATTTAGTAGGTACAGGATCTAATAAACACGTTGTTGGTTTAGATGCACTGATAAGTTTATTTAGCTCTTCCTGTCCTATAGTTATAAAGCACTGCAGTTTTTCTTTGGGTGCGATGAATGAAGCTGAAATACTAGACGCAGTAGAATCTACATTTGATATTGTATTTCTGATGTTATCTATTTTATCAGTAAAGAAATTCATAAAGTCATTACTATTTAACTGTGGGGGAATATTTAGATCGGGTGGTGTCTGTTTATTTGTTAATCTAGCCACTGTGCTAAATAAGAACCTTGGATTGTTTTGATTATTATCTATGAGTTTGCGGATATGCTCTGCCCTGGCAGCTTTTAGAGCCTGCCTATAGCTGGACATACTGTTTTTCCACGCAATTCTAAAAACTTCTAATTTAGTTTTTCTCCATTTGCGCTCAAGAATATGAGTTTCTTTCTTGAGAGAATGGGTATAACTGTTGTACCATGGCGCAGTACGTTCTTCTCTAACCTTTTTCAATTTGAGGGGGGCAACAGCTTCTAATGTATTAGAGAAGATAGTGCCCATGTTGCTAGTCATTTCGTCTAGTTGATGCGTATTTATGGGTACACAGAGTAGTTGAGATAAATCAGGCAGGTTATTTGTGAATCTGTCTTTGGTGGCTGGAACAATAGTTCTGCCCGGACGATAACGCGGAGCCATATAACTAATATCAGTAATAGGCAGTAGCTACCCAGCAGGGAACGTTCTCAGATCTTTGACCAATGTTCTGGCAAGGTGCTCTCAAATTTACAAACAAATGTTTTTGCACTAATATTAACAGAATGTTTGTGAAAAGTTATCTGATCTTTATAAGTCTTAGCACAAAAACATTTATACATAGATCATGGAACCTTTTTTTTAAATGTTAACCTTTTTTTAACAACTTGTCTTAGAATGTTCAAAGATCAGTCAAAAGTAAGGTTCTTGTGATGCTTGCAAAATGTTCCCTTATTTTTGTTAGTTAATGTAATTAAATGCTAATTTAGCTTATTTGGAAATACTGCAATTATTGTACAAAATCCTTTTCTATTAACAAGTAGCATGACAATACTACAGCTAGACAGGCTTGGTGGGTATTCACACAGAACATGGTTTTCCATTCCATTGCACTATTTTCCATTGTTTTTCTATACAATCATACAATAGATGGATCACGTCTCTTGCATAACAAGTTAAAGTTCAACTTTTAAAAAAATATGTCTTGAGGCCTTGCATTTTCTTCTCAATTCCACTTCCATTTCCAAAGCAAAAACACGTTCTGTATGAATAGCCCCTTAAGCTGTCCAAAAAACAAATCACTTATTCATATATAGCACTTGAAAGATTCATTTTAGTGAACTGGTTCATTCAAATGATACATGTAAATGAATGTGTTTAGAAAGCTGAACTACTATAAATTGAAATTGTAGCTTTTACTTGCTTACAATGTAGCTCCCCAACACAGATACAAGAAGTATCTTTTCTCATTACACAGCATCTTCAAGAAACTGTGTCAAGCTGAAAAACATGTCAAAATAAGCACCATAGAGCTGTCATCTAGATAAGAGTTCATATGAGAGCGTCAGTACATAACAATATAGTATCTGGTTTCTAACCCTTCTTCTGTTTCACCATATTAAATTACACTTGGGGGAACAAGTCTATATCAGTCTCTTTATCTGCAAGCCTTAAGTCTGCAAGTTATCAAGCCTGCAAGTTATCTGCAAGTTAACTGCAAGCCTTTTTATTCGCCGTGTGAGTTTTCCTCTTTTATTCTGGTGAGTGTGTACATTCCTCCTGACGCGCTTATGAGCGCCGCGCAAGAACTGTTGGCCGACCAAATCACACACACAGAGCAGCGTTACCCGGACTCTTTCATTATCATTCTCGGTGATTTTAATAAAGCTAATCTCACCCACGAACTGCCTAAATACAGACAACACATCACGTGCCCCACCAGGGACAGCAATATACTGGACCATTGCTATACTGTTTTAACCTGTTAACCTTCACCCCCATTTGGGGCCTCGCAGGTGAAAATAACCTACCTAAATTAAAAAGGTAACAGTTTGTGACAAAGTGTGCTTACACAAACAAATTAGGTATCTTTGGAAAGAAGACACTCTGGGCTTTACTATCTATCATCCAGAGTTGATAATGCTCCAAAAGATAAAAAGTTATAGACACTGACGTGCCTTGAAAAATGTTTTTCCACACTGAATGTTTTTTTATTTCATATACAAATACATGAAATAAGTCGTGGAGCAATCCAGAAAAGTAATGGGTTGAAAGCCATGTGTCTCATGAGTTTATATTTCAAATTTGAAGAAGATACCATGACAAATGAGATTCCTGCAATATTTTTTCTGAAACTATTTATAGTCCCCCCACCCCCCTGTTTGAGGAAAAATAACCACCAAATGGATTGCAGAATTATACAAGCTATTTTAGTCATTATACATGTTCCTGCATAGTTTTTCAATTATAAAATAATAGACAGATTTATTTGAGCACAAAAAAATACAAAAATAATTATTTGAGTAATAAAAAAGGAAAAAAAAAATAGAAAAAAATGCTTTGTATATAGTATGTATACTGAAGTATTCTGATTGCCAGACATGAAGTGATATTGCCAGACATGGTCATAGAGTCAGTAATCACACGCTGATGTGCTTCCATTCAGATTATAATCAAACAGATGGGCCATATAATCAATAATAGCTGATCAATGAATCACAATAATAGCCGTCATAGAGTCGGTAATAAACACGCTGATGTCCGTCCATACATATTATAATCATGCAGATACGGCCACATTCCCCACACAATACACACACACACATATAAAAAACGTAGAAGAAAAAAAAACAGTTTTTTATGGATAAAGCAGATCGCTAAGTTACGCCCCGCTCAGATGACAGCGTGCGTGTCACAGCCTGTGTCAGAGCTGACTGGAGGGAGCGCCAAATTCAAATAATCTATATTCCGCTTTTCTGAGACTTTTTTTTCCGTGGACGGTCTCATTCTGTTTGTAAAACCGTATGCTACAGCACCGTGTTGTTTTTTTACCACCAAGACGCTGTTTTTGAGCGTAATTTATTCCATAACGGACGCGAACAATAACTCTCTGAAGAAATGAAACGTAAACAAAGGAATATTCATCCTTATTACAACGTTATTGTTTCGCTGGACTAAAAGTGCTCGCTGGGATGTTGTTCTGTGGACCCTTACCTCTCTAACTAAACTGGGATTTCAGCAGTGGATGCGTTTGTGACTCGTTATTACAATGATAAAGATACGTACTGCTTTTTTACTCTGCGTGTTTGGATGTGTACTGCTTACACAAATGTAGCAAATACATTCCTTATAATTTCCATCGAAAAACAGCGATCTGTCGTCGATGCTTGAGGCTTAGACCCTCAGAATGATATATAGTTTGTCAAGATTAACTTTGTCCCGTTTCATTTATTCTATTAGAAAACAATGACACATGCAAACAAAGAGCGTTCAGTGCGACGTCGCTCTGGTGAACGTTAACAGGTTAAAGGATGCGTATCACTCTGTCCACCGTGCAGCACTGGGACTCTCTGACCACTGTTTGGTTCATCTTCTACCAGCCTACAGGCAGAAACTTAAATCTGCTAAGCCTGTAGTAAAGACTGTAAAGAGATGGACTGTTGAAGCAGAGCAGGATTTACAGGCCTGCTTCGAACTTACTGATTGGAGTGTTTTTGAGGCTGCAGCTACAGATCTGGATGAGCTCACTGACACCGTGATGTCCTACATTGGTTTCTGTGAGGACATGTGTGTACCCACCAGGACTTATTTAACATTTAACAACGACAAACCTTGGTTCAGTACAAAACTCAAACAGCTTCGCCAGGCCGAAGAGGATGCTCACAGGAGTGGGAACAAAGCCTTGTACAAACAGGCCAAATACACACTGAATAGAGAGATAAGAGTGGCAAAGAAAAACTACTCTGAAAAGCTAAAAAAAACCTGCTTTCAAGTAACGACTCTACATCAATGTGGAAAGGCCTGAAAGGCATCACCAGTTACAAGACCCCTCCCCCCAGCACCGAGGCCAATCAACAACTGGCTGAAGACTTGAACAAGTTTTATTGTAGATTTGAAATGCAAAAGCCTGGTCTGACACCCCACACCCACTCTGACCGTCTCACAACACAGCCATCAACACCTCCTCCCTACTGTTTCTCAGCCTGTAATCAAGATCTGTGAAGAAGATGTAAGCAAAGTCTTCAGGAAACAGAAGATAAGGAAAGCCAAAGGCCCAGACGGTGTCTCTCCAGCCTGCCTCAAAGCCTGTGCTGTCCAGCTATCATCCATATTCACATTGATCTTCAACAGTTCACTGGAGCTGTGTGAAGTCCCCTCCTGCTTCAAACGCTCCACCATCATCCCTGTACCCAAGAAACCAAAAATCACAGGACTTAATGACTACAGACCTGTTGCTTTAACGCCTGTGGTAATGAAGTCATTTGAGAGTCTCGTGTTGGCTTACCTGAAGGACTTTACTGGTCCCTTGCTGGACCCCCTGCAGTTTGCTTACTGAGCAAACAGGTCTGTGGATGATGCAGTTAATATGGAACTGCACTTCATCCTCCAACATCTGGACAAACCAGGGACTTATGCAAGGATCCTGTTTGTGGACTTCAGCTCCACCTTCAACACTATCATCCTGGAGACACCCTTCAGAATAAACTGACACAGCTCTCCGTCCCCACCGCCCTCTGTCAGTGGATCACCAGCTTCCTGACAGACAAGCAGCAGCTAGTGAGGCTGGGAAAACTCACATCCAACACCTGCACCATCAGCACTGGAGCTCCTCAGGGCTGCATTCTCTCCCCACTGCTCTTCTCCCTCTAAACGAAAGACTGCACATCTAAAGACCCCTCTGTCGAACTTCTGAAGTTTGCAGATGACACTACAGTCATCGGCCTCATCCAGGACGGTGACGAGTCTGCTTACAGACAGGAGGTTGATCAGCTAGCTGTCTGGTGCAATCACAACAACTTGGAGCTCAACACGCTCAAAACTGTAGAGATGATAGTGGACTTCAGAAAAAAAAAACCTGTTCTCCCCCCACTCACCATCATGAACAGCACTGTGACTGCAGTGGAGTCATTCAGGTTCCTGGGCGCCACCATCTCCCAGGACCTGTAGTGGGATACTCACATCGACTCCATCATGAAAAAGCCTAAGCAGAGATTGTACTTTCTTCGTCAACTGAAAAAGTTCAACCTGCCACAGGTGCACATGACACAGTTTTACTCTGCTGTTATTGAGTAGGTCCTGTGTTCTTCTATAACTGTATGGTTTGGGTCAGCCAACAAATCAGATATAAGAAGACTGCAGCGGACTGTTAGGTCAGCAGAAAGGATCATTGGTGTCCACCTGCCCAGCCTTCAAGATTTGTACTACTCCAGAGTGAAGAAACGGGCAGGTAACATCATCACAGACCCTTCTCCCCTCAGGCAGACGCTACAGATCTCTGTGCACTAGAACATCTAGGCATGAAAATTTTGTATATATAGAACTGTATATATAGAGTAAATGAGGCACAAATCTGTACATAAATCTTCTGTTCCAGATTCTTACAAATTATTATTATTATTACTGTTAAGTCTTATTTAAATGTTTCTGTTCTCATGTCAGATATGTATGTATGTATGTACCAAGAGCTTCTTAAAAACCACAACAAATTCCTTGTGTTTGCGCACACTTGGTGAATAAAGCTGATTCTGATTCTGATATCTCAGCCAGTACAGAAGCCTCTATTTCTCTCTCATTGTTTCACATTACAAAACACTGAATCCGCTGAACAAAGACGAAAACTGCATTAAAGATTCACAAGGATGTGCTAGTCCTCAATTCTGTTCAGTTCCTGACTGAGGTATCAGCACACACACAGAAGAAAA
The DNA here is from genome assembly GCF_936440315.1 of Barbus barbus. NCBI lineage: Eukaryota > Metazoa > Chordata > Actinopteri > Cypriniformes > Cyprinidae > Barbus > Barbus barbus. Next base: position 6,690,520 of record NC_136730.1, read on the forward strand.
GAGAGCAACTTCAGCACTACACAGGAACACGGTCTCAAAGCGCTGCAGGCACGCTGGAGGTGCTGCATGTTGATGTGTTTGCGGTGAGGGATGGGATGAGATGTGAATGTCCATGCATGTGTTTTTAGACATGAATTCGCACACGTGTTTGTGTGTGCTGGTGGACCTCCAGTGCGTTTTTGCAGAACCCTTGTCATGCATATCAGTACAGCAGCGACTAACTAGAGGAAGGTCCATGCTCACTGCCACGTGCTTGCATCTTTTTGCTTTCAGCTCTCTGCCTGCTACTCACAGTCGAGAAGAAATTGAAGGGTGGAGAGGCGAGATACTGTATTATATTTGCTACACAAACTTCCAAGGTCTTTAAATTACGAACAAAATCAATATTTTGCTTAAAATACTGTTGTGCACAATCTGCTACATGCCTTCTGAGGTTGGATTGATAGTTTATATTTTTTTTAGCAAGTAACCAACTTAGGTTTACTTGATTATCCATACATCATTTTTAGACAAATAATGTTGAAATGCAAGTATCAAATATCATTATCATACAAATAAATATTTCAGGAATGTTTATTTGTACACATCTCAATCATCATTGTATTGCATTGCATTATATGTTTTGCAATACTATGTACAAGTACAGGGCTTTGATAACTGCTGCAAATGCTGTATAACTCAACACAAACACACATTCAAACTTCTTTTTTAATATAGATTTTCTTTTCACATATTCAAGAGTCCAAGATTGCTTTATTGTCATTGCACGGAGTACAACGAAATTAGGTAGCAATCCTTGGTGTTATTCACACATAACATCAAAAGGAATTGGAACATTATAATTTAGAGTGCGGGAGAATAAATATATACAACAATAGGACAATGTGATAAAATGATACAATGGCATCAGCTGAGGTGAGGTATTACACATCCGGATGTTGCACATCTCTGGATTGCGGTGACCCTATGTGCAAGTAGTGCAATAGAAAAATAAATGAGTAGTGCAAGAATGCAGTTAAAATGTAAACGAGTAGTGCGATAGTGTAGTTGAATGTAAAAACATTAGTGCAGGAGTTCAGTTGAAATGTAAACAAACGAGGCACAGTTAAATACTATTGCATCTTGGGGAAGTCGTGGCCTAATGGTTAGAGAGTTGGACTCGTAATCCAAAGGTTGCGGATTCAAGTCTCGGGCCGGCAGGGATTGTAGGTGGGGGGAGTGAATGTCCAGCGCTCTCTCCACCCTCAATACCACGACTGAGGTACCCTTGAGCAAGGCACCAAACCCCCAACTGCTCCCCGGGCGCCGCAGCATAAATGGCTGCCCACTGCTCCGTGTGTGTGTTCACGGTGTGTGTGTGTTCACTGCTGTGTGTGTGCACATTGGATGGGTTAAATGCAGAGCACGAATTCCGAGTATAGGTCACCATACTTGGCAGTATGTCACTTCACTCACTTCACTTAATCTATGCAATGTTTTGTGGTATTGTGGTCAAGAAAGACCAAGAGTCTGTGTAGATTGTTTGGCAGTGTTCAGTTCACGTATTGCTCTGGGGTAGAAACTGTTTTTGAGTATGTTTGTCCGTGATGTGATAGACATAAAAGCTGAGACCTATTTTGATGTGATAGACTGATGTCCAGGGTGGGATGGGTCTTTTAGTTTGTTGGCTGCTCTACTGAGGCAGCGAGAGCTGAATAAGACCACGAGAGAGGGCAGCGAGCAGCCGATGATCTTCTGAGCTGTGTTGATTCTCTGAAGAATATTTTGTCTAAAGGTGCAAAAAAGTGTTCCATTTAAAAAAAAAAAAAAAAAAGAAAAAGAAATTTTCTTCTTATTTCGGATGTCAGGCTTTACAGGGTTATGAATTAAATCTGGCACATTTACTGAATTTGATATTATTATTGCTTATTTGTATTGTCTTTCATAAAGGAGATTATTGCAATTATTTTATTCTTTTTATTCTCTCTCTACACTCTCTATACTTGTCAGAATAATTTTGTAAAAAATACAGAAAAACTGTAAACACATTTACAGAACAAAACAGTCAAATTTACAGTATAAAACTGTAATTTACAAACAGAGAAATTTGAATGTAAACCACTAAATTCAACAACACACACTGCTATTAAAATCTGTTTTGTACCTTTAACATACTGACAACCACCATAATAATGCAGGTGGTAAAAGAGAAAGCCACATGAATCAAAGCTCATCACAAGCAGCTTCTCCACAAGCAGAAATATATACTAATATATAGAAGGTGCACAGATTCATTCATGCAAACACAAAACACCATCATGGTAACACACATGATACTTAAATAATGCAATAAACTTTCATTAAACAACAGATGTAGTAACATAAAGCCCAAATGTACATAACTGATAACAAAACTATTAAAAAAACATGATTATTTAAACAAAATACTTTGAAATGTCACGCAGGGGATTCTGGGAATATCAGTTTACAGTTTTTGACTGTCAATTATACATTGATTTGTTATTTTTTCTTCTAAAAACTACAATTAACAGCATTTTACTGTAAAATTACATGAAATGTCTGGTTAGATATTTTACAGTTTTCCCTGTATATAGTACAGGAACTCACTGTTAACTTATTAACTTTTTTATATATAAACATACACATACATACACACACACACACACACACACACACACACGCACAGTATATAAAATTATATTAATATTTATATTTTTTAACTCCCCATGGTTTAGCAGATTCTTATATCCAAAGCCTCTTACAGTACATTTATTGCAAGAGTGATTCTGGGGTTAAGTGTTTTGGTCAAGGGCACAGTGGCAATAGTTCATGGTGTGTTCCTTACAAGATTCAAATGAGCAATCATCAGTCCACTACGCCACACTTTTTTCCAGGTTGAGTGATTTCACTATCCTTGTTCCTGCTGTAAGTGGTATAATCAAATTCCCAAACCAATAAGAACAACTACATTAAATATTGTCATACGTACTAACCAATATCTACCAAATTCTACCATAAAGACCTTGAAGAGACACATAAAGCTGTGCTAGAATCTGGATCCAGCCAGTATCAAAACACATGTGCCACATGTAAACGGATTTGCATGTCTCAAATTGGACTCAGTTGACACTAAAAAACTAAACAAAATAAATAAATAAATTTAGAAGAGAAGTCATTGAATGTGACCATGAGCAAGTGTGTAATTTTATTTTTTGTGTGTCCAGTCTGTCTAGCCCACGGCTAGTTATTAGCTGCAGATAGCAGCACTGCTACATAATATAACATCTCAATCTCTGTTCACCCAGTAAATGAACTGATGAGAGTCATTGTGCAATGTATTACAGCTCTGTGCGCAGTACATCGCTCAATCCGGCACTCAGCCGTGGGGTGGAAAGAAGAGAAACGTCCCCCTTTGCAGCCTGATGACAAACGGCAGGGGGATCATAAGTGGATCATAGAGCGCAGTCCTCTCCCAGTGTCCAGCTGCGTGTGTGTTTGTGTGGTTTAAAGAGATGACTCCAGCTGTTTCAGTATCTACTTAATGGGATAATACAGGGTCCATCTGTTGTGCTGTCAATCAAAAGAACACTGATTTAAGTGTAAGGGCTAAACAGAGCTCAGTTAAGACAGACAGAGAGAAGATATGGGTGATCAAAGAGAGGAGAAAAGACAGATGATGAGCAGTTATAGATAAGAAAATAAAAGGGAAAAATGAGGATGGCATAAAAGTGTTTTGTAACAATCTTCATAATTTACTAAAAATCTTCATGCAGTAAGAGTGAAGAGAGTCTGTTACAAATACAGTACAGTGACGAGTCTGGATTAAAAGTATTAAAAATATATTATATGAATTCTGTTTGTCCTGATCAAAGTATTAAAAAAGACTTTAAACATTCATTTTGATATTGAAAATGTTAATATTTAAAATAAAGGGAGAGGGAGAGAAATTAATATTTTTATTCAACTTGGATGCATTAGATTCAAAGTGACAAATAAATTATAATATAATGTTACAAAAGAACATTTCAAATAAATTCTGTTCTTTTGAACTTTCCATTCATCAAAGAATCCTGGAAAAACAGATGGTATCATATATAAGCAGCACAACCATGTTCAACTGCATTAATAACAAGAAATGTTTATTGAACCCCATATATCAGAGGAATAAAATATTTTAAATTATAATACAATTTCACAACATTACCCTTTTTATTGTATTTTTGATCAAATAAATTTAACACAAGAAGCTAAAAACACTGAAAAAAAATACTTACCAACCTGAACTTTTGTATTACTCCTAACATATGCGTAATCTAACTACTTAGCCACAGTATGTGTGTGTGAAGTTTTAGTGTAGCAAAACAGCATATGTTAGTGTGTGTGTGTGTGTGTGTGTGTGTGTGCAATCAACACAGAGTTATTTGTGTACATGATTTGTGCCACTATAATGGAGAGAACCACAGTTGGTCTGCGAATTAGTTTTGACTAGTTTTTTCCCAGTAGATCAAAGCGCTTATGAAAGTTGTCCTTCTGCAAGACTCTGCAATGTGAATGAGGGACACGAGAGAGATAGAGGGATTGTTTATCTCTCACTTGCTCGCTTTGAGAGTTTTTCATCCCGTTGCCAAATTTCCAGCCTCAATATGAGCCGTTTAAAATTTTGATTTATTTCTTTATATTTAATTGAAGTGTTCGAGAGTGTTACATAAATGCTTAATTTGGTCAGAGGATTAACAGGCAGAGGCTATTTTTTTGTATGATTAAAAAGGCCTGCTGTTATAGAAACATTTTCTAACCATGAGATGAAAGGATCGTGATGAGGAGTGCAGACATAAATAGATTACATGGAAAGAGACAGAAATGTTGGGGAGGAAGGTGGGAGAGATGGATAATTCAATAGAAATGGAGAACATGGTGACCCAAATATAACCCTAGTTCAACTTTGCCAATCGAACAAGTTAATTTGTGTATCTATGCACATTATGGAGCTTTAGTCATGGCTGACCAGAAGTTTCTTGCAGTCCATCACTGTAACAGGAAGGTCAATTCTCATAAAAGTACATGCTGAGGGAGTCGACCATCCCATTATCACGATTTGGATTAAAGGCTTAGAAGAAGTGTTATTCAGGTGATTTCTAAAATCCATCTAAGGTCCGATAATGTAATTGCCTCTTCCAGTCCACTGAGGAGCAAATCATGTCTTGTTATTGCCTAAAAAAAGCAGCCAGCTCAGCTGTGTGTGCATGTGTGGCTCAGGTTTGTTGGGGACCAAATGTCCTCGAATGGATAGTAAAGCCTGAAATCACCTACAATGTGGTAAGCAGCCAATAGTCCACAAGGAAAATGGCTTAAGAAGCATACTAAATGTCTTAAAGGAACAGAACACACAAGACAATGAAAATTCTTTTAATTTCAAAAGAAGATATTTCTTTTTTTTTTTTTCAGTGATGTCCAATGTTATTTTAGACCCAACTGACTTTCATTGTATGGACAAAAATTCATTGTATTGGGTTCTTCAAAATATCAATTTGAATATAGATTCCAATATTCCATTGTATGGTTCTTCAAAATTGCTTCAGGAAAAAGAAAGACATTAAGGTGAGTAAATGATGACAGACAATTCATATCTTATTTGGTTTGGTACCCCCTTATATATATAGGCTATATATGATAACATCTTAACATACGATACCATCTGTTTTTCCAGGATTCTTTGATGAATGGAAAGTTCAAAAGAACATAATTTATTTGAAATGGAAATCTTTTGTAAAATTAAAATTTTTTAATGTCACTTTTGACTTATTACTAAAATATTACTACCCCCTTTAATGGAAAATGTACAAATGTAGAAAGGTTTGAATGAGGTTTTAGTTTAGAATTAGGGGAACATACAGAATATTATTAGCTATAAGAAATACAGTTGAAGTAGAGCATTTCAGACTTCATACTGACTTCTGAGGCGAAAAGAAAAACTCCTCTTGGTTCTAGCATCATCATGCTTCACGAAGTGAGAAGAGAAAAGCTGAAGAGATTGAGACGGAGATGAGTGAGGGGATAAGAAATGGAGAGATGTAGATAAAAGGTAGAGAATGGGAACGGGGGGAGGAAACAGAAAGCAGATCAGAGTCAAACTGAGGGAAAGCTATAGAGGGGTGAAAACCCCTAAATCAATTAAGAGACCCAGGACATGGAGACGTGCTGAATGAGACATAGCTACTCAGCCAATCAGATGGCTTTACAGCGACAATAGCTTGCTTGTCATATCACAGCGAAACAGATAGAGATTAGTTGCTTACGCTCCAGAAAGTGAGGCAAAAGGAGAGAGACAGGGAGAAAGAGAAGCATCCTGCCAAGGTTTTTTTTTTTTTTTTTAAAGAAGGATTTACCATTGGTACAGACTTCAATGAAGACGGAGAGCCTGGTCCCTCTGAGAGCTGTTCACAGATATGGTGCCAGCGACTCTTTCCCAGAACTCATCCGAGTCTTTCTCTCTAATATCCTTTTTCCACTCAATCAGGCCGACAGCAGCCTAGCACTGAAAACAGACCCAGAAGCTTCTTTTCTGTCCGTCACAGAAGTGAAACAGTATTTTTGCAGTTTACAGTGACACTTTAACTTCAATTCAAAATGTATAGTGTACCAATGCGATGTAAAATACAAGAAAATAAAATATTATATAAAACAAACAAATAATATACAAAGTATTAACTAAATAAAACTAAATATACTAAAGGAGAGTTCATCCAAAAATGAAAATTACTCCATGATTTATTCACCCTCAAGCCATACAGTTAGCGGAAGGTTATGGTTTCTAAAGTTTAAATATGGACATTTTTCTTACACAAATGCACTGATTCGCTTCAGAAGGCCTTTATTAGCCCCCCGGACTCCCCAGAGTCATATGGAGTACTTTTTATGATGAATGGATGCAGTTTATTGGACCTTAAAAACTCAACACCCATTCACTGCCATTATAAATATAACTCAAATTGGATTCGTCTGAAAGAAGAAAGTCATATACACCTAGGATGGCGTGAGGGTAAGTAAATCATGGGGTAATTTTCATTTTTGGGTGAACTATCCCTTTAATTAATAAACTAAATAAAATATTAACTACAAGCATTTTACAGTGTAAAATAAAAAAAAAAAAAATGTGGATTTATGTGATTTATTTCACTGAATAATGTACTGGTGAAAAAAATTGACTACTTTCTTAAAAGACTACTTTCTGCATAAAATCACTTCTCGCCACTGGTGCTTTTTCAGCCAATTATGGATTAATAAACATTTTTAAATTAAAAATACACAAAAGTATCTAAATAATCTTAATAAAAAAAGAGTTCTTGCGTATCCTCAGGTTTCATGTCACTACCATATTTATGAGCTAGTTCTACTCATTCAAATGACTCATGAAATCACAAGTTACCTGTTTTAATCAGTCTGGAGGATCTGATTGAACTGAGAATTACAATACAGTCCATGATACAAAAGTATCATTTGGAATTATTTCAAATACACCCACATATAATCAGCAGCTGTTTGTTATGCAAGCTACTAAACAGTGTGTGTTTACCCATGGCTGAGGTAAGACTATATCATAACAGATGGTGTGACTTGACAAGTTTTGACAGAGCTAGCCAACATGCTTATTATGCACACTCATGTTCACTGTCAATGACCACAAACATCGGAAATGGTTTAATGACCAACTGCTGCAATCAGTCTGAAAGCAAAGCCTCAAATACTCTCCTAATGGAAAGCCCAACAAAATCAGCTTGATGATGAGAAAATCAAGCCAACAGGCAATGTTGAATGCATACAGAAAAGTGTTGTGCACTATTGTGTTTGCAGACAGTAGCCCTTCTCATGTTTCACGTTAAGTCACAGAATTGAAATAATCATGACATAGGTTGATGCTGAGAGGATTTAAGTGGATCTGATTTGTGTGAAGGTCAGAGTTTGTGTTGTCAAGTGTAATATTGACAAGGCCCTGCACTTGGGTTTACCATTGGTGCATCAGAGCATGCTGGCTTTCATGTAAAAGCAATCAGCACATCTTAGACTGACAGGGACTGATCAGAGAGGTCAGACTTTTATCTTCCATCATCCAATCCCTGTTGCCATGCTTAGCATAAACAGATGTATGAGAGTGCTCAGGATCTCTCTTGAGTGCTTTTGTCATCAATGTCACTGCTGATATGTTTGTGTAGTTATCCATCTTGTTTTCAATAATATAACATGACACCAGGAGCCCGATTCACTTACATTCTATATAAAGGCAAAAGTCACCGATGCTCACACTCTACGAGTTTCTGATTGGCTAAAGTATTGCACATTTTGCACTTTAATGCAACTTAAATTACATTATGTGTGCAAAAGTCCAAAACCAATAAACAGTAAAGTTAAAAATGAGTGTCTGAAGGGGGAAAAGTAAAATCAAAGATTCAAAACGTCAATTATCTGTAAAACTTCTCTGGGCATTAAAGTTGCTATAAAATGGAAGTAGCAAGAGATCTTTTCTTCCATACTGTCACGCTGGTTCTATAATTGCTTCTCTATGGAGATTTCAAAATTTCTCAATAAGGAATTCTAATTTATGACCAAACCAGACAGTTATGAAATGAGCATGATTACAAACCTTGAACTGAATGAAAAGTACAGTGGTGGCCAGAATTATTAAAACACTTGGCATATTTAAGAGGTTTCAGTTGTTTCTGTTGAACTCACCATTACAATACCCATAAAACAAAACTATTCCCGGAACTACCTGTGATTGAAGGAATCTGCTGGAAAATTGAAAATGATGGACTGGCCTCCTCAAAGTCTGGACGTTAACACCATCGAGCAAATTTGGGGGCGAGTTGGAAAATAACCTGGACAGATCTATTGTATATTCAAAGGAAAGCCTTTGGCTTGAGTTGCAGAAGGCATGGGATAGCATTAGTTTTGAGGCTCTCAGGAAATATATTGACACTATGCTAGATGTGATGCACTGCTGTAATTGCTGCAAAAGGTGGGCATACCAAATATTAAAGTTAAAAGTGGATAAAACAGTAAGAATCACTTCATCTGATATTTGTTGTGCTCAGAGCAACCAACTGCATGTTTCATGAATATTATGAAATGAAATCATATTTTGGAGGCAATAAAGTCAATATTTTCAGATCTATCAGGTGTTCAAATAATTTTGGCCACCACTGTATACAATAATCAGGAAGAAAAAGAGAGACAAAGAAGGTACAAGTCTTTCATGAGGGAATGAATGACTCATCTCATGAGGAATATCAAATAGATGCAATCAAATAAAAAAATTACAGTACAATAGAAAGCTACTGATTTGTAGTCATTTGTAGTATAAAAACAATATATTTTAAACTACTGAAAGATATTTATATATACAGTATTGTATAAAAATATATAGTTGTTTGATGTCTTACGCTAACTGATGGCTTCAACAGAAGCATTTCTATGGGGAAAACAAATAGAATTTTTACTTCAGGGACACAACTACCCTAGCAACTGCATAGCAACCCACTAATACTGGACATTCTAGTGATTAATTTCACCTTGGAAACGCTCATTGTAGCAGCCTGGGAACTTATAACCAGGACGTTGTATCACAGCAGATTGATCAAAACTGTGCACCCTGACTCGTGGAATTACATAAAGATAGCAATAAGAATGGAACATGCCTTTTGGGTAAGCTTTTAAATTCAATATGCATCAGACTATTAGTAAATGGTACACACACACACACAGGCAAGGCAAGGCAAGTTTATTTATATAGCACATTTCATACACAGTGGTAATTCAAAGTGCTTTACATAAAAGAAAGTGAAATAGACATTAAAAATCAGTAAAAACATGGAAATAAAAATAATAAAAACAAGGAATTTTAAAATGATATAGAAATTGATTTAAAATAAATTTAAAGAAAATGATTATACTTAAAATTCATTGCAGTCAGTTCGGACATATAGCACAGTACTCATTCAACAAATCGTCTCAGGTTACGTATGTAACCATGGTTCCCTGAAGGGAACGAGACGCTGCGTCGAAAACGCATATGGGAACGTCTTCAGCGTGACCAGGCTCTGAATATGATGTGTAATCAGTCAAACAAGGGCGAGGCGTCACGGGCGGGGTGACGTCACGACCAGGAAGCATATAAGCACGTGCGGCGGAGCCGGCTTCAGCTTCAAGTCATGAAGCAAGCGCTGGCAGGGATGCCGGAAGTGTGGCAACGCGACGCAGCGTCTCGTTCCCTTCAGGGAACCATGGTTACATACGTAACCTGAGACGTTCCCTTCCAGGAACTTCGAGCTGCGTCGAAAACGCATATGGGAACGAGATACCAACGCCGCCAGACTGACAAGTCCCTGCCTGGTGTCAGGACGAAAGGACAGAGGAGCCGGGAGTGGCTCGGATGTCGAGGTCATAGAACCTAACGAAAGTCAGGGGCGTGGACCACCCAGCTGCGTTGCAGATGTCCTGCATGGAACACCTGCCCAGAAGGCCTTGGAGGCCGCCACACCTCGGGTTGAGTGCGCTCTGACTCCCACCGGCGGGGGGAGCTCAGAGGCCTGGTATGCCAAAGCCATGACACCCACAATCCACCTACTAAGCGGAGGGCTTCGTAGCAGGAAGACCCCTCCTAGGCGGACCATAGCACACAGGCAGCTGGTCCGACTTTCTCCACAGGGAGGACCTGTGGATGTATGCGTCTAGTGCTCGCACTGGACACATACGGTTGTGCTTCTCCTGGTCTGGCTCCCCGAAGGGAGGAGGACAGAAGGCCTGCAGTACGACCGGCTGTGGAACGACCGATGGGACCTTCGGAACATACCCCACGCGGGGGTAGAGGAATACTTTCGCCGAACCGGGCGCAAAGTGAATAGAGGCCGTAGTCAGGGCCTGAAGGTCACTCACCCTCCTCAGAGAGGTGATAGCCAATAAGAAAACGGTCTTGATAGTGAGGAGTCTCTCAGTTATCTCCTGAATGGGCTCGAAAGGTGCATTGCACAGAGCCTCCAGAACCACAGCCAGATCCCACGTAGGGACGAGATCGTACCGGAGGCCTCAGCCTCAGCGCACCGCGGAGGAAACGTGTAACCAGGGGGTGTCTACCCACTGACTGGCCACCGGTAAGGGCGTGGTATGATGAAATAGCTGCCACGTACACCTTAACAGTGTAATGGGTTACCCCTGCGGAGAAACGGGCCTGCAGGAACTCCAGTACTGCACCAACGGGGCAGTTGACTGGGTCGAGCTGGCGGTCCCCGCACCAAGAAGTGAAGAGCCTCCACTTCAAGGCGTACAGTTTCCTCGTAGAGGGAGCTCTGGATTGGAGGATGGTCTCGACAACCTCGGTTGACAGACCAGAAGCTATGAGCTGTGCCCCCTCAGGGCGTCACACCAACAGCTTCCATCACTCCGGGCGAGGGTGCACCTCGGTGCCCCCGGCCTGTGAGAGGAGGTCCCTCCTGACGGGCACTTCCCACCCACGGAGTGCCATCGAGGAGAGATATCAGGTCCGAGAACCATACTCGGCCCGGCCAGAACGGTGCTACTAACAGTAGACTGACCTCGTCCCGGCGCACTCTCGCCAGAACTCCAGGGAGCAGAGCGATCGGGGGGAAGGCGTACAGACGGAGCCTCGGCCACGTCTGTACCATAGCGTCCAGTCCCGGAGGAGCTGGAGGAACCAGAGGGGACATTGCGCTGACTCTCGAGTGGCGAAGAGGTCCACCTGTGCCTGGCCAAAAACCTTCCACATCTGCTTCACCCCTCAGGGTGAAGGATCCATACCCCGGGCCTCGGCCCCTGTCTCGACAGGACGCCTGCTCCCACATAAAGATGCCCAGGAATGTGCACAGCTCTCAGTGATAGGAGCTTGCCCTGGGACCACACAAGGATCTGGTGTGCCAGCTTATACAAGGGGCACGACCGCAGACCTCCTTGGTGGTTGATGTAAGAGACCACTGCCGTGCTGTCGGTGCGCACCAGCACGTGGTGATCTCTCAGGTCTGGGAGGAAGTGCTTGAGTGCACGGAACACCGCTAACATCTCTAGCCGATTGATATGCCACGTCAGGTGGCAACCTCTCCACAGACCACGGGCAGGGTGGCCACTCATGACCGCACCCCAACCGGTGAGGGAAGCATCCGTCGCTAGCGAGACGCGGCGACAAGGAGCTCCCAACTCCGGGCCCTGGGACAAGAACCAAGGATTCCTCCACATGTCGAAGGCACGGACACAACGGCGTGACACTTTGACAGCGCGGAGTGAGTTTCCCCTCAGGGAGACCCCCTTGGTCTTGAGCCACCACTGTAGGGGTCTCATGTACAGCAGGCCAGAAGGTATCACGCTGGACGCAGCTGCCATGAGCCCCAGCAGTCTCTGAAACTGCTTGACAGTGAGTGACTGGCCTTCTCGCACTCTCCTGACTGTAGTAAGGATCGACTCGATCCGAGCAGGGGACAATCGTGCCTGCATCGTGGTCGAATCCCACACCACGCCTAGATCAGTGATTCTCAGAACCGGAGAAAGCACACTTTTCTTGGCGTTCAGTCTCAACCCCAGTTCTTTCATGTGGGCGAGAACGACATCTCGATGCCGAACCGCCAACCGCTCTGATTGAGCGAGGATCAACCAATCGTCTATATAATTGAGTATGCGGATGCCCTGAAGCCGCAACGGGGCCAGTGCCGCATCCACACACTTGGTGAAAGTGCGGGGTGAAAGTGCTAGGCCGAAGGGAAGAACCCGATATTGGTACGCTTTCCCCCCAAAGGCGAACCTCAGGAACTTCCTGTGAGAAGGAAGGATGGAAACATGGAAATAAGCGTCTTTGAGATCTATCGTGACAAACCAGTCCTCGGACCTGATTTGAGTCACGACCTGCTTGATAGTAAGCATCCTGAACTTCAGCTTTCTGACTGAGCGGTTCAGTAGACGCAGATCCAGTATGGGCCTCAGCCCTCCATCCTTCTTCGGAACAATGAAGTACCGGCTGTAGAAACCGGACTGGGTCTCGTGAGGAGGAACCAACTCGATGGCTTCCTTCCTCAGCAGAGTACCAACTTCCTGTTCCAAAACCAGAGCCTGCCCGGGGCGGACCGCAGTCATAACAACCCCGCAGAACGGCGGGGGTGGCCCGCCGAACTGAATACGATAGCCTCTCGCTACGGTCTGCAGGACCCAAGGATCATTCCCCAATGATCTTAAGGGAATCAGTCTCTCGAGACTGACCTCTGGGTTCAGAGAAGCGGCCAGACCGCTGTCTCGATGCGGCGCACCGGGATGAGACGCGTAATCTGGCGGCTGAGGCGAGTTTCTCGGCTCCGCGCTGCCGGGCGGACAAACCTGAGAAATATACTCGCTGGGACCGGCTGTGCCCTGGAACAGCGGCAGGGTCAGCAGACAAGTCCCTGGAGGGCACCGAGGTGAAGTGGTCACCGAGTGCCGCAGTGCAAGCCACTCCACCCCAGTAGGGGTCGCCCTCCGCGGTCCTGGGGCTCGCCCGTCAGGACCTTTTGCGCGAGGAGCTGGTATGCAGAGGAGGCTGCGCCCGCCCAGCAGCCACCTGAGTTTATAGAGAGCGCATACCCTCTGCCCACCAAAGATGTTGTAAGCAGAGCAGGAGCCTTCAAAGGCGATGCCGTAGAGGGAGACAGATAGCTCGCAAGCGTCTGTTCAACCCGCGGCATCGCCGCATAGATTTCACCTGCGATCTCGACACCTCGGTGAGGAGATCGGGGAAAACGGAAGGCTCCTGTGTAGAAGTAGCTCTCTGGGGCGAGAGAGGCGGCGAAACCTCGTCAACGCTCGTCACATAAACCTCCTCGGAGGACGCAGCGTCAAGCCCTCGTCTCGGGGGAAGAGAAGAGACCGCTTCCGAACCGAGAGACGGGGCGCCAGATCAGACGCGGGAGGATATAGGGACATGCCCGTCTGACTCTCGCCAGCCAGATCAGCCTTTTTCTCTTCTTTTTTTTTTTTCTCTGCAAGCCCCGCGAGCGCAGCCGCCGCTCTGCCTTTTTTTCTCTCTGATTTAAAGGCAAGCGGGACCGGCTTTATTAATTTTATGCTTGTGCAAACACTGCAGCTTACAAAGCTCATAGTTATATCATATTGGGGTGACAGAGGCGGCGAAACCTCGTGAACGCTCGTCACATCAACCTCCTCAGAGGAAGAGAGACGAAGCATTGAGCCCTCGTCTCGGGGGAAGAGACAGCTTCCACACCGAGAGACGGGGCGCCAGATCTGGCGAATACGGGAGGAGATAAGGACATGCCCGTCTCACACTCGCCAGCCAGATCAGCCTGCGAGCCCCACGAGCGCACCGCCGCTCTGCCTCGGCAGCAGCGGGACCGGCACCGCGTGGGGAGCTCGCGAAGGCTCCCTTCTCGAAGAGAGCCCTCCGGGTGCAGAGACCGCTTCTGCGTGCTCCGCACCCAGGCAGACCACGCAAAAATCGTGTGTGTCCTCGCTCGTGATATAGCGAGGGCAAGGATGCACACACAACTCAAAACGTGGTCTGAAAGCTTCACCCCTGAGCTTGCCCTTGGCTTTGGCATGATACTGAATGCTTTCCACTTAAAACTAGGACAAACAACAGTAAATAAGACTGACACACACAGAGCGCTTCGCTGAATGACAAAAAGCTGAAGCCGGCTCCGCCGCACGTGCTTATATGCTTCCTGGTCGTGACGTCACCCCGCCCGTGACGCCTCGCCCTTGTTTGACTGATTACACATCATATTCAGAGCCTGGTCACGCTGAAGGCGTTCCCATATGCGTTTTCGACGCAGCTCGAAGTTCCTGGAAGGGAAGCACAGTTAAACAGATGAGTTTTGAGTCTTGATTTAAATGTGGCTAATGTTTTAGCACATCTGATCTCTTCTGGAAGCTGGTTCCAACTGCGGGCCGCATAATAGCTAAAAGCAGACTCCCCTTGTTTTGTGTGAACCCTTGGTATTTCTAACTGACTCGATTCTAATGATCTGAGTGGTCTGTTCGGTTTATATTCAGTGAGCATATCAGCAATATATTTAGGTCCTGGGCCATTGAGTGACTTATAAACAAGTAAAAGTACTTTAAAATCAAACCTAAATGTAACTGGAAGCCAGTGTAAGGACCTGAGGACTGGTGTGATATGCTCAGATTTTCTGGTTCTAGTCAGAATCCTGGCAGCAGCGTTCTGGATGAGCTGCAGTTGTCTAATGGTCTTCTTGGGAAGGCCGGTGAGGAGACCATTACAGTAATCCACCCTGCTGGTGATAAAGGCACGAACAAGTTTCTCCAAGTCTTGACTGGAAACAAAACATCTAATTCTTGCAATGTTTTTGAGATGATAGTATGCTGATTTAGTTACTGCTTTGACATGACTACTGAAACTAAGGTCTGTCTCCAGAACCACCCCAAGATTTCTGACTTGATTTTTAGTTGTTTGACCCCTAGAGTCAAGGTATGCATTCACCTTGAGAACTTCATCTTTGGTTCCAAATGCAATGACTTCAGTTTTCTCCTTGTTTAACTGAAGAAAGTTCTGGCACATCCAACTGTTAATTTCATCAATGCATTGGCAGAGGGTCAATGGGACTGTAGTCATTTGGAGATAAGGCTAGGTAAATCTGGGTAACATCAGCATAGCTGTGATATGCAATTTGGTTCTTCCTCATTATCTGACTTAGTGGGAGCATATACAGGCTAAACAAGAGCGGTGCCAGAATTGAGCCTTGTGGGACTCCACATGTCATGGCCGTCCACTTAGACTTATGCTCTCCTATACTCACATAATAACCTCTCCCTTCTAAGTATGACCTGAACCATTTGAGTGCCATCCCAGAAAGCCCGACCCAGTTTTCCAGTCTCTCTAGAAGTATGTTATGATCGACAGTGTCAAACGCAGCACTAAGAACTAGTAGTACCAGCACTGATATTTTGCCAGAATCAGAATTGAGGCGAATATAATTTATTATCTTAATGAGTGCTGTCTCTGTGCTGTGATGTGCTCGGAAACCAGATTGAAAATTGTCCAGGGATCCATTTGAGTTTAAGTAGTTGTTCAGCTGATTAAAAACGACCTTTTCAATAATCTTACCTATGAAAGGAAGATTTGATATGGGTCTATAGTTGCTCAACATGGTGTTATCAAGATTGCGCTTTTTCAGAAAGGGCTGAACAACTGCAGTTTTACGGGAGTTTGGAAAAGTCCCAGAAAGAAGTGAGGCGTTCACCACTTCTAAGAGATCAGCTTCTAAACAGTTAAGCACATTTTTGAAAAAGGATGTGGGAAGTGTGTCAAGATAGTGTAACGGGTCCCAGGTAATGGGAATCCACTCTGCGTTGTGTTGATATCTCTCAGTAAAGAAACTTCAGACCTTTCACTGCTTGGCACTGTCTTTGTTTTCTGCATAAATGGGAAATATGTTGAAAACATGAATTCTGTGACATGCTCCATTAAACAACACCGTTAATGCCTCGATGAACTTCGAGACAACCTTCTCTCGGCTCAGAAGGAAGTGAACTGAGCTAGCGATTTCATAAAGGAAATTACATTGAGTTAATTGGCTTAGCATAAGCTAACATAAAACAAAATTAATAACCATAACATGAAATTAATCACAAAAATTGCACACAAAATGACAACATACCCGCATAAATGGGAAATATGTTGAAAACATGAATTCTGTGACACGCTCCATTAAACAACACCTGTTGGCAAACGAGGAGTAAATACAGCAGGCTAATATGAGCTAATGTCACTTACTCATCGTAAACAGTCACAATCGCAATCATTCACAAAATCAATTTCATAATCCCACATCGTAAAGTATGTTTGACAAAGCAACAAACAACTTCAATTCAGAATATCTCATCAAATTTCAGTAATATTACCTTTAATGCCTCGATGAACTTCGAGACAACCTTCTCTCCGCTCAGAAGGAAGTGAACTGAGCCAGCAAAGCGCGCGCGCGAAAACAAGTATATACTCTTAAAGTGACAATGCACTTCCTGAACAAATCTTGAAAATCATGCATACCTCAACTCATAACAATAAAATAATAGATACAATCATATTAAAGAACCAAAAATTACATTTATATTTAATAGAAAGAAAAAGGGGGTTTTGAATGAAAATAATATAACCAAAATAACTCCGTTACATTAGCAGGTTGAAGATTTAAGGTGCTGTACTATTTCTTCCAAAATTTTGTTATCAATTTTTTGAAACACACATAGTCACTTCTTTTTGAAATTGCGGTCAAATCTGTGTGACCTCTGCATAACTTGAGGATGTGCCAATCTCCTTTCTGATATTATTGATCTTCTCAGAAAAGAAGGAAGCAAACTCATTGCATTTGCTGTCGGAGAGCATTTCACTGGGAATCTGACTTGGGGGGTTTGTCAGTCTCTCAACAGTCGCAAAAAGAGTGCGAGTGTTGTTTAAGTTACTGTTTATACGGTTTGAAAAGAAAGTCTGTCTAGCTGTGGCTAGTTCCACATTGAAAGCATGAAGGCTGTCTTTATAGATGCTATAGTGAATTTCGAGTTTCGTCTTCCGCCACATCTGCTCAGCTTTTCTGCATTGTCTTTTCATGCTCTGAACTGCTGTTGATTTTCTCCAAATTGATTTTTGTCTGCCCGTCTTCTTGCTGACCTTTATCGGAGCAATATCATCAATAACATTCTTAACTTTTGAGTTAAATGACTCCAGGAGAAGATCAACAGGGTCTGCAGAAATGCTTGGTGTTAATGATATTGCCTTCATAAATAGCGCACTAGTGTTCTCGTTAATGCATCTCTTACTGATAGAGACAGATCTAGATTCAGTGGTGACTGAGATCAATATATCAAAGAAAATACAGAAGTGATCAGATAGTGCTACATCCTTAATTACAATGGATGAGATGTTTAGACCTCTACTGATGAGTAAATCTAGAGTATGTCACACACACACACGCACAGACACACACAGAGATGTCCTTACAAATGCATTGCATACATGTTTGCTAACAAATGTTTTTATATCCACTAAGCTATTTCTTTTGATATTGCAAAATTATGTCACTTACACACAAACACAAGCCAGTGGAGATGCCTTTTTGATTTGATTATATGAATATTCATATCACTCTGTGATTGCAGAGATGTAAATAAGTCGACAGACTTGAAATTGCAAGCATCTGGCCACTGGGGAGTATGTGTGTGTTGTGTAGAGGAGAAAGGGAAGCCTTGATAGTGAAAAATTATTCTCATCATTTTCCACTAACGATAAAACTCAGGGGTAACCCCTCCTTCTCTGAGGTTATAACTAATAAAAATGATCAAACACATACATGTACAGCGAGCATGCAAGAGAATACGATAAGCATGCAAGAGAATGCGATACTCCTCAGGAACAGTAGCAATTCTGTACTGGTTTCAAGTGATACATCTTGCTTGTTTTGTTTAGTGTAAGTGTGTGTTCTGAAGTGATTTATGTAGCTTCAGTAGAGGATAGTGTTCAGCTGACCTTTACAGAGACTCTCCTTCTCTCTGTCTAGGTTTCTCCTTAGGTGATTCATGTGTGTGTACAGTATATCACGCTCAGTTTTTTTTTGTACACATACAAAAAGACAGATGACAACAGCTTACAAGGCACTTTCTTTTCAGATTAATCAATATTACAAGATTCTCTGAAATATTCAATATTCACTCCACTCCCTCCACCCGCAAATATGTTTGTTTTTCTATTACCGCATTCTATTATTTTCAGTAAAAAAAACTAATGGCATTTCCCATCACCTGCCTCCAAATACAAGCCCTCACACAAACTGTTTTGCCATTTTATAAGTATTTAGTATGCACCCTTAGCTTGTTACCACAACATGGGTAACTTGAGGTTTTAATATCCTTGTGAGGATATATTGTGCTCACAATGTAAGTAAAACCTGACCCACATAGTATACACACCAATTCTCAAGGTCACCCTAGTGGCATTACAGCAGCAGATAACTTCATAAGTTGTGATTCTGACATCTGCCACCCCCACACCCCAGTTCACACGCGCACACGCACACACACACACAGCTGTATAGCTGGTAAATCTTCATCAGTTCAACTAGCTTCACCATGAGGTCAAACTACCTGGACACAGAAAAAGAAGCATATACAAAGCAGAACATGATACACAGAATATGTGCATATAATTACTACAGCACTAACTTGAACCCTACCCCTAAAAGAAAATGTTTTTTTTTATATATATATTATTTTTTACTTTATTGCAATGATAGACAGTCTCTTCTATCAGTCTTGACACTTTGTTTTCACAGGCAAAACAAGATGCCCCAAACGTGTAGTTAGATTTTATATTAGATTTTACCATGGAACAAATGCAAACCATACTTCTCAATTTTGTATAGAGAATCGTTACATCTCTTACAGATACAATAGAATTAAGAGAGGATGGATAAACAAACGATAGATGGAACAAATGGCAGAATGTCAGGTGACGTATTATTATCAAATAAGCAAATGACAGCCAGAAAGACAGAATGATACAAAGAACAAATAAATGATAGAACAGACAATAAACAGAAGGAAGGATAGGTAGAACACAAGGTAGATGACAGAAAGGTAGATAGAACGACAGATAGAATGACAGAATGATGATAGAATGATAGAACAATAGATAGAACGATAAATAGATAGAACGATAAGTAAAACAGAAGATACAACCCGAATTCCAGAAATGTTGGGACGTTTTTTAAAATTTGAATAAAATTAAAACTAAAAGAATTTCAAATCACATGAGCCAAAATTTTATTCACAATAGAACATAGATAACATAACAAATGTTTAAACTGAGAAAATTTACAATTTTATGCAAAAAATTAGCTCATTTCAAATTTGATGCCTGCTACAAGTCTCAAGATAGTTGTAACGGGGGCATGTTTACCAAGGTGTAGCATCTCATCTTCCTCTTCTTTTCAAAACAGTTTGAAGACGTCTGAGCATCGAGGTTATGAGTTTCTGGAGTTTTGGTGTTGGAATTCGGTCCCATTCTTGCCTGATATAGGTTTCCAGCTGCTGAAGAGTTCATGGTCATCTTTGACGTATTTTTCATTGCCAAACGTTCTCTATACAGTAGGTGAAAGATCTGGACTGCAGGTAGCCCAATTCAGCACCCGGACTCTTCTACTACGAAGCCATGCTGTTGTAATAACTGAAGTATGTGGTTTTGCATTGTCCTGCTGAAATACACAAGGCCTTCCCTAAAACTGACGTCATCAGGAGGGGAGCATATGTTGCTCTAAAAACTTTATATGCCTTTCAGCATTTATAGTGCTTTCCAAAACATGCAAGCTGTCCATACCGTATGCACTTATGCACCCCATACCATCAGAGATGCTGGCTTTTGAACTGAACTCTGAAAACACGCTGGAAGGTCTCCTTCCTCTTTAGGAAGGACACTGCGTCCGTGATTTCCAACAAGAATGTCAACTTTGGACTCGTCTGACCATAGAACATTTTTCCACTTAGACAGATAGAATGATAGATAGAACAAATGATAGAGCGATAGAAATGCAGATAGAACAATAGATAAAATGATAGAATGACAGATAGTACAACAGAACGATAGATAGATAGATAGATAGATAGATAGATAGATAGATAGATAGATAGATAGATAGATAGATAGATAGATAGATAGATAGATAGATAGATAGATAGATAGATAGATAGATAGATAGATAGATAGTAAAACGAACGACAGAGCAAAGAGTAGAATGATTTAATGACAGAACAAATTAACAAACAATAGAACAACAAACAAAAGAAAAAAAAAGATATAATGAAAGAATGAATGATAGATATAATTATAGAACATATATAATGATAGAGATAAAATGCTACATATAATGACAGATAGACGGACGGACGGACAGATAGATAGATAGATAATTATATGCATATATGTTATTTTTTTGTGTCCTTAATCACCTTAACAGGGGTATTTATGGACACTTCTGTTAGAAGGACCTATTGATTGTTTGCACGCTTGAGTGCTAAAGTGATTTTAGCCACTGTGCTCTACAGAGCATGTGTATGTGTGGGTGTGTGTATTTGAAGTGCCTGCTCCGGCCTTGAATACAGTGCGAGATGTATGTATATCAGAATGGGGGATGACAGGCAGAACTGGTGCGCTCTCTTTCCTGCTGGTGCCCACACACACACACACACAATAACTTTAACTACTGTTTCAAGCAGCTAAAGCTCCCTGATTTCACAGACCTGTCCCTGGGCTCCCCCACCAACCACTCTCTTTGTAGTAATGAGTAAGATGAGTCATTGTACCGTGCAAAATACGAGAAATACAACAAACAGCAGCTTGTACATCCCCTCCTCCAACTCCTTCTGTTTCTTGCAAACAAGGATGCAGCCTGCAATGTCTGCTCTGGTATGATGTTAAATGAGCATGATCTTTGACTGTGACTTGTGCCCGCCAGTCATGTGTGTTTTCTATTACTTTTAGCTGACATGTTAACATTTTAAAATATTTGTGCACTCATGTGTGTCTATAGATTTGTTTGTTTTCACAAACATGTATGATCTACTATATGTAAACCACACATACACAGAAAAAAACAGCATCTGTCTCTCTGCTGTAATTACACAAATGGACACACAAGCAGAAACTGTCCTTTTTTCTCTTACGCTCTCTTTCTACAATCAGATTTTTCTTTCATGTATCTCAGAAACCAAAAAACAAAACAAAACAAAACAACAACAAAAAAAATTATAGTGAGGGTATCAGATGTTAAAGAAATAGTTTACCCAAAAATAGAAATTGTGTCATTGGTTACCCACTCTAATGTCGATCTAAACCTGTAACCTGTTCTTTTTGATGAAATCCGAGAGCTCTCAGACCCTCCACAAACAGCAATGCAACTGACATACTCAAGGCCCATAAAGGTAGCAAGGACATCATTAAAATAGTCCATATGTGACATCAGTGGTTCAATTTTAATGTTATAAAGCTACAAGAATACCTTTTGTGTGCAAAGAAAACAAAAATAATGACTTTATTCAACAATTTCTTCTCTACCTTGCCAGTCTTCGACTCGTGTTCACAACAGTACCATAATGTTTGCATGTGCATTCTTCTGCTTGTAAGAGAAGAAACATGGAAGAGAAAAAAAACAGTTGAATAAAGTCGTTATTTTAATTTTCTTTGCGCACAAAAAGTATTCTCATAACTTCATAACATTACAGTTGAACCACTGACTCGATGTCACATGAGCATAATAAAACAATTAATAGAACAATAGAAGAAACACTAGATATAATAACAAACAATTTAACGATAGAATGAATTATATAACAATAGAACGAACAACAGAACAATATGAATATGATACATTTGATTTAACAAACAATAGAACAAACACTAGATATAACAATAAAACAAACAATATAATAGAAAGACAGAGCAAACTGTAGAATGATATAAAAACAGAATGTTAGAACAATGTTTAAATTCCAATAGATGCTGCTCTACCACATCACTGCTCCAGCCAATCTCTCTGTCCATTCCTCCTTCCTTTCTTCTTTCTATCCCTCTCTCCCGCGTTCAATGTCAGTGACGGCAGGGCCACCGGTGATGGCTCGGTCTTCCATAACATGGCTCAGAGTTTGGCCGCCCCATTACAGAATCCATTTTCTACAGACAAGAATCTCATTTCAATTTCAGTGTACACGTTTATTTTTTGTGTGCATGTGAGTGCGTATGGTAGTTTTTGTGTGCCCTAATGAACCGCTGTGTGTGTTTTTGTGCACAACTGTGTGGCACAAAAGAATGTGTATCCATTTTGTGTGCATGTTTATGTATGCACATAAATTTAGTGCTATTTCATTTCTTCTCAATGACTTTCCCTCTGCAGAATCAATTCTGCTGGTGGGAGTGAGGTGGCAGGGAAAGCAATGCGATTGGTGGGTGGAGCATGCTCACTCGTTCAGACAAGAGGGATTGAAAATAGGAAGGAGGGTTGGACAAAAATAATAATATCCCATCATCTCTCTCACTCTTTCTCTGGCTCTGAAACACAGCCCCATTTATCCTAAGTGCAATAATAAATACAGCAATGATCCAGAATTAGTCATGTTCCCCTCCAACCACACAGAGAGAGAACAAAGAGAGTGAAGAAAAAATGAAGGACAGAATAAAAGAGGAAGAGTGAAAGCACAATGCCAGTGGAGTCCAAAAATAAAGAAACCTGCATGTTACATCAATATAAAAGCAGAGAAGTTGTGTGAATGTGTCTAGTTCCTCTTTACTCAGTGTCTAAAAACATTTGTCTGTCAATAAATACAGAAAACATCTCAAACTTCAATGTTTAATGTGGGCTAATATTTGATTTAATACTTGATTTGAACGTTTGACTTGTTATTATCCAAAAACAAAAGTGCTGATGAGTCCTTTAATAAAATGTAAAAACCATGTTTACTTCTCAATTATGGTAATCTCACATGTAATAAGAACATATTGAAGGAGCAAAGTTGAGGATGCTGGTCTGGATTCGGCACTTGAGAATTACAATCCAAAGGCAAATTCATCATTCCATGTGGTGTAAAATTGCCATATTCTTTGTTATGCCTTTTTTTTTGCTGTCAAATGAAATAAAGCAGCAACTATTGTACAAAAATGCTGGATTGTAGTGGTGGGTTATTTATAAGATTAGACTGAGCATTCCTGTACTAAACACAGAACTGCATCAATAGAGCAAAAAACTCCAAACATTTCTTGATTTTTACACCAGTACATCACACATAGAACAGTAAAAAACTTCCAGTCTAACCGTAAGGCATCAAAACATATTTTGGGATTATGAAGACCTGTCAATCAAAATGATTTAAAAAATTTAATTATTGTAATAATAATAAAAAACTTAATAGATTAACTTGAATAAGGTATTATAAATGCTTATCAACAAACCGATTGATCATTCTGTCAGCCAAACAGCTCCTTCGTGTATAATTGCACTTATTGCATTGTATTTATTGATTTTTTTCCACATTTGAAAGGTCTGAAGCTTGTGAAACTGCCTGTTAGCCTCCAGGCTAATCATTGCAATCAATAATGGCAGCCACGATAATTACTCTGCACCAATAACTGTGAATAAGCAGACGACTGATGAATAAACAGCACGTTGACCAGTTCACTGACAGATATCTTGGACATAGTCGTAAATAAATATACCATTATGTTACAAAAAGTGTTGAACTATATGTCTTCTATGAACAACCAACTGGTGCTTATCTGTAGGCTGATTAGAGAGTAGAGAAATTCAGTAAAACATTGAATCATAGCAGTCATAGCAACTGAATATTTTGTGTTTAAGTGAATATTAAGTCAAATTAATTTAGTTACTTGTGTCTATTTCTCTGTACAGTCAACCAACACGGTCTGAGGTCTCTAACAATCTGAGATTGAATGTTGGGAAAATTCAGCGCTCTGGTTTACCAGCTAATGCAGCATGAAGCTGTTATTTGTAAACACAGCAAGTGTATTTGATGCCCGTAGGGAGCTAGTGTGGTTAGCATTAACGTGAGCGTATTGATTGTAACATTATCACATTTAGTTCATTAGCCACTGCTGGTGCGGCTGGACTTGCCTGGTCTCACAAGGCATTAACCAGTGTGCACGAGTGCTCAGAAAAATTGGGCTATTGAGGTAAAGTCATCAGCCCATGAGCATGTATGCAGCATGCACACGCTCACAGGCCCATAGCTAATCAAATGAATGGTGGGAACGATTCTATAGAGACCCAAAACAATTCCAGCAGGATTAATGCAGGATCCAGTATAATTAAGTTAATGTATTTTGTCACAATAAAAAACTAAAATTAACCACAAATACCACGATGTATGTAATGCAAGTGGACTTTTCATTTTTCCAAAAAAACAAAAGCCTGATCCTCTGCTCCGCTGTGCATTCCGAAACCGAACAGACAAGAGTTCACACGGAAAGCAAGTCATGTTGACAGGAAAGAAATGAAAATCTACTCACCCTACAAAAAATGAAAGGAAGGAGAAGGGGGCCAGAAAGCTTGTAAGGGTTTATCAAAGAAGTAATTTTAACAGTAACAGACAAGTGTTCCCACACAGGTCAGAAAAGACGGCTGGGTTTACCACTCTGCCAAATGCTTGTTTATTTCGCATGCCTTCATCTAAAAGAAAAAAATTGATGGAAAAAGACTTATGATTGGCAGTGGTAACATTTTACGGTAAGGTTCCATTTGTTAACATTAGTAAACACATTTAGTATTATGAACTATAATGATCAATATTTTTACAGCATTTATTAATCTAGGCTAATGCTAATCTCTACAAACAGTACACATTTTTTACAATTCATGTTGTATAAATTAACATGAATGTGGTATGATTGAAATAACAAAACAATGGTACACTATATCATTCAATTTTTGTAAATTAAAAGTAGGGTATGTGATTTTGGTGAGGCAAACAATAGCAAGCTAGCTTTGAAAGCAAGCTCCCCACTCTCCCTGAGTAATCACTTTGCAAAGCCATGCCTCCCCCAAAACACATGAACGCACTCAGGAGACTAACCTGTGACACGATGAGAGACGGCATTGGTGGAGGACAAAATGCAACGCTGTTGCCTCATTCACAGGTGACAAAACATTACAGTACAAAGCGCTTAATATTACAATAATAGCACCTTTCAATTGACACTAAAGGCTGAAGTACATTTAAAAAAATTATTATTTCACCATATTAGTGTTTTTGCTCTGTTTTTGATCAAATAAATGCAGTTAGTTAGTGTATGATACCCAATGCATTAACTAATCTGAACAGATTTGACAATTTAAATTTGACACCACTTTTTTTTTTTGGTAAAAATGGCTTTTTATGTTAATGGACAAATACAAATACTAAGTTATAGCATGAAACTCGCTCTAACTCATTATGACAATTACATTATCAAGTCACAGCTGATTGGTTCTGTGCTTGTGGTAGCAGTTGCAGTGCACTTCAGAAACACTTCACCTTCCCTAACTCCACCTGTATAGATCTGCTACGGGGGTTATTCATGTTATATGTGCAGCAGCAGTATTCATGCTCACAGCAGCATGTTGTGGATGTATTGGCAGTTGCAAGTCTCGGTACTTGCTTTGCCACAGTAGCAGCAACATAGCAGATGTATTCCACCAAAACCAAATGCATTAATAGACTAACACTATGATGTACATTACCATGCCAATCCCTCAGAGAGTTGTCATGACAGAACTACAAAAAACAAAACAACAAAAAACACTTTCAACTCATCTACAAATTGGATGAACCAGAGCATTTGATTAGCCATGGCTATATGAACACATCAGTGTATGTAATTATGAAAATAGATAAGCCACAATAAGAAATGAGATCTAATATAAAAGAATATAAATGAAAGATTAAAGTAACACTGAAGAACAGAAATTCTCGAGGTTATCAATGAACACACATTTCTCAACCCTGTCACCCGCATGAGTGCCGCAGCTCAATCAGTCCAGAGCTCATACTGTATGCTTCACAAGCAATTCTGCATTAAAGATCTTGGGCAGTCGTGGCCTAATGGATAGAGAGTTGGACTTGTAACCTGAAGGTCGTGGGTTTGAGTCTCGGGTCCGGCAGGGATTGTAGGTGGGGGGAGTGAATAACCACCACTCTCTCCACCCTCAATACTCAATACCATGACTGAGGTGAGACCCTTGAGCAAGGCACCGATCACCCAACCGCTCCCCGGGCGCCGCAGCATTAGCTGCCCTCTGCTCTGGGTGTATGTTCACTACTGTACTTGGATGGGTTAAATGCAGAGCACAAATTCTGAGTATGGGTCACCATACTTGGCCACACACCACTTCCCTTTCCCTTTCCCCTTCCTTGTAGTCTCAGAATCAATAATTAAAACTTCAGCTTAATTAACACCAATGGAGACAAGATGAGACCGTAATCACTGAAGTGTCAGAATATTCACTGGAGTTTCTCAGAACTTAATAAAAGTAAAAGGTGTGAATGTGTGTATGTGTTTAAGTTGGGCAAGTAGTATTCCCTTGCCTTCATCTCGACAGCAGAAGGCAAATGGTGTGTGCGTGAGTATTCTCTGCGGTACGTCTGCTGTGACTCAGGCGATGGAAGCAACAGAAGGCAGAGGCTGACGCTTCATGTCTCAGCACCCTCTCCTCGGGAGGATAATAAAGTTTTAAACTCATACTCAAGCAAGCAGGAACTAATGAGCAGTACAGACACACAGCCCTACTCAGCCTCAGACTTTACATTCATACCACACCAAATCTACCCTGAACATCTGTAAATAAATGAGAAGATCCTCTGATGCTCAGCGGCCTTGGTTAAACTCGTTTTGTGCACAAAATATCTTAATAAAACCCTGCAATTCATCATTTTAATAGCATAATTCATGTTATGTTGAATAAAAACTGTTATTTTCTATCATGTTATTATTAATTTTTCCCCCCATTTTCTGAAGAAAATATTAGAGATGCTTGCCCGTGCCACTATGCTAAGGTGTTCTGCTAGGGCAGGCTTTGTTGTAATATTATTACGATGTAAATGTTATTACAGTTGAAAATAAATGTTTTCTATTTTAATATATTTTCAAATGTCATTTATTCCTGCGATAGCAAAGCTGAATTATCAGCAGCCATTACTCAGTCTTCAGTGTCGTGATCCTTCAGAAATCATTCTGTTATGCTGATTTGATGCTTAAGAAAAATGTCTTATTTCTTTCAGTTGAAAATGGTTGCGCTGCTATATATTTTTGTGGAAACTGTGATTTTCTTTTTCAGAATTATTTGACTAAGAGAAAATTCAAATGGACAGTATTTATTTGCAAATAAAATGTTATGATTTTACGTCTTTACTGTCACTTGACGTTTTTGCTTTAAAAAGTATTCATTTTAATAAAAAAGCAAAACCTTGCTGAGTTCAAAATTTGTAATGGCAGAGTAGCATACATTTTAGTTATTATATACAATAACAATAACAGTAAATAAAAATATCAGCGCTGTCAAATGATTAAATCGCAATTAATCGCATTCAAAATAAAAGTTTTTGTTTACGTAATATCTGTGTGTGTACTGTGTATATTTATTATTCATATAATACATACAAACACATTAAGTATATATTTTGAAAATATTTACGTTTATTTATATTCAGATAATTTATTATATATAAATATATTTAATATATAAACATCACATATTTTTCTTAAATATATACAAGCATGTGTTTGTATTTATATACACATAATAAATATACACAGTACACATACATATATTACGTAAACAAAAACTTTTATTTTGAATGCGATTAAAAAACCCAGCATAAACAAAAATAACTCAGTGTACATTTAATTATCATATGGATAGCCTGAATAAATGAAGCCCTATGAAATGACAAAGCTATATTAATGGTGACTCGCACATTGACTATAATGGAAAGTCCTGGAGGAAATGCTGGAGAGTTACATCAGTCAGTGCTGGCGAGATACAGATAAGACAAGGTATGAGTTTATCCAACAACTGAGTAAATGAACTTAGTAACTACAGATGGGCTGACAGTGATAATGATCGAAATGGCCAGGCAGTAGAAAAACAGAGGAAATGTAATTCAAATAAGTCCCATTTTGTCCCCTAGGAGAACAATGGGAAGAGATGAGACTGCCAAAAGCAAGCAATCACAGAGAGAGAGAGAGAGAGAGAGAGAGAGAGACTGCATGAGAGTAACCTACAGAATCACATCCCAGGACAGGGAGAGATGGGAAACATCTCAAATCAATAAACTTTAATTGCATTCAGTAGAAAAAATGACCCACGTCACTATGCCCATCACTAATGCCTTCCATCCTTTTCTTATCTTATCTCCATCACATGACCCCTGACCACCAATCAGGGCCCACAGCAGCTGGGTAAATGTAACTGTATAATACAAGACAAGCTGTTTTTAGACTCTAAACACACAGAAGAGGTTCTGCTTTTTTTTTTATCCATTTTTATAAATTACAATTTTATAAATGAGTAATGTGAAACAGTCAACATAGGCTGCCACTCTATGTATCCTTACAATAAATACATTCTGATACGCATAAATATACATAGTATAGATTACTATAGAATACTTATATTTTTTATAATTTTTAAACACACACACACACACACACCTACACATACATACATACATACATATATTAAAAGTTTGTGGTCAGTGATTTTATGAAATTAAATAGCTTTTATTCAGCAAGGATGCATCATAAACTGATCATCATAGGAGACAGTAAAGATTTTACATTCTTACATCTTATCAATGCTGAAAATTTTATATTGTTAAAAAAATCTATAGCTTATTTTTTTTTTTTCAGCTTTCCCATCACAGGAATAAATTACATTTTAAAATATGTGACCCTGGAGCACAAAACCAGTCTTCAAGTCGCTGGGTATATTTGCAGTAATAGCCAAAAATACATTTTATGGGTCAAAATTATTGATTTTTCTTTTATGCCAAAAATCATTAGGATATTAAGTTAAGATCATGTTCCATTAAGATATTTTGTATATTTCCTACTGTAAATATATCAAAAGTTCATTTTTGATTAGTAATATGCATTGGTAAAAAATTCATTTGGACAACTTTAAAGGCGATTTTCTCAATATTTTGAATTTTTTGCGCCCTCAGATTTTCAAATCGCAGCCAAATATTGTCAGATCCTAACAAACCATGTGATGTATGCATCTCAATTTTGGAAAATTGACACTTATGACTAGTTTTGTGGTCCATGGTCACATATATTAAAACACCAAACAGTTGTTTTTGCAATAATACATTACAATATTACAGTTCGTACTGTATTATTGCTCAAATGCAGTCTTGGTGAGCATGACTTTGCCATTTATTTATTTTTTTCTTCAATCTCATCATACTGCATTATGGGATTGCAGTATCAATGTACAAAAGATACATGTGGCACAGCCATAGATTTTGGCTGAGTTTTAGATGGCAGTGTAATTAAGATGCCTAACTTCTGGAGCAGTGCCTGTGATAGCTTAAATGTTCACTAGATGTTGGAACAGAGCAAAAGTGTGACTGTAAGAAATGTAAAGATCTAGAAACAAGAAACACACATGCATAAAGTGTAATACCAGCACAATATTCCTCAGGGGAGGCTGAAGGACAGTGATTCATATCACCTACAAACTTTCTTGAAAGGAAAAAACTGAACCTTCTATCCAACAAAATCTAATGAAAACTGTGAAGCAATGATAAAACTAAAGCAGAGAACCACTGAGTAAGAGAGGCGAGACAGAGCTAAATAAGGTTACAAGGGGAAAAGAAGACAAAATTACAGTACAAGTTCAAGACTCATGGAAGAAAGCCTCCATGCCTTATGTCTTTTTGTTTTCATAGCAAACAGAGGGAAAGTAAAAGAGAGCGATGAACGATCTTCTCTTCCCCTCAGACCCTCACTATTAATACATGTGCATCTCTAATGGAGATAAATGTACACCAGTAAAAGAGCAGGGGGGTAAAACTGAGAGAGAGAGAGAGGAGAGAGAGAGAGAGAGAGAGAGAGAGAGAGAGAGAGAGAGAGAGAGAGAGGGAAAAGAGACGGATGAAGGGGGGCTGGGTGGAAATAGAGAAGGATGAAAAATGGATGGAGCGAATTAGTTGAGGGAGTGAAAGAGAGAAACATTGCTGTGGAGGTGGAAAAACACAAGTATCTCCATCTAACATGAAAGAAAAATGACAAAACAGCATGTGAAAAAGATGTGCTCTATATCAGAGATGTCGCTTGACCTGTGCTAAAGAGGCACAAAGATACAGACAATCAGTTCACTTTGACTCTATAGATTATGGGTAAATAATAGACTAGATATAATAAATGACAACACTATTCAAATTTTATTTAAATTTAACATTTATTTGAGATACACACGGTAAATTAAATTATATTTAATTACATCCCTAGGTAAACATTTATTTCATTATCAATGTCCCTCTGTTTTAATAAACAGGCATACAGTACAGCTCACAAATCATATGAATATTTGTCCACACTTAACTTATCTCAATACGGACCTAGAAATGGTTCAAATAGGTCTAGCATATGGACACAGAAAATAACAGTCCTTGATCTTAGAAGAGTCAGTATTTGGAGCTATAGGAATAGAGGCAAACTATTCAAATACAGCACAGGAAAATGAACTACACTAATATTGGCCAAGTAATTTGATCTCTGTGAGCTGAGTTAAAGTTACACAGTGGCCTAATTACTCAGAATGCCCAGGGCTCAGTTCTGGCCCAGTCCCCTTTACCTGGAACAGGTAACAAAGCTGGCACTCTGTGGCTAGACAAAAAAAACAAAAAAAAAAAACAGATAGTACTAATGGCCTGTTGTCAGCATAAAGAGCTAAGGCAGGCCTAGACAATGCACCTGTATTGCAAGATTGGAAATTTGCTGCAGAGTTATAAGGTGTGTAGTCCAAAAAATCTGTTTAGGATGAGGCTGGCAAGAAACTTCTGCACTGTGTTACAAAGAAACATCTCTAATTACGAGAAGAAATGCCATTTGTTTGTGAGTAGCATGACGCCAAACATGTTTTAGTTACAAATAACATTACCCACTATATGAAACAAACAATTAAAATGCAAGAGACATCTCTTATAATGAATTTGCAAGTGTTGAGTAGACAAATATATATTCATAATGTCACAAGCTCTGTACTTTTATCCCAGGTGTTGAATGCTAACAGTTTTAAAACACGTTTTGGAGTTGTTTGGATGGGTTCTTCAACACCTATAACTACTGTTACTGAACATTCAAGGCAGTTGCAAACAAATGAAGAAGTTTACCTGTTTGGCAGTGAATGTGGATGTTTCTTCACCAGTGTCATTGGTTTGATCCCCAAGGAATGCATGAACTGATAAAACACCTTGAATGCTATGCAAGTCACTTTGGATAAAACTGTCTGCCAACAAGTAAATGTATATGGACAAAATTAAAACCTTGAAAGATTGTAAAGCAATTTTGCACACAACCCAATACTGTGAGTCCAACCAATACTGTGAATTCGATCAAAGTATTTCCTTAAGTTTTTTGTTAAGCTATTAAAACCATAGCACAGTAATGCTACATCTCTAAGAACTAAGAATCTGAAGACCTGCAATACTCTGATTTCAGTTTGCATTTATTAATTTAGCAGACGCTTTTCTCCAAAGTGACTTGTGAGGAATAATACAACAAAAACCATTCATCAAAAGGAAATAATAACATTAACAGTACTTCAATACAAAATTGTCCAGAAGTGTACAAGATAGTGCAGAGATCCAACTACAAAGATATTAGAAAACAGTTCAGTTAAAATAAAAGACTATGAATGGCTGTGAACTGAGTACTTGAGGAAAAGTTGTTTTTTTTTGAGAGCTGTTCTAGTTGAATTTGGAAGATTGTTTCACCACTGCAAAACAACTCAGGGCTGCATTTACCAAAAGCATTGTAAGCCTAAGCAAATCAGAAGAGAGGAAAGAAAAAGAGAAAAAAAAAAATAACAGCACCAATGGTCTCTACAATCTCACAATTATTTTGGGAATTGCACCCAAGAACATTCATCACCACTGTTTTCATCGTGCAACTTTTTTTGTCAGGTTCATATTTTTTTCATCATCAAAATTAGAACTGATTTGGCCCCTGGGCCTTCAGTTTCTGTTTAATGACTCCACTACATCAAGGGAAGGAGGGGAGAGAGATCACTGTCATTTATATTAATTCCATTAGCATCACACATCATGCCGAGAATACTGAAACAGAATTACACTAGCAGAATGACAAAAACAGAGACGTCCCTCCCCTCAGTGACCCTGGAGGATCAAATCTCACATCTGTCCCCTGCTCAACCTTGAGGGGGATGAGTCAAGTTGCAGGTTGCAGTGAAGAAATGTCCGGCAATAGCAATGTTACCATGGCAATGGCTGAATGATTGACAGACAGGCAACAGACAGGATGTGAGTGTCCCATTCTAGGAAATCCCCTCGTGCCTGATGTGTAATCCTCTTTATGAAACAGGACAGACTGCTGACGTATCAGTGAGACCATGTGTGTGTGCGTGTGTCCAGTATGTGGGTAAAATATGAGGCTGCAACTTCATCATCTTTCTCAGAAGTGTCTGAAGCTCTTCAGCATCGGCTTAACATCATTCATTCATCCATCCATCAACTACAGCTAAAGTGCCCTTCAGCCGCTGCTGTGCTTATGAGCTACACGGCCTTAAATTATTAAACACTAGACATCATATGCAATAAGAATAACAGACAAATTAATGTGCACTAAATAAATTTGTATCTCAGTATAATGATGTACACTCATTAGTCAATCTCAAAAACAATCAACCTCGAACAAGCACATCTTGACTTGTGATCAAAGATCAGCTAACAGGAGTGTGAGTGTCAACGGAGATGAAATTGTGAGGAGATTTTGTCATTTGGGGGTATGCAATGTCAAAATGAAGGACAGCAAAACATGACCAAACCACATTACTAGGGATACATAATGTAGCTTGGTAAATTCACATCCATCACTCGAACCATCAGCACTGGAGCTCCTCAGGGCTGTGTACTCTCCCCACTGCTTTTTTCCCTCTACACTCACGACTGCACATCTAAAGACCCCTCTGTCAAGCTCCTGAAGTTTGTAGACGACACCACACTAATCGGCCTCATTCAGGACGGTGACGAGTCTGCTTACATACAGGAGGTTAAGGAGCTGGCTGTCTGGTGCAGTCTTAACAACCTGGAGCTGAGACAAACTGTGGAGATGATAGTGGACTTTAGGAGAAACCCCCCTGCTCTCCCCCCACTCACCATAATGAACAGCACTGTGACTGCAGTGGAGTCATTCAGATTTCTGGGCACCACCACCTCCCAGGTCCTGAAGTGGGATATTCACATTGACTCCATTGTCAGGAAGGCCCAGCAGAGGTTGTACTTTCTTCGCCAGCTGAGGAAGTTCAACCTGCCACAGGAGCTGCTGAAACAGTTCTACTCTGCCATCACTGAATCCATCCTCTGCACTTCTATAACTGTCTGGTTCAGCTCAGCGACCAAATCTGACCTCAGAAGACTACGGAGGGTAGTCCGGACTGCTGAGCGAATCATTAGTACAACCCTCCCCCCTCTCCAAGAACTGTACTTATCCAGAGTGAGCAAAAGGGCTGGTAAAATCACTCTGGACCCCTCACATCCAGCACACTCCCTCTTTGAACTGTTACCGTCTGGTCGACGCTGCAGAGCTCCGTGCACCAGAACGACCAGACACAGGAACAGTTTCTTCCCTCAGGCAATCCATCTCATGAACACTCAACAATAAACGTGGAACACACAACTATAATACATTATCCATTCACCACACTCACTAATTTTATCTTTATTTTCTCATTTCTAATTTGCACATACTTGACCTGTACATACATGGTTGTCTATATTATATATTGTGTTTTTGCCACTGTACATTGCCTTTTGGTTAATTGTTGTTATTCTTTTATGTGTCCTGTCCTGTTGCTGTCTTTCTGTTGCACTGTGGAGCTTCTGTCACTACAACAAATCCCTTGTATGTGTAAACATACTTGGCCAATAAAGCTCATTCTGATTCTGATAATGTCTTAATTCATCAAAAATGTTAAAGCAAGATAATTATGGTTGGGGTCAGTCTAGTTAATGCAATTTTATATTAGGAATAACACTGTTCCAAATGTCCACTAGTGAGCGCACTTCTATTAGGGCTCCTCTATAATTTAATATTACAAAAATCACAAATTATAATATTAGTGGAGTAATTTGAGGGGACGTTTGAATGTCTTGGTACATCTGCCTTTTGCTTGAAAGACAGCAGCGCTCAAGCTGGCATGGACGCCACAAATTTGTGCAAATCCATGTTATCCCAGATTTATTTTATTCCAGAATTAACATGGTAAACACCACAAAGTACATTTGATTAGCGATGTAGAAATTGTACAGAATCTTCTTTCTTCTGCATTTTATATAACTTATCTTGGTTAAATCCTAAAACTTAATTTTCAAGTTTATAAATGACAAGAAAATAACAGATTTTCACTGTGGAGTCTTTTGGAATCCACGGTGCATACATCTATATAGAAATACAGAATAATGTGTTGTGAGACTGAGCAGAGATATGGCAGTTACAGTGACATCTTGAATGGGTAGAGGAAGAAAGCTTGCAGTTCAAGCTAACACTTTGTAGTCAAACAGCATCCTCTGTTGGACCAACATTGTATTTCACAAAGAGATGGCACCAAAACTTCCAAGACTTTTTTTTGTAGGATTATTCTGCTAAATCTTATTTAGTATGCCTTCAAATTGTGAAGCCCAAATGCACTTTGTTTTTAGGTGTGATACTTGCAAACTTTGACTCCTAGCATGTTTTAGTCCAGCATACAGGTAGTTTTCCCATAGTCATAGACACACAAAAATGTATTTGTTAGTACAAAATTATATATAACACAAAAATATTTAACCAGGCTGAAATTGGTCTTTAGTTACAGATATCTTTGAGATTTGAGATGAGCAACATTTATACATATTAAATATAAACAGTACAAATTCTCATAGATGTAATGTTTTATTTCATGCTACGACCAGCATCATCACACATAATTACACAGAGGGCAATTGCCCCCCACCCCAGCACACAGAAGAAAAATAAAATAAAATACAAAAGCCTTCTGAGAAACATTAGAGAAATTATATGAAATATATAAATATTTGGTACCATTTAAATATGCATCATTCCATTTAGGGAATTTGAGTTGATGACAAGATTAACTCAAGAGGTAAAATAAGTTGACATTCATATTTTCTTTTCCACTTGAGGGCAAAAAAACCTTTTGTACACAACAGCATGACACAAGGGACTATGCTGTCAGATAATGAAACACTGGTTCCACATCATTAAAAAGTTGGGAAAGGAAAATTATGTGCTGTGGCTTCCTTCAGATATTTCACCTGAAATGCATCCGGAACATTTTATCATGCCCTGAGGCAGGAACATTAATTTTTTCCCCAATGAATTCATTGTATAAATGCTCTCGGTAATGATCACAGACATGGTAGGCCTTAATATCTCATTCATAGAGATGATTCCGAAGTCTTGCATAGTACCACTGTTCATTCGATATCAGGCATTGTGCTAAGCAATGGTCAATATATGCAGAAAAACATTTAAAATAGCATTACAAATATCGATTCAAGCATTTTACAATATTTAAACCTACTAGAGAGGCTTTTTAAGGTATACAGTGTCAAACCCTGACAATATACAATAGAGATACATCCGGTTTCCTTCGTGACATTTAATCTAAGCAATCAGTCTTTTAAACTCTCTTTGGTGTCTTTTCCTTGGCATACAGCAGACATTATGTATAATAGCCTACTTGTATCATGTGCAACCCTACACAAACTCTTTTCAGTAGCACATCTCCTGTCTCACATATTGGAATAAGTAATCCACTAGAAAAAGCCTTTTTCTCGCCATTTTGCTGTCATTCAAAGGCAACGCTGTTACTGATTGCTCTGTATTTGCGCAGCAGCCATGTCAGCAGCACACACGAATGGTCTGCCAACTCCCACAGGGCGCTAATGCGATTTATGCTGAATACACATGTAACATTGTTCTTTAATCCTTGAGCACAGTCAAAGAGGTAGAGATGGATCAAGAACAGCCAGAGATGGAGGCCGATGAAGAGGGAAGGATTTAGGAAGAAGACAAAGCAAAAATGAGTGAGGGAGAGCAGATGTCTACAGTCCCAGGAGTCCCATTGGTTCGGCCTAATCTATCCAGTGGATGTCGTGTTTGACTTTCTTCATCCATCTCTGCCTCCCACAGCTACCAATGCAAATCTGTAAGAGCGAGATACTGTAGGACCCTTTCACAAACACAAAAAACACTGGGATGCATTCCTCTGTCTTTTTACACGTTCCTTCTTATCCTTTCTCTAAACTTCTGTTGCCTGCTGATCTTTCTTTCTACTATTCCAGTACATAGTGCTGGCAAACCTTTATCACCACAAAATCCCACTTTCCAAAGCATCTTCCATATTTTGTTTTATCCAGACATATGCAACAATGATTGACAAAGAAAAGCCCTTAGAATAACACTAACACATACTGCTTATTTAGGTGCAGATTAGAATCCAAACAGGAACCAAGACGACAAAATCTGCATCAATCAGTGTTGTCAGTTTAACCTATGACTAATCAACTAATCTAACACGGTCTCTGAAACTTGATAGACCATCACCTGCATCTAACTTAAGAATAAAAAAAAAAAAAAAAAAATAGCTTCAAACAGCATTTGTTTAAAAAAAAAGATTTCTACAGGCTGTACAACAGCTTCTTATACATAAAGGACAAGGCCTAGATTTGCGAGTTATGCCTCATGTTTCTCGCTTTCTGTTTTTGTTGTTTTTGACTGTAGAACAGCTCTAGACTCACCAGTTAAAAGAAAAAAAAAAAAGTACCTGAGAAAGGGAGCAAGCAGGGTAACTGACAGACTAAAGAAAGAGAAGATTATGTGATCAATAGTCGCAAACTTCTCCACACATACACCAAATAAAATTACATTCAATTTCATCATAATATACCTTGGCCTAGTTGGTTTTCCAGTTCTACTGCCTTCGGGATTTACTGTGGAACACAGCAAGAAAATACTAGTTTCCTTTCTCAGTAGTATTGAGTAGCAAGCAGAAAAAAGAACAAAAAAAAAAAAAAAAAAAAATTTCCTTAGGATGCGACTGAATTTCGATTTCATATGAGTCGAATAACTAAAATCTATCCTTCCCCTGTTACTTTTGTTTTCCCTGACATTGTGACACCTGTGAAACTCATACAATCCCTCATTGGAGTGTCAAGCAACTTTGATTGTAGTCAGCCTTGTTGAGACAAACAGAGGGAAGAAACCCCTCTGTGAAGACTCTGTTTTACTATTTGGTAATACCGTAGCACAGTGACATGACTATGTCTTCTAGAAGTTCTGTCATATAGGGTTTCTGTACCCTGGGCAGTGTGTAAACCAGCTCAGTCCACTCAGTAGAACTTGTCGTCAATGCGGAAATGGGGGCGTGTAACGTCATCTGGGTTGAGGAAGACTGAAATAGACTTGCCAGGGTTTTCTGTCACCAGCTGTTGTAGTCGTTGTGCTAGCCGGTCATCCTGTGGTGATCCCGCACCATATCCATGGGTAGGCGATGATAACCCATGGCCATTGCTCGCAGCTACTGCGGCCTCACGTTTGAGCTGGCATGCCTGTTGTGCCTGCTCCAAAGCGGCTCTTAAGTGCTCTGCGGGATCGGAACGTAAATGTGCAAGTTTTCGTGCCACTAAAAGAGCAGCACGGTCCGTAAGGTGCTCGAGCATGTTGCACTGGGGGAGGAAGTAATTAGGACAGTTTTTGCTCAGAATGCAGTGAGCCAAGTCATCAAGTAGACCAAGAAAGAGCCGTGCAGGAGTCTCATGATCTGGACAGCTAAGGTAGGTTGTAGGCAAGCGATCACAAGCCCAAAACATCAAGGTACGTAGGTGGTAGAGGCTAAGGCCGGTGCGAGGGCGAGCTAATAGTCTTGACAGTATAGCTTTAGCTGCTTGGAAGGCTTGTGCCATTGGGTAGGGCACGCATTTCTTTAGCTGAACCTCACTGCGGGAGAAGGCAAGTCTCCATTCGCGGTCAGGTCTGGTTGAGGGGCTGGCAGCTGGAGAACAGCAAGGAAGCAAGTAGAACCCGCTGATGGCCTCCTCCTCCGTTATTTTGCCATCCCAGAAATGGTTGGTCGTGAGCCAACCCTGTGCGACGGCCGGCCAGCCACGAAACGACACCACTGGAAGCAAGTCGTAAAGGATACGGCTAGTTCCTGCAGTGAGAATCAGCGTTGTTAGTGGACCATTCCGCTCCACACGATCAGGAACAGGAATCCCTCTTTGAGGATTTCTTTTCAACTCTTCTACCGCCGTCCCAACTACACTCCAGAACCAGTCGGCGACCAGCAATGGAGAGAAGTAACATCCATCTAATGATTGAGTAGGCAACAGGGATGGGATTGAGCCTCGTACTGCTTCAGTTTCTTCCTCCTCATCTTCCACATCTTTATTCTCTCTATTATTCTCATCTTGACAGCAGATACTCCAACGCGTCAGCATTGTAGGGTCGCAGAGGCGCAGGCTCAGCCAAGAATGGCATGGTGGGGAATGCCGCATGTCCAGAGTCACAGGCTGATTTCGGTCATGCAGTTTAAGAGCGGGCACCAGTAGAGTGAAGTCCAAATCAAAGTCAACACCTTTGGCGTAGTCGCCTAGGTCCTCTGGGTTAAGGTCGAGAACACCTTCCCTGGCTCCACCTGACAGCAGCAGGTATTCATTGGCAACCGGCAATCGCTTGTCTACCTTCTGCACCAGGCCTGTGGAGATGAAGAATATTTATGACAAAAAGAGGTAATATCACCTGTCTTTAAAAAGACAAATGGAAGGGTGGGTAAACATTGAATGGGAATGACTGAGGGTACGTTATCACTTTTGTAAACAATTTAAAGGGATAGTTAACCCCAAAAAAATGTCATCAATTACTCACACTTATGTTGTTCCAAACCTTTATGAGATTATTCTGTTAAACACAAAAGATGTTTTGAAGAATGTTGATAGCCATTGACTTCCATGAAAAACATTGGCTACTGTCAACTGTTAGGTAACCAGCATTCTTCAAAATATCCTCTTTTGCGTTTAACAGAATTGTGTTTAACTTGAGGGTGAGTAATTTTTGAGTATACAATCCCTTTAAGCTGAAAATGCTGGGAAATTCTGAAAAATAAAACTTTGTTAGTGGCTTATAATGTCTATTAGTTCTCCTTGTGATCACCTGCCAAAAAAAATAAACTATTTCCTTACATTATTGCTCCCAAGGAAAGTGCACTAAGAATAATCTTCACCCTACTAATGAGGAAAAGCAGCACCTGGCCGAACTTCCAGTTTGTGTCTTGCTAAACGACCAGAGGTGAGACAAAGGGCAGAAACATTCTAATGTGCAGCCCTATGGCACACAACTGATTAGGATGCAGGACTCAATTTAAAGAAAATTCCTTGTGCTTAGATACATTTAATTCTTTTAAATCTATAAGAATATAAGCCTTTTGAGTAAACATGGGAGATCATTTATGCAGAAACCCACTACAACAGCTTTTATTGAATGAACCATGTCAAAGAGCAAGAAAGGTCACTTATCAGGAGTCATAAATCATATCATCAGAAATACACCTTTCAGAATACAATCTTGAAGCACAAACATATATATAAAATATGCAGCAAGTGTTAAATAATTGGTTTCTGAAATGAGTATGGAATAAAATCAGATAAAAAGAAGGGAGGGAAACAGAGGAAGATGACACTTTTCCTAAGACCGTAATCTCCCTAAACCTCTTCTCAGTCTAAGTCAGATAATTCCAGCTCATTCAAAGTGAAAGCTATAAATTAATAGTCTCCCTCAATTCTGTTTTGCAATTCAAGCCATTGCTCTTTTTTTGTGGACCCAGATCTTTAAAGTCTTTAAAATGAACATTTAAAATCTCCAGTGGAACCTTTTTAATGAAAATTAATGTCTTGCCTTTTAATATTTTATGAAGGCAAAAACTGATCAACACATTTCTTTAGGATTATTTACTACACACTCATTTAATTTCAATCCACTGTAATTAAAAGGATGCTTTTACAATTACAGAATACTGTAAGCATAGCTGCCATATGGATGTTACTTAATAGTGCTTTAATGACCCATAATCTGAAGCCAATCATTCACTAGGGAATTAAGTAAAAGAATTGTTGTCTTTCTGGGGGTGTTAAAATCATGTCGTCTAACACAAACAGCAACGGCTTTACCAATCACCAGTTTGTTTATGCAAATTAATTCATTATGT
Organism: Barbus barbus; assembly: GCF_936440315.1. Taxonomy (NCBI): domain Eukaryota; kingdom Metazoa; phylum Chordata; class Actinopteri; order Cypriniformes; family Cyprinidae; genus Barbus; species Barbus barbus. Next base: position 6,731,556 of record NC_136730.1, read on the forward strand.
TCATTAGTCCCTAAGGCAAAAGCCATTAGCACCAGGTGCATTTCACTCATCACTTACATTTACACATTTACATTTATTAATTTAGCTGACGCTTTTATCCAAAGCGACTTACAATTGCTATATATGTCAGAGGTCGCACGCCTCTGGAGCAACTAGGGGGTTAAGTGTCTTGCTCAGGGACACATTGGTGTCTCACAGTGGATTCGAACCCGGGTCTCTCACGGCATGTGTCTTATCCACTGCGCCATCACCACCCCACTTCCTCATATGGTCACAATTATTGACCACTTGAAAAAATAAATAAATAAAACCTTCAATAAGAAACATCACTCTCCATGACAGATGCCAAAGGGAAGCTGGTTAGCATATATGCTTACTCGTTATATACCAGTGGCCAGCATGCACTGCTGTCAAAGCATGATTAACACATAGGCCTACAAGAGTTTGAACCCATCCACCTCTACGGGACATTTGTGACGTTTCTAAGTTAAAGAACTACAACATGATTTAAATGACACAGGATGCAGTTATAATAATGCAACATAGTCTGTCTGTCCAAGCATACACGACACAGACACCTACACTATCATTTTCCAATTAGCGTGTATGATGGATTAAGCCACACTATAGTTGCATTAACTTAGACTAGTGTTTACATGACATTTTAAAAAAAGACTAATTTGTCTGAAATTGAATGCATAAAGGCCATGTAAACAGGTCTGTTTGATGCTGACAGCAGCACAGAAATCTTTAAAAAGATACACTGCCATTCAAGAGTTTTGGAACTGTATGATTTTTAATGCTTTTTTAAAGATATTTGTTATGCTCATCAAGGATGTATCTATTTGATCAAAAATACAGAAACAAAATGTAATTGTGAAATATTACTGCAATTTAAAATAGCAGTTCTCCATTTTAATATACTTTAAAGTATAATTTATTCCTGTGAAGCAAAGCTGAATTTTCAGCATCATTACTCCAGTCTTCAGAAATCATTATAATATGCTGATTTATTATTAATGTTGGAAACAGTTGTGCTGCTTAATATTTTTGGGACCTGTGATCAATTTTAGGATTCTTTGAGGAATAGCTGAAGAAAATTCAGCACTGCATCACAGAAACAAAGTATATTTTAAAGCACACTGAAATATCTCCAAACCTGTATGCACTTCTCTCCAAGATGATATTTTGAGGAACACTGGGTTCCAAACAATATTGGATCCCAATTGACTTTCATTGTACTCTTGGCCAAATAGAAAAAATTGATGCTGTAAATGAAGAGCTATAAGATTTTTTTATAATTCCTTCATTTAACAGCATTTCCCGAGATAAATAGCACATTTATAAGATTTCAATTTGGTCTCAAACCTAGAGGAAAACCAACATGACTACACACAAAGAATAATACATGTTTTCACAATTTGAAAATTGTTGACGGTGTTTGTTGCGGGGACTCCGTGACCTTCACTCCAGGACAACGAAGTTCAGTGCTTTTTGTTTTTCTACAATAGCAATGATCCATTTTGCCCTTTACATTTTTAACACCGTTCCAATTTAATTAGTTCCTCTGGGAGAAATACGTTTGCAGGATCGTACTGAGTCTAGATTGTACAGAGTCTAGAGAGAGGCTGGCATGCAGATGGTATGTTAATGTTTGCAGGTCATGGAGGTGTGAAAAGAGAAATAATGATGATTGCTAAAGGAAGCAAACATCAATTGCAATTTAAATCAAGGCACTTGCTTTACATTAATCTATTTGGGTCTTCTGAAATGAATTAACATCTAAATCCTGATGGACAGGTAAGGGTCATCAAAAGATGATTTTTTTTTTATTCATTTGTAAGGAGAATATTCCAAATGAATGCTAAGGAGCACCCCGCCTAGCATAAAAATAAAAAGCTGTCTACCCATCACTCTCAGCAGGTGTGTGATGGATGTTGCTTTGAAAATGTATGCATATTTTTGGAGAGCGAGAGATAGAAACAGCGAGCAAGAAAAATAAGTAGGCTTTTGGCTGAACATCAAGGGGTTAAAGCCTAGAGAAAAAGGGAAATGAAAGCAACAGGAGGCAGACAAAAAGAAACATAAAAGTTGCACTGGCAGGATGGCAGAAAAAAATCATCCATGTCAGTAAACAAAGGTCCAAAAGTAAACCAAAGTACTGGAAGATTCACACATAATGCAACATGCGAAACAAAACCAAAAGACAGCTAGAGGCTGAAACTTTCTACGTAGGAGAGTGGCGGGTAAAAAAATAGCAAATGATGGAGGAAAAACAGAATGAGAGAGAAAAAGAGAGAAAAACCTAATCCAGCATTTGACAGGATTATGTGATGCAGCTCCAGTCATGTTTTAGAGAACAATGCACGTCTCCCTCACTTGCATCACACAAAAAAAGGCCAAAAAAGAATGACATTTAGAGTGTTTACACTGTAGCGGGGCAGAGCAAGTGATTAGAAAAGGGTGCTGGGGAGACCTGGTGGGATGTACCGAGGTGGAAAAAACAACAAACAAAAAAAACAAGGGGAACTAGAGACATCTGCTGGACAAACAGCTTCAGTCTAGGTTTGAATCAGAGGCCTGGATAAATAAAGCTCATCAGTATAATGAAAAGGTCCTTTAAAAAAAATGTATTTCTTAGAACTGCCCCTATATGCCATATTCAGTCTTTCACATCTGTTTTATACAATTCACACTTGCTATGAACATCCTAACATCCTGAATGTAAAAAGAAATATGATACAATTTATAAAACATTATTAACTTTATACACAGATAGATAAATGGATAGTTAGCTGGACGATGGCGTCACTGAATCAATGATGATAATTGAGTGTTTCTTGCATTATCAACACTATTTTCCTGTTTTAAGGCCCGTTCACACAAAGGACGATAACTATAAACATAATGATAATACAAAAAAATATATATATTTTTTAAACACTTACACCCAATCAGAATCCATCCTGCTATAATGAGCTTGAGAATTTAAAGCAGCAGACTATAGTATGCACGGAGAATAAACAACAGACGATATAGTTCACTGGTGTGGAAGCTAATATAGATATTGCTCTTGGTGTGAACGGGGCTTTGCTGCTTTGACACAATCGGTACATGATTAAATAAAAGTGCCTGTATATAGCCTACACACTAATTTGCCATTTTTGAATTTGTCCTAAAGTTCACCATGCTTAAATGTATAACATGGAGGTTTTATTTTGCTGACTTTAACCAGACAGCTACAGCAGTACTTTGGAGGACAGAATAAACAAACAAACAAAAGTTGTAAACACTGTGGGTTTCACATTATTTGTGTGTTTACTATGATATCCTCACCCAGCATATTAAAGATGAAGTCTTTGGCCGTGTGCACCTCGAGTGCGGTCTGGTCTCCAAACTCGCCCTGTTCCAGCTGCACCAGCTCCTGCACCTGAGCCGACAGCTGCTCCAGAGTCGTGCCCGAGCGGAAGTCCACCTCGGACACCCGCTTCACCGTCGCAGCCGGTGCACGCGGGGCCACGGCGCTCATGAGCGTCTCCATTGAGCATTACCTGAAAGAAACCACATCAATATTACCAAACTGTAACAAAATCATCTCACTTATGATTAGTCTTAAAATAAAGGCTTTTTACTTTGCTAACTATTTGAGTGTCTAGATGTGGATTTTTTTTTTTTTTTTTGGTATTTTGCAATAGGATCCACTTTTCATTTTTGACATTTTAATGATTAGTCTGAATTATTTATTACTTGTATTAAACATTTCTCACCATTAAATGATAAACACACTAACTGCTGATGCAGAAACAAAACAGTATTTACTCAGTACCACTAATTACCCAACTCAAAACTCAGATTAATTTTTAATACCTCTTAAATAGTTAAACGCAGGTTAGTTATTCATAGCGGCTGAAGCGAAATGTGGGTCAGTGGGCAGATTAATCAGCTAATTAGCCAGCTAATGTCTCTCTAGCGAAACAACTGATCCACTTGGCAGGTCATTATTATAAACATAGCGACACCTCTGAAATATGTCATCTAAGCAACAATTCCCCATGACATGTGCTGTGTGAGAGGGAATAGGTTGTTTTCTTGTTATAAACGAGCATGAGATGCCTGAAGATCAAGCAGCCCAAATGAGCCGACTAGCAGGTGTGGAGCGAGCTAACGTGCTAACCAGCTAAACACCTCTAGATTCAGCGATGACATTCGTTGTTTATAGTTTACACTTACACACACACCCGGTTTACCGCTGGCTCGGCGTGCTCTGCTTTAGACCCCGGGTTGTTTGTAGTGATTTCTTTTCTGAAACAGGATTTCAGCTCGCGTCATTTCCAACAGGTCCCCTGCGCGCACCTTCCCACTGGCAATAAATATTCCCGGAAATTATGGACCTCCACCGAGGATCTTGGGATTAGTAGTACTTTTTTAACGAGACGCAAATGTATCCACGTCATCAGCTTTAGGTGCAATTATACAAAAGAGTAAACTAAGTGCACTATGTCTCACAACAATCATTCGCAGCTGTTGGTAAATTATATTCTGTAAAACGCGATTTAAATGATACGTTTTCCCCCTCTTATATTATAAATCTATTATAGGCCTATTATATTAGCTGTATTATATTATATTATTATTTGGCAAGAATATAAATTATCAATGCAACTCCTAAAAGGCTGCTATATATATTTTTTTTTTTTTTTTTATTAATTATTTAATTTGAAATGTAAACTTTTTTGAAAGACATTTATTTTATGAAAGATTTAAAATCAATTATATTGCACTTTCTATTCTTCAAAAGAACCTTGATTAAATGCATCTCAGTTCCCCCAAAAAAAGCAGCACAGGGGTTTTTAACATTAACAATAATAACAACAATAAAAAAAGTTTCAGCATTAGAATGGACCGTGTGACACTGAAGACAATTCAGCATCGTCATCCCAGAAATAAATTACACTTTAAAATCACTGAAATAGAAAACGGCAATTGTACAAATATTTTACATTATTACTGTTTGTCTTAAATTTTTTTCAAAAACAAAAAACCTGAATGCAAAATTTTGAACAGTGGTGAATTTGTATCTGACTAAAACACAAACAAAACTACTCCCTAGAAAAATGCACAAATTATATTAACTGTAATTATTTGATTAAACGATATAAACCAAGTATAACTTCTGCACTAATATATGTGATTGCTTTAAGGTGGCTGAATGTTTTCCCCAAATTTGGAGTTTTAGGTGGACTGAATTGCTTTGTTTGTGCAACCGGAGAAAAGTTTGAGAACCGCATATATGCCCTTTAGAGTGAGGGAACAAGACAGACACTGTGGACTCCAGTCAAATGCTCCCCTGACTCCTTCTCTTCTCAGCTCTAATACTATTTTCCAGGAGATGAAGAGTGATCAAAAGATTTTCAAAACCCTCGCCATCTCTTCCCGTCCCATTCCGACCCCCTCTGCTGTGGTGTCACCTTGAAATACCTCCCCTTTGAAGCAGCATCTGAGAGGCTGACAGCGGAGATAATTGATTCCGTGGAAGAAACGGAGGAGGCCAAAGACAGCGAGGTGCTTTAAATTCTTCACTTCTGCAGCATCATCCTCTCTGCACCATCCCCAACAGCTCTACACCTTCTAATTAACGCCTGAACCCTGTAATCTGATACGCATATAATTATATCTTAATTTATAATACAAAACTCTAATGTATTCAGTTCTTTAATCAAGCTTTTGTTCTAACACAATCCACTTGCCTCTCACACAAAACTGCATGGCCATATTTATGGCACAAAAAGGCTGGACGGCAGTTCAAATGTGATTTTAATATCGAAAAATGTTAGTGACAGCTTTTGAAGCGCCACATCAGAAAGAATGACAATCTTTTTGGTGCAGGGTTAAAAGGAGACTGACATGAAATTATATTACCAATCTTCTCTGGGATGTGCTGTTATGATTGACGCCTCAAAAAATGGGAGCGGGAAAGCGAGAGTTTAGGCAATCATATCAGTACGTGTGGGCATTTCATTCAAAGTGAAAAAAATCCTAACCTCACACACCTTCAGACGACGTCGCTTTCGACAACCGGGGTCGCTCTACATCAGACTGGGAAATGAATTGGCACTGCCCACACAAGCGAGGGTAAATGCGAAATGTCAGTTGGTGTTCAGGGGAGGAAGTTAAGCCACATGAATACAGTCAAAGAGAGGCTTCAACTCCCATGAGTCGCAATTAACAGTACCTACCTCACTGCCACTGACCGCTTCTTACCCAGTTGAAGCAAAACCGAGTTAAAAGTTGCTTGCCCACAGCGCTGCCCCTTAGATGCTGGTTCAAACACAGAAAGATCATCCAAACACGATGAGAATTTAACGACCGAATGACCACAGGGCCACTGCAATGTATTGGTTGCTTTAAACATCGATTTTTACTGGCTGCATCTATCCAGACAGAGCCAGGGAGGAGACACTTAACACGGCCTCATGAAGCAGAGCGCGATACGCCTTTATGGATTTTAACGAGGAGACCCTGATCTGACTTCAGTAATGAGCGACTGGTAGAATTCCCAACGCTACTGAAATGTCAGGAAGAGGAAACAAAGAAGAAACTTTTCAAAAACAGGCTTCGATTTGGAGATGCCAAAATCAGATCTAATTATAGGCTACATACATAACTGAAACTGCCTTTATATTGTACGGTCCTTCGTATAAGCATGGATGTCTGTCTTTTTAGAAGCACAGAGAAATTTCTTATTCTTCCATCAGGATAGTGAAGAGGAGACTAAAGTGGTTTGATTGCCTTGCCCTGATTTGCACGGCTCTGCTAATAGCCCAAGTTAATGAGGGTTTTACGAGTGGTGTGATCACTTTATTGGGACGTGCGGCATCAATAGAACCCTTTTGCCTCAATAGTGTTGGCTTATGAGGCTGCCCTTGCAAATTGACCCGAGGATTTATAAAGCAATTTTCAAATGTCCCCAACCAAGCTACATGCAGACAGTCACAGGCCCTAGAATTAGAACCTCATTGGATTTCACTTTTCATTTGAATAAAGATAAGTTTGGACACTAGAAGCGCTAAAAGTGAGGTCGCGATAATGAACTGCTTTGTACTGTCATACTTACAGGATCAAAGCCCGAAGGCTATTGAGAGCTTGACCTGGGAGAGCCGTTCAGAGAAACATTTCCTCCAATATTAGAAGGTCAAACTGGCAATCAGCTTTGCAGACAGCTTTATTTTTTCAAACAAAGGAAAAGTACGTACATACACTTTCAAGACATGAACAAACCCAGAGTGTGACTCATTCACTCTCAGTAATAAGCCATAAAGGAAAGCGTCTCAAAAGTTTTTTTTTTTCCCATGCTGATAAAATAAAGATGCCTGTGACAGTGTGGAGAAAAAAATAATTATGTTTGATCCCAAGGCCTTATCATCCCTTTCCAGACATGACTGAAAAGGGGTTAGATAAGATGTGAAATTCTCCACCCCTTTCTTCTTCACTCACCCTATAGCTCCTCTTTTCATGTTCAAATGACAAAACAGAACATAATCGCTGAGAATGTGAAAACCACATGGGTCAAGGTCTGCCAAATGGAGTCAAAGTTTAAAGAGCCATCGCAGCCCAGCCAACGATGAGCAATGAGCCTCCTATTGGTGCCAGCTTGCTGAAGCTGGGGTCATTGGTTAAGGCCTGGTGGTAGAGGGGTCCACAGAAGCAGCCCATGCCAGCGAGGAGGACTGCCCCCGCCTTAAAGAAAAAAAAGAAGTAGTATGTGTTAAGTTATGTGACTGCTACTGGTTTGTTCCTTATCAAAGTCATTTGGTTCTCAATAAAAACTCTACTTAAGCTCTGGTGCTTTATTCAATTCATTTAAAACCAACAGACATTTTGTTCCATGGAGGTCATCAAGTAAAGTACAGCATTATGATTATCATTCTTCTACTACTCTATTCAGTTGCTTTCAGCCTGACAATAGTCAAAAGGTCTTTATTGTGGGAATTTAAACATGAAATTAATATAGTTTAAACACTACAGTATAGACTGATAATACATGCAGACAGGGTATCAAATAGGGTGATATCAGTGATGTTCAATCAGTAGAAACTCATAAATAAGTGACATTTGATGATGCAACTGACATGCAGCTCAGGAGTCAAAGAGTGGCAGGTTAACATGGGCTGCATCTAACAGCGCATACTTTATACACTATATAGCAGGCAACTAACTGTTTACGAAAAGAGTTGAATGTCCCAAAAATAGTATAGCGGGCAAAATAGTAGGCGAAAAATACCCCGATGACTTGCTAGTTCTGGTGAGATTCTGAAGTGCACATCCCGATAGACACTTTACTATCCCATGAGGATTTATGAATAGCAGTAAAGTGACTTATTCTGATGACATTCACACTACACACATTCATACCACCAAACAGAACATTTATTTTGCGGCAGTGGACTAATTACTTTCTTAAAAGAAGTACCTAATCAGAGAATATGCTATTTCAGATGCAGCCATGGTCCAGTTTTGCCTTGAAGGTGGATGCCATATACACCCTTCTAAGGGGGTGAGAGCATATTTCTCTACTGATGTACATTTTAAAGTATCCAAGCACTGTAATTAAATTATTTATTTTTTTGTTTCACAGAAAATGTAACAGCATACAGGTTTGCAATGACATTATCACAATGATATTATTATTCACCATCACAGATAGATTACAGTTTAACGATGCACAAAGTGCAGGGGACTTGTATCACCCTGTCCCTAAAGGGATTTATTTTATAATAATGAGCGGCTGACTGCGCATTATCCTGCTTTTTTAGAAGGCTACTTACCAAATAAATGAATAAATAGACATGATATATTGATCTGAGATATCTAATATTTAATAATGAGAGAAACAAGAGACCGCAGAGGGATAGAAAACAGACAGACATAAAATGCTGCTATTAGGAAATCGGTTGCCTGGGACAACTGCTAATTTATATGACAATTAAGACAATATTACATTGCAGAATACTGCCACTGGCGGTCAACAATAAAATATCTCAAACAGCCATATATTTGAAAGGTATAGTAGACATAAGGGTTATAATGTAAAAAAAAAATGAATTCAGATAAATTTGAGACAGTTAGGTGACTGAATTTACCTATATTTTCATGATATCAGTAATTACATTAGTTATCATTACTCCCAATTTCCGTTTAGATCTAAAAATGTTTATGTTAATGTAAGAATGATGATAAAAGGTGTTTACCAGAGCAGGTTTTCTACAGCGAGCAGCTCCTAACAATGCCAGACTGTGGTAGATGTGATACTTGTTTGCTGTATCATACAACTGAAGAGACAAAAACAACAGAAAAAAATAGAACATGGGCTAAAATTTTGGGCTAAAAGTGTTGGACCTTATCCTAAAAACCCCCAAAAACAAACAAACAAAAAAACCACTACAATGCATGACATTCATAAGGTTTCCTCTGTTTTAAAAGTCAGTAATGTAGGTTATGTAGTGAAAATATTCAGTCTATTACTCCCAACCCCATACTATGGAAACCTATTTCCACCAAACAAGAAAAAAGAAAACCATGCATTGCTAAATCAGAATTACATAAGAAGTTGACATTATAAGATAAGAAGTCATAATTATGATATAAAATAAGTCATTCGTGAAATATAAAGTAACAAATATTACATAAGCATAAAAATTACGATATTAAAACCCCTTAACTGTCACCGTCCCGTATACCTAACTTTACTTCAATATATTACCATTAAATCCTAATCTAATCATGACAAACTATATATCATTGGAAAGGTCCAAGACTCCTAAATAGATATTTCACCACTGTTTGTTATAAAAAATTATGTAGGAGCAGTAATAGATTAATTTATGACAAGAGCGCACCACAAAACATATACACCATAATAGGAGCGCTGACCTTTGACACAAAAATTCTATTAGTTTCCTTTTTTTTCCTATCACATGTTTTAGTAATCATCATATATTATATATCATTTGAAAGCTTAAAATCTCAAAATTCATCCTGTGAAAACCGTTTTGAAATCGGATATTGCGTCACCATAGCAATGGTACTTTAAAATCTTTTAGCGGGCTCCTGGTGGTGACTAAATGTATTACGGTCTTATAGAATCACAACTTTTTATAATCTTGACAAAATACATATCATCGGAAAGGTCTGAGTCTCAGGATTCCATATTTGGTGGTTATTTTGTGATAGGAGTAAGAGTGAGAGAGAAATTGATCCATTTGTTACAGAAAAGTGCATAACAAAAACTTCAATGGGGTTTGAATGGCACCCGGTGGCTGTTTGTGGTATAACGCCTAAACAAAATTGCATAGTAACCTCAATTTTTTTTATATCAACTTCAAATTTGGAACACAACATATTTAGACATATGGCTTTAATTTTATGCCAAATCTGGATTAAAATATATTTTGTAAAATATTTATTTTATATAATATATAATAATAATAGTATCGTACATGTTATTTACAGTAAATTTAAACTTTTATAACTTTTTTTACTTTAGTATTTTGAAAATATTTCACTTCTGCAATAATCTGCTGATTGTCTTCTTTAAAACGAGACCAATCTTAGGTCTGTATTCAAAAGCATTCATGAATTATTACAATTTAACTTTAAATAGTGCACTTTCAAAAAGTTTTCAAAAAGGGGGGGTGACAGTTAGTCATAACTGAGTTAAGTCATAATTTGTCACAATTATGACAAACATTCTTTTTTACTTAATGTCTTAATTATTATTAATAATATTTTTTTTTTTCTAATTTCGAGGAAACGGACTTCCACAAGGTCCTGTCTATGTAACATTACAAAAAAAAAAGTTTTCCATTGAATAATTTTGACCAGATGAAAAGAGTGGCAAAGCAACATAACATAATAGCCAAATATACTCACCTCTCTCTGATAATCACTCGCTTCACTGTGTCTGAATCCTGCCCAGGAGAGAAAGACACGAAAGAGTTGCAAAAAAGCTTTATAAAACTTTCAGAAAACGCTCATTGGCGTGCGCTCGGTCACGTTCGACCTGTCAAGGTCCCAGTGAGTAGTGTAATACTTTTGAGGCGTCTTAACGTAGCAATCGCCTGACGAGACGCATCAGCCAAATAAAACACAATCGATCAGAAAGGAGACCTACCGTGAGCTCCATATGCACCTGCTGCCACAGCAAGAGCTCCAGAAATCCCTGCTACCCTCTGGACCAGCGAAGCAGCGTTCATGACTCCTGAAGTAACCAGGGAACAACTGTAAGCGCATTCAGGAAACTGATGTCATTACGGATCTAACAGGAAGAATGGCGCTATCTACTGGTAATTATGAGCGTTGAGCCAAGATGGCGTTCAAAGGCACAGTTTCACATCACGTGAGCGTTCCGATAAAGCTTTTCAGTGAAGTGACAATGAACTAGTTAAGATCAAACAAATTACACAATATGGTAAGTGCAACAATTTAAATAGAGTTATTTGTTTAAAATAGTACACTTTGCGCAAAGGTGCTTTTTCGTTCAAGGTCACAGAAACACGTAGGCCTTAATAACAATATATATATTTATATATAATTTTCCCTCTTAGATATGCAACCCCATCTTTTAAAACCCCGACATGCGACTGCCGTGACCCTCATTCACTGTTTCATCAAACAAGCTACCTTGGCCGCCGAAAGCCGCCGCACGCATAATGTGGTGCGTATGAATTATTAATAATCCGCCATTTCACTTCAAAAAAGTTATTAAATCTAATTCTCGTGGTTCATATGTTCGTGCACATCTCTATATTCTAGACAAAACGCAGACTTGTTCATGCACATTCTAAATCCAGAAAAATTATATGAAACCAATTATATTTTCTTATGAATATTTAGTCTTTTTAGAGTACGGTTTTAATTTCTCTGTTCAACTGTTGGGGGAATAAAGCCATTTTGGAGCTTGTTTAGAATTTGTCTCGGTGTACTAAAGCAGGCACGATGGCTTTTAGTGTCCAGTGAGGGGCGCTATTTTACTTTGACTGTTGCTAAAACGCAGTCTTTCAAAACTCTGCAAAACTTTTGGAGGTGTACAAAATAAGCCCTTAATATCTGGAAAATTACATTTTTAAAAAGCCTGTCCTTCTGTAAAAACAAGGTTTTGGTCCAAATTTGTGGTGCACACAAAATAATTAACCAAACCACAAAACAAAACAAAAGTTTTAGGCCCTACATTTGCATTTGTGCAACAGTGCTGAGGTAACGTAGGATGTAAACATTCTAACTGCTGTCAATTAAAACATTTCCATGCCTTCTGCACTTTCCATATTCTGTTTACACAAGTGTACGGGAGTTTTGAGTAAGGGTTATATTTAGGTTTGAAAATATGTATAGTTGGCCTTCAGTATGTATATATATATACAGTATATGGCATTTTTCTTAGAACTTTCCATTGTGTTTACACTCAAATCATTTAATTTTTTTTGTAAGTTGTTATGTTGTTGTTGTTTTCCATGTGATGGCGGTTGGCTGGTCCCTGTGATGTAGGTGAGTTCATATTTTACTGTCCTAGTGGTAAGATTTGGTCCCCAAAATATAGGCAAAGCCTGACCCACTTGTAGATGAACCTCTTTGGTAGTATTAGATGATGTTTGTGTGCTTGTGTCTGCTTTATCTGTGTGCTAGTTTGCATACTCTTGTTTAGCAAATTCTGTACTGTCAAGTACAGTTCTCTTAACAGGCTATATAATGTTCTTTGTGCGTGTGGGAGCGAGGCAGTCAGGCGGATGCAGAGAGTTGTACAGTATGTGTTTCAGAGTACATTAAGAGACTACACCTGACAGTCTGTTCCAGCGAAATGGCTTTGTTTTCTCACTTGCGCTATTTAGCCACTAACAGTAGACAAAATGACAAGCAGAACAGCACAACTGTGAAACATTATAGTATTAAAACCACATGCACTTGATGCAATGTGGCTGTCTCTGTCAAGGCTTTCTAAAGCAAACACTAGTTTTCACTGAAGCAATTCCTCCTGCAGTCTACCCACGTTTTTGCCAGGTTTCATCAGAATCCACATCTGACAAGGTCATTTCTGTTTGTTAAAAGTTTATTTGGATTCTCCCAAAAAAGACCAATGCAATAAAACACTTAGACCTTCAGAATGATTGATGAAACCACAATATGTCCAGTATTGCAAATCTGCTTTTTATATACTTGTCATCAAGTTCTGTAAATCATCTGTCTTCTAATCAAAAGGCAACATGTTGTTAAAGAGAAAGTTTACCCAAAAATGAAATTTGTTACCCTGAACCGCAAAACCAGTCATAAATAGCACAGGTATATTTGTAGCAATAGCCAACAATACATTGTATGGATCAAAATTATAGATTTTTCTTTTATGCCAAAAATCATTAGGATATTAAGTAAAGTATATGTTCCATGAAGATATTTTGTAAATTTTCTAACCGTAAATATATCACAACTTAATTTTTGATTAGTAATATACATTGCTAAGAATTTCACTTGGACAACTTTAAAGGTGATTTTTTTTTCAATATTTAGATTTTTTTGCACCCTCAGATTACAGATTTTAGATTGTTGTATCTCAGCCAAATATTGTCCTGTCCTAAAAAAAACACACCTCAATGGAAAGTCTATTTATTCAGCTTTCAGATTTAGAACTCAGATTTAGAAAATTGACCCTTATGACTGGTTTTGTGGTCCAGGGTCACATTTTTCATCATATTCTCAACCTTATCATGATCAGAATGAGCTTTATTGGCCAGGTATGTTTACACATACGAGGAATTTGTTATTGTGACAGAAGCTCTACAGTTCAACAGAAAGACAGCAACAGGACAGGACACAGATAATAATAAAAAATTAATAATATACAAATAGGCAATGTATAAAATAGCAAAATATATAATAGACAATTATGTGTGTACAGGTCTGATATGTGCAAATTTGAAATGAAAAAAATAAGTATGTGTGGTAAATAAATAATGTATAATAGAGTTGTGTGTTCCACGTTTAATGTCAAGTGTTCATGAGATGGATTGCCTGAGGGAAGAAACTGTTCCTGTGTCTGGTCGTTCTGGTGCTCAGAGCTCTGTAGCGTCGACCAGACGGTATCAGTTCAAAGAGGGAGTGTGCTGGGTGTGAGGGGTCCAGAGTGATTTTACCAGCCCTTTTGCTCACTCTGGATAAGTACAGTTCTTGGAGAGTGGGGAGGGTTGTACCAATGATTCGCTCAGCAGTCCAGACTACCCTCCGTAGTCTTCTGAGGTCAGATTTGGTAGCTGAGCTGAACCAGACAGTTATTGAACTGCATAGGACGGAGTCAATGATGGCGGAGTAGAACTGTTTCAGCAGCTCCTGTGGCTCTATTCTATTCTATTCTATTCTATTCTTCTACTTTGATTCCATGACCACACTCATGTATTCCATTTTAACAAGTGGTTATTGTATTGTGCAACATTTGCAATGTATATTCTTCCTTTGAAAGACATCCTCAGCATTGTGAATTCCACAATGCATGCATAAATCTTCATCCTTCAACATAGACAGCTTTCTCAAATGCAGAGCTTCAATAATAATGAGGTTCTCTTGCTCAATCTGTCTTTGTGTGCAAGTGCGGCAGGTGTGTGAATGCAGCCCCCTGTATGCTGTTAAATTATAAAGAGCCCTCGCAGAGTTCAGCAGACAACCCTGACCTCCGGTAACAGCAGGTTTGAGAGAGAGCACCACATGAGTTCTGCAGCAGAAACAACATGGTGCCAATAGCTGATTCCGAATCAGTGGATTGTTTTAGCACATGGTGTGTGATTGGCGTAGCTTTGGTCTGAGATCAGCTTTCTTGGTCTATTGTTATGTGGAAATTGAGGGCTTGAGGATGCACTGTAAGTTTTGCAAACTCTTACTTTTGCCAAGTCAGGGAGTGTCAGAGCAAGAGAAGATACCGGTTATCAGCAGGGATCAAGTTGTTGATAGATACTTGGCTGTCTTTATGACTCTGGGCTTTGAGCTTAATACCACACAAACGTCTGTCTCTTGAAACTTTAGTGGTGCGAAACAAAAGCTGATGAATCCATAGTAGCCTCTTGGCTTTATATAGTGGTTTAACGTCATCTTGCTCACCGCTAACATTTGCACTACTAACTTCAACTTAAAGGGTCACACCAAAATGACTATTTTGGTTATAATTTATCCTTCTGTTATTTCAAAACTGTAAGACTTATTTACTTCTTTGGTACACAAAAGAAGATATTTTGGAAAAATATATTATTTTGTTCATACAATGAAAATAGCTTTTAAAAGGTCTTAAATTTCTGTTTATACAGAAAATCAAAGGGGTTCAAAACAGCAACGAATTATGAATACTGTTGGCTCTGTGGAGAATTGCTTTTGTTCCTCTATTGTAAGTCACTTTGGCATACAGTAAATGCATAAAGGTAATTGTGCAGAATTTCTTCTTTTGTGTTCCACAGAAGAAAGAATGTGACAGATTTTATTTTTGGGTGAAATAACCCTTTAAGATCAATTGCCATCATCAGTGTCATGCTGTCAATTTCCACCAAGAAAATCCCAGGAGACCATTCCATTGGCATTCCCATTAGTGGTGTGTGTATAAAGACATTGCTGGTTTTATTTGCAAGTTTGTATAACACATTTATACAATGAATGCAGGATCAGCATTCATGCTGACATTGTCAAAAATCCAACTTTGCTAAAACAATTAACTACTTTTTTGGTTGTCTGTGAAGAAATAAATTGTCTACCAGCAGGGAATAATTGGGCTATGTGCACCAGCCAAACCTTGACCCCTTGATTGCTACAGAAAATCATTTTGACCCGTCCTTCATCTTGTAGAAACAAAGGAAAATCATGTTTACAGTAATGTAATTATGGAAGCCTTGTAAACTTGATATCTTATTACGGATGAGAGCAACCTTAACCTTTGCTCAGAGGCTTTGTACAAAGATAGTTTATGAAGATTTAGACGGTTTATGGAAATTTGTTTTTAAAATTTAAATCTTTCTGGCCTTCCCTGTAAAATTTGGCCTTCACAAGCATTTAAATTATGCTGGAGATTAAGGCATGCACACTGAGTGCATTGGAGATTCCGGTAATGCACTCTGATCGAAGTACTGAAATGCACCGTTTGCACAAAGTGACTATATGCTAGCGGTAGTCAAAGTGTGAAATAGGGAGATGTTAGAGACAGCAAGAAAAAGATAGGGACAGTGATCAGCACAGTAATTAGTAAAGCTCATTAGTCTCATCTCCATCCTGCTTCAAAGGCAACTCATGCAAATTGACAGGATTTAACCACCAGCTCCGTTTTGAAAAGTTCAGTGGTGAACAGACCTGTGGCGCTTAGCTGCTTAGAATGCCATAGGAATGTTTGTAATTAAAGATTTTACTAGTTAATCCAAAATGTTCTCTTCTTTTTCAAGCTGATTTCTTGGTTGTTTTTGAAAGAATTCTCATATACTTACTAAGGCTGGATTGTTTTGTTATCAGAATTAATGTATTGCATTATTGTTGCTATGATGAGAATTTTCAGTAACAATCACTTCTTCAGTGACACATGAGACTTCAGAATTCAATCTAATGTGCAAATTTTGTGCTTAAGTAACATTGCTTAGTATCTGTGTTAAAAACAGTTGTGCTGCATAATATTTTCATGGAAACCATGCTAATTTTTTCAAAATTATTTGATGAATAGAAAGTTCAAAAGAACAGCATTTATTTGAATGGAAATCTTTTGTAACATTACACATGTCTTTTGATCAGTTAATGCATCCTTTGTGAATAACTGTGAATTTCTTAAAAAAAAAACTGCATATAAAATATATCTAGACACACTACAAAGAGGTCCAAAAGGCACCTTTTTATTCAGTTGGTGATACAGCAGTCAGCCAGCTGTGGTCTCTGTAGTGACAATTTCCTATTGCTATGCAACCCGTCTTGTGGATCTAAGGATATTTGGATGGGCTCCATGTGACGCTCTCCTCATACTGAGTGACCTATCTCAGGGCTGGGATTCTTAAGAGGCTGTTTGCAGGAGGCCATCATTTACATCATCTGACCAGCCTCAACCTGTGCTGCACACAGAAATAATGATGTCCCTGTTGAGTTCTCACCATCTCTAAGATAAATTCCAGTAGAATCTGAATTGATTTTTCAGAGATGATTGATGGGCTATGAGGGTCTTAAGAGAACCTCTTGAAGTTCAGATGCAGCCTCTTAAGTAAGATGTCATCATCGTTTGGAAAAAATAATAAAAATGAGAGGCGCCTCTCAGTCCCTTTCATCCAAGTATAGTGGCTTTCATTAACAAGGTTAATTAAAAGAGGAAAAAGATGCTGTATTGTTTCCTGGGGCAGTGGGCCGATGTTGGTCATGAGGATGTAGCTAACATTGTCCATGAAACATTCACATTCATCCGCATACACATTCATACATGCATATATGTTCATACATATTATATATACATGCAGACGACCCCCTAAACACCAACCCTATACTGTATCAAAACACACAAACACCCAGAGAGGCAGTCACGGATTTGGAGACAGACTTTAGCAGCACTGCTGGGCAACAATCAACACCTTGTTTATTCTGATAAAAAGACGAAAAAGGGAGAAGAACAAGTTCTGCTGATTTTCACTGAGCCCCCTTCAGGGCGCTTCCCACTGCTGTTCGTCCCTGGCTTGTTAAGCTGGTTCCGTAATTGCACTACAAAACTCGAATAGAACTTCTGCTTCTGTAAAAACATCCATCTGGATAGATTCACATCCTCATAAAATTATGTTTGAGAGTATATTTTGCACCTTCAGCATCACTAAGGCTTGTTTTGTTGCACAGCATCCTGCTGCTAGACTCTGCTAGACTGGTTTATTTATTCTGCTCAGCAGAGTCGCACTCTTCACCTGCAGCATTGCACCCTGGAGGCGTACTGTACATTATATTGCATATCATATATTGTATTTTTGTGTGTTGTTAAACCATCTATTTGGTTAGGCAGGTTTACTGTGCCTTTGGAGCAAACCCTATAGTCAAATTCCTTGCAAGTGCAACATTATTTGGCTTATAATCTAGAATCATGATTCTGACAACCCAGTCTAACATGAAAACGTATCTATTTTACAAGGTGGCAATTCTTTATGAATTCCTAAAATGTGAATTGTACAAAAACCAACAGTTCACCAAAGTGTAAAAAACTGGCATGAGATTGTGTTGGATTTGGATTCATTTACAAAGCATATTGGCTGTTTATTAGTACTTATAAAGCACACATTAATGCCTTATTCTGCATGGTTTCATTCTAGATCCTTTAATCCGACCCCATACCTAAACTTAACAACTACTTTACTACCTATTAATAAGCAGCAAATTAGTCTATTGAAGGGAAAGTCGTAGTTAAAAATGAAGTGTTCCCTATTCTAAAGTGTTACCAAGATTTTTAACACTACCACCTTAAAAAAAAAAAAAAAATCCTGTTTTACTTTCATTGTAATAATTTTAGCCCATTTGGACATCATTGTACAGATATCACTGTAAAAAAATAATTTCTGAAGTTGTAAATTAAACAAAGATTACTGAAATATTACAAGAATGCAATTTCATTCATTCAACTCAAAGTTTCACATTTGCTTCAACATGTTACTTGCTGTTTCTTTGTAATTATTTGTGAAATGTAGTGGAAAAAGTGAAAATATTTTCTACACCAATTTTATGGATTCAGAAAGTGTAAAAAAAAATATATATATATATATATATATTCTTGATAAATGAATCAGAATCACTATTCTAGTTTATTAATCTAATTATTAGCCAAATAAAGTTACAACTATGTCATCTGAGCATTTTTTGGGTGAATAAATTCTGCCATGATCAATAGAAAATGTGCATCTCTTATAAAGAAATTCCATTGCCTTTATGTAAGCACTAATAACATTAATTGCACCAGACAAATATAGCGCTGACTTTTATTAATGAGAGTCTTTGTTAATTAATCTATAATGAGCCTAATTTACATGGAAAGGATATGAGCTGAAAAGAATGACAATGACCCAATTTAAATATGCTTGCCGCAGTGCTATACCAGCACAGATAACACCTATCATTTAGACTGAATGGTTAGTGAAAAAGACTTTTACCGTAGCATTATTTTACTGGTTTGTTTGAGAAGGCCAGTGTACACTTCTGGCTCAACCAGTGTCATGAGTTTGGGTAGTGGAACTACTGTTTGGACCAGTTGTATTTACTGCTAATAGTGACTCATGCAATACACGTTTCAACTTTAAATCTAAGTTTAAGGTGTTTTATCTTTAAATAACATTACATATTGCAATGTGTGATAACATTATCCTATCATGCAAGATGCAGGTTATCCTATTTGGCATTCACAGCAGACTACATTCGGAGATAACCGTAATATCTGTAGCTAGATAAATAGCCTATCTGAAACTGCTGGGCAAAGTCAGAGGGATTGGGGCTCTCTCTAAAGAAATATTTACATCTTAGAGGACTTATGGCAGATTATTGTTTATTGTGCCAATGATATATCAGTTTCAACTAATCTTACTTCATCTGTCTTTAGTTTGTCCTGTATATTTTTATCTCCCTTTCCCTTAGATCATCCGCATTTCCTTTCATCCCTCCATGCATGGATCCCTTTGGTTTTTTTGTCTATTTAAATAAACGCAGCGTTGAAATCATCGCTGAGTTTGTCATGATTTATTTTAGGCTATTGCTTCATTATTTAGCCTACTCTGAATTCTCATTTGCATCTTTAATATTCTGCGAATGCATCTGACTTACAAATGCACTGGATGAAATAACTAACTATATAAACAAATAAATAAATGATTATGGTTAATTACCATAGCAGGATGAGCTGACTTAATAACCTGTGAAATTATGCTCTATTTAAAGTGGAGCTGTGTGAACAAACGCACACCAAAAGACAGAAATGGTAAAACAATGTGCAGCATCCGTTTACGCCGTCATAAATTGGAACGAAAGCAGGAGACAAGACCAGTCATAATGATTAGCATCAGCCAGTATGTTAGAACATCACGGTGGTGAGATCAAACTCTTGGTTCCTGTTTCTTCAGAGAACTGGTATGGAGAGAGTTCCCTTCATGGAAATATCAAACAACCATATTTCCTCCTGCCTTGATTTTTTTCTTTAACAAGATATGTATGATGAATAATTCATTGAACCAGGGATTCTTCCCCAGAAGGGGAAAGTATGCATGAGGGTGTGAACATGCGCTAACATAGGTGCACGTACACACACATAGACGCACAATATTCACACCCACATGTACACACACACACACACTTTCATTCATGAAGAAGGTAAAGTGTATATAGGAACGCAGACTCACACTGCGCATCCTAACCCACCTCAAAAAAATCTGATTCCATCTTTATATCTTTTTGTTGTGTTTTTAGGAAACATCTAACCATCTGCAAAACAAGCCATAAGAGGATAGAAGAAGAGAAACAAACAAACAAAAAATAAGTAGGAAGGCCTCAGAGTAAATGATTTAAAAGTTAATTATAACTTTGTAAATTCATAAATTGTGACTTTATTTCTTGTGATCATGATTTTAAATTTCACAGTTGCAACTTTATATCTTGTAATTGTACATTTATATCAAAATTGTGACTATATACCTCAAAAGTGTGACTTAATTTCACATAATTACAACATAATATCTTAAAATTGCAATGTTATATCTCACAATTATGAGTTTATATATAAGAATTATGAATTTACTTTTCACAATTTCAACTTTATATCCCACTGTACATTTATACATCAAGATTGAAACTATTAGTTTATAATATTATATAGTGTATAATATACACATATTATATTTGGAACTTAATATCTTGTAGTTGCAACTTTGTATTTCACATTTATTTTATATCTATCACATTTAGTTCATATCTAACATTTAGATTTTTTTTTTTACTAACAATTGTGACTTTATTTCTCATATTTTGACTTTGTGCCCTGCAATTGCAGTTTTATTTCTTGTAATAAACTAGTCTCGTGGTGTTTTCAGACCTTTGTATTGGAACCTGCCATGTGTTCAGAATTTTTTAATGTTTTCTGGTGAAAGCGAACCAAACCAAGGAAAATGTATAACGTTGTAACAATGATATACAGATCTGAAAAACCCATAAATGTGGCTGACTTTTTCTTTTTTTTAATCTCACAATTACCTGCTGTATTTATTTACTGGTGGAAATAGCTTCCATAATTAAGACACTTATTTTAAGAGTCTAATTTTCTTAAAGCCATTTGTTCAGAACCCACACAAGAACTCATTAAGAAACCAAAGCATTGCTCATACTGTATGTGGAATGAATACACAAGTCACTACTGCTGTACACCCTGCTGTCTCACATAAATGCATATTTGGTATGAAAAATGACCATGAAAAAGGATTTTCCTGTCTTCCTTTCCTTTCTTTATCCCTATTTATCTCATCTCTCTTCTGTGCCTCTCTACACTTCTCCATTTTCTCTGTATCTCCTTCTCTTATTCCCCTCCATCCTTTACTTTTTTCCTGTGAGTGTATATTGAGGGCAGGCGGATGTATCTGGTATCCATTTCTCCTCAACTAACTCTGTCTATTTTCCTCATGCCAGATCTCATATGGGCTTCAATTATGAACACATGCCAGGAAAGTGCGAGACACACGCACCCATGCACTGTAGAAGCGTGTCCCACCTCGTCCTGTTAGAGCTGCTATATTAATCTGTTTCTTGTCATGCAAGCTGAGAAAGAGGAACAAAGAGAGAATGGCAGGAGAGAGAGGGGGACAGCGGGATGCCAGTTTTCTTGCCTGTGGTGACTGCCCTGTGACCCTGCCAGGTGGTACTGACTCATGGACACCTGATGGCTGCTTGTTTGAAGCTAGTGGAACTGGCCTCAGACTGGCAGAACTCAGACGAATGTAACTAAGATTTAAGAAGTACAGAGAGGAGACATGTGCTCACCCGGCTAGAGATTGAAGACTGGATTGTTGCCAAGTACAATGTGTTCCTGGACATTTAGTTTGTCTTGAAATTTCAGCAAAGAAACTAACCCAGTGTTACCCATTAACCAACTCTTAAAATAACAAGGAAATTATACTGTAGATCCTAAACCGATCCCTAAAATCTGATTGGTTGATTCAAATGTTGTTCCAGGACCTACGGGGATGATGATCCAGGAACATGTCCTACTTGGCAGAATCACATTAAGATCAGACACCCTTAAGACCCCACAATAAAATGTCTCCACTCTCCACTATGGTTTTGTCAATCCAACTGGCCTCGAATGTAATGAAAGTTATGTATTTCCAGCAAGATAAAAGCACGAGTGCTGTTTCATCCAGGCTCTTGTTAAGAAACCCATCCAACTGCCTTGGAGGCTACTGAAACTATTATAAGTTTTTATCTCTGATTCTACCAGTGTGCAGTCCAGTGTCATGAATAAAGGCCTGTTTGCACCAAGGGTAATAATTATAATGATAACAATATATATTAAATTTGAGTAATTATTCAAATTTGATGAGAATAGTGGAGTCCACATTGCAGCTATAATGATATTGTTCGAATCACTTCCAGAACAATGTTCTTCCAGCTTATTAATGCTAAATAAAAAGAAAATAATCATCTGAATCTGATATAAGAGCTCAAGCATTTAAAGTGGTAGCTATGCCATAATTGCAAGCATGCTTACAATAAACAGAACTTTAACATGGCTTGGTGTGGATGCTAATATTTTTAGCTAAAATAGCTGTGTCCCAGTTCAGGGGCTGCATCCTTAAAGTCACAGACTTCCATGTCTTCAAAGTCTTGTCAAGGCCATGTCTTTGAAGTCCATGAAGTTCAAACCAAGCCTTGTTGATAGTCTAGTCTATTGAGAATTGCTCGTCACTTGGCAGTTGTGACAGTGCAGTTGACAAGTGGCAGTAACGACTGTACTGAACTTTTCTCATAGTGATATTCAGCTGACAAAACAGGATTCACATTGAGTTCCATAGATATTTTAAAGAATGTTGGAAAAACAGTAGCCGTTGACTTCCATAGTATGGGAAAAACATAACATAACTTTGATTACAGCATTTTTCAAAATATGTTCTTTTGCATTCAACAGAAGAAAGAAACTCATACAGGTTTGGAACAACTTGACAGAATTTTCATTTTTGGGTGAACTATCCCAGAATCAGTTATGCAAACTGAACTATGCAGACAATTTTTGCTGTAAAGCAGCTCTGAAAGACAGTAGTGTCATTATTTATCTCAAGTCAGTTCAGTTTTGGTTCAGTGTATATATCCATAACCATTTGAAATATTGTATCAATTTGAAATAAGTTTAGTTCCGCTATAAGCAGATCTACAAAAGGCAACAATGTTGATATTAAGTTCAAGTCAGATAAGTGATGATTCAAATCAGTTTATTACCAGTGTTGATGTTGAAAAATGTGATTCAGCTGTCTTTCTGCCAATGAAAGCACTTTGGTTTCCCTGTAACGACATACCAATAACCACTCAAACAAAACCTCAGCATTCATTGAACATGGCTTTTTGGTTGCTAAGATTTAACACCCAAGCATTGCGACAATGAGGCAAAGCACTGTTTAAAATCTAGCTCTGATAATACAAACATACATGTAATTAGTAAACCCACAATTAAATCATAAGAACATCACTGTTACAAACAAAATTAAACATCGACAAATGCGCTACATTTGTTTAACATTCTGGTTAATTATAGCATTTCATCACACATGGTCTTACTCTCAGTATGAACCCAGGCTTCATTAACGTGTGTCTCAAATGCTCTGACATAAGTTTCCATATTTATGTCATATTAACGCCATGCCATCTTTCTAATTTTATCAGTCGCCGGCCAATTTACATTCATTAAGCACGCAATTCCATTGTGTACGTCATACGCAGCACTGAATGCTTCTTGACAGATGATGCTATACTTATGAGATGCTCAGAGTTTTGACAGGCGTCACCCCACCATTCAAATACTGTGTGAGAAGAGACCTGTCAGATTGTCTGTCTAAAACAAATTTGCCATCAGCAAGGTAATGAAAGCCTCATGAAGTTAATGTTTAAAGATAGATTACATTTTCGACCGCCACCGTTCTTTGATGCGTCACCACCAACGGGGTGTAAAGAGGAATTTAGTCCCGCGTGTTGATGGGAAAGTGTGATGCTCACACATTCGAACACATGCAGGTCTGGATGTGTGATCTTTATATGCCTGTTCATGTTCTTTTGCCAGCGTATGTGTGTGTACATGTGATACAGCCCCTTGCATACGCTTTGACTCAATCGCATTTGTGAGGCATTTGAAGCGTGACTGGTGAACATAGACAGAGGGGTGAGAGTGTTGTTCCAGGGAGCCATTGCTTATTGAAACTGAAAGAAAGAAAAACAATTCCCCGGTGTGTAGGAGAACCGACTGCTTTCACAGGATCTCACCGCTTCAACAGTACATGTTTTGTTTTTGATAAACATGTCGGATGGCAGATAATGTGGAAGGCGGTGACTAAGTGGATTGAAAACTGGTCCCAGACGCCCGAATAGGCCTAGCATTTAATCTGTCTTAAACCTTGAATTCATTCTGCAATTGATGCTTCTTGACTTCATCTCAGGGGTCACTGAACTGTAGTACAGGGAACCCTGTGCTCTGCCCCCCAGCAGCATGATAATTACATCAGTGATAGAGAATGTCATCCCATCTGAATGTAAATGCTATTACTGTAAAGTGTAATAAAAAATCTGTATGGGTGAATTTCATAAATAAATCAATGAATTCATATTTCACCTTGAAATTAAAATGTAAACATTTTTGAAAATTATTATTTTACATTATTTTCATTTCAATATATATGCACTTAAATTTATATTTACCAGAATTACCAGAATTATATTTTTATAATTGTATTATTATTGCACAAAATTTCCATTTCATAATTAAACCGCTATACCTTAATGCTGCTAATAATAATAATAATACTTTACTTGAATTAAGTGCATTTCTCTGTACTTTAATGCATACAGATGCATTTATATCTACCAGAATTCTTTCCACAATCATATTTTTAATATATTTACATTTCATAATTAAATTACCATACCTTACTACTACTAGTACTAATAGTTAGCATTGTTTTTGTTGTTGTTATATTATTTTTGATTGTTTTTGCATTACATTTTATTTGATTTACAGACAATTATTTGTATTGCAGGGAGATAACGCCAAAAAAGCAACAACAGCATAAGAATCTTAATGGCACAAATTCTTTTGTTTTTGGGGTAAAATATGACATGCATATGTACTTGACAGATCTACACATACAGGCAATATTTTGTATTGTGAAGATTTCCTGTATATGGTAAGCAATGTATATACATTTAGTGTTTTGGCAATCAGTTGCCAAATGTTGCAAATTATATTTGTCAAAACACAGATGGAAGATCATAATGACTTAAAGCATCCAAAAGACCCTGCCCACCGAGTCTATAAATTCAATATAGCTTATTACTTTACCATTGTATAAGAGCAATGATGATTGTATACAAAAATGCTATTAGATTACAATGTGAGCATGAAGCTGGATGAATTGTTGAGAGTACAATCTGTAGGAATGTGTGCATGCGTGTTTGAAGCATCTTTGTCAAACAAAGCCCCCTCAGCCTCTGGGGGGTTGACAGCAGCAGAGGATCTTATAAGACACTTCAAAGATCCTTCTCACTGGTCACTTACTGAGAATGAGACAGATCAAACGTCCCTCAGTAGAAATGAGAGCGAGAGAGAGAGCATGGCAGAATATTTCTTTATAGTATGTGCAAATCCCCCGGGGTTTCCTGTCCTGTTGTAGATGACCCCCAACAGGCAAACACTGTGTATGTGTGTGCGATGTGTGTGTGTTGCGAATATCAAAGAGGTCATGTGGCTACATCAACTCTAGCTCTGTACATATGTTAGTCTTTCTGGTGTGGACCATTACCTTTGATGGCTGATTCTTATCCACTGAGAATTGCCATGCATCCTCCGCTCTGAACTCTCAGTCTTTGGTTCAGTGCAGTGGACATGTGAAATAAAGGTGATATGTCTCAGGGACATCAGCTTTGTTTCTGTTTCGGACAGTATCTTGCTTGTCACCATCTTGAGTAGTGTCGTCAATCATAGTCCACCTCCCCCTCCCCAACCTAATTGCTCCTTTCTGTTCACTCCCTTACATCCATCTAAAACCTTCCTCCCTTTTTCTCATCCCTTGACTTCCATGTTTTTCTTTGTCTTCATCACTGATAATATGCCAGCATGACTGTTAAAAGATGCTGTGGCAAAACGCCATATCAGTCATTATAGAAATGTTACCAAAAACGGGAACGCAAAAGATGGATGTTTTTTTAGCTCTGTTAAAATGCCATTTCTCCAAGTTATTCTGGAACAAATCAAGCTTCTGAAAAAAGTTATTTCTTCAAATATAGTCATTTTTGGATGAAAGAGCTTTGGAAGTTAATGTTCAGGTTTTGTTTTTTGCTTTAAAAACAAATATGGTGAAGGTAAATGGGGATGATTTTTGGAGGATTTAAAAGCAGAAATTTAGAGCTCATAATTTTGTCAGAAGACTTATTCATTTCTTTATTAAAATGTGTATTGTTCGAGCTGTAAAGCATTTTTACAGTTGTTGTAGGGTAAACAAAGTTGTACACCGAATATAACTTTACACTGTTTAAATGTTAAAAGCCTAAAAAATATATGTGCCTGCACATGCGAATCGATCATAGATGATGAAATCTAGATATAGATACAGATATAGATTCTGCACACTACTCATGTTTGCATCATAACAGAAATTTGAATGAGCAATGTTTCAGTCAAT
Organism: Barbus barbus; assembly: GCF_936440315.1. Lineage (NCBI taxonomy): Eukaryota > Metazoa > Chordata > Actinopteri > Cypriniformes > Cyprinidae > Barbus > Barbus barbus. Next base: position 6,758,477 of record NC_136730.1, read on the forward strand.
TGGCCTTCCTCAGGCAAACCTGAATAGTGTGTGATCTATATTATGTTTTTTTTTTCTTTTAAAGAAAAGGAGGAACAAGTGAAAATAATTTTTGTTCTAATCAACTTTATGCCACAAGTGCTGTAAACACTTTAAATACCTTGTCAGTATTATATTATACAGTCGTTTCAGTAAAGCCACACTATTGTAATTTGTAAATTGTTAATTGGTTAATAAGTTTCCTTAATATATATAAATTAAAAAAATTGACATTCCCAAAATTACCTTATTACATTTGATCGTTTTTAGGATTTCATGTTACTTCTTATGTAGTTTACCTGATGTTTACTGCATTTTTTTGTGTGTCATTTTAGTTTGTTGCTTGTGAGGAATTTTGATTCATTATGTGCCTTTCTTTTTACCACCTGTGTTATTATGGTGGATATCATGCATGTGTTAAAGGTACAAAGCAGCAGAAATGGTTATGCAAGTTCAGAAGTATTTTACAGTTTTATACTGTAAAATTTACAGGTTGCTCTGTAAAGTTTTTTATTTTTTTTTTAAACAGAATTTTTCTTACAGTGCATGCTGAGTCTGGCTTCCACACTGTAGATAAATACTTGTCTGTGGAACATTTGGGGAAGTGCCTCTGTTGTTTTCTAGTGTGTATGGTCTTGTAAGGTGGGATACTGTGGCAAGGCAGGCCAGTAAGTGCCTCCCTCCTGCTGTGAGAGGCAGGAGGAATGAATCCCTCTTCTGCCCAGAGCAGATGTTTCCGGTGCTTTAACAGATTTAGACACACCTGCTGCCTTCAGCTTCAGTTCAAATTAAAGTGAGACCGGTCTGCATGAGTTTAAGATCTCCTGAAGTTGTTGTCTGGAGACAAGTTAGAATGTGATCTATTTCTGTGTATCTAACTGGATGCGTTTCAGCTGGGTCTCACTGACGCCCATGGTGACGCTCATCACATCATTCTGTAGAGCAGAATTAGAAAATAGATATTCCCACATGAGTGCTGAGATTTTGCTTATTGCTGTCTCTAAATTCCCGTTTTCATGAGTGTACTGCAGTTTGTGCAACTGGAGCAGAATCAAAGATTATTAGATCATTATTTATCAAACTGCTTCTTTCTCATTATAATAGACTGATGTTAAGTGATTGTGAAATAATTTCATGTCATGTAGTTTACAATTAGAGTCTACTGAGTTAATTTTAGCTGTGCAGAAATTTAATGATTAAGTAATAATAGATTGTGTTTCCTTTCTTTTTTGTAAATGTAAACAAACATCTGACAGTCTTATAGGCAGGTCGTTGTCAGGTGCCATTTGTGAGCCATGGTACTATTTGACTGATGTGAATTTTATTATAATTTTTTTAATAAAATATACATTGTTTCAATGGTTTATTACAATATCAACCAGTTTGCATGTCCTCATTAATCACTATTATATTTTAATGGATTATAGAATTAGAAAAAAAGTATTGTACCCACGTTTTGCTTTTATTTAAATACATTTTACTTTATATTTTACTTTATAATTTAATTAATTATGAAATGTAATGTCTAAGAAAAAAAAATTCAAAAAGTCAATATTTTTTTCAGTGTATTTTCTGAGAAAATATGTTTTTTTAAAAATGGTAAAATATTATATCACTGAAAAAAATATGACTATATATTTGCAGTGATATTACCATTATACAAGAACAACAACAAAAAAATCGGTCTATAAATAGTGTAAGTCATTGCATTTTTTAAATAAAACGTATAGCCTAATATTTGTTTATTTACTAATATATATGCTATTATAATACAAAATTTTATGGTTACATATGGTTATTTATTTTTAATTCCTGACTTTTTAGGGACCGTTTTCTTGAGAATGACAAGTGCAATCTTTTGGGTACCAAAGATACGCGTCTCCATCAAACCAATAAGCCTTCGCACATCATGGATATAAAAGAAGATCCCCCATCATCCAGCGCGGTTAAGATAGTGTGATGGTGAGCAAGAGGGGCTTCTGCCACTTTAATATGCCCTGACGTCATTCTGATGCAAGACTGAAGATGACCTCGTGCGCGAGGAAGGGGAGAGAAATCAAACGTATCATATAGTATAAAATTCAGCCTTGGTTTTCTGGCAGCACTACGGCCGTCAGCACGCCGTTATACGCCGGGGTCTGTTAGTGCCGTGTCCAGCAGAGCTGTATCACACAGGAATGCAGGGATGCTGAGAGGCCGGCGCGTGGAATGCGCGTGTTGTCACAGCGACAGAGCAGCTTGGATACAGAGCGTCACAGAGCGCGTGAACGCGCAAAAGAGAGAGAGAGAGAGAGAGATGGACAATCAAAAACCCCACGGCATCTCTCCCATCGCAAAGGCTCCCGGAATCACGGGGAAACGACAGCGGAGCCGGTGAGCACCACGACCGCCTTCAGTAGCTGGAATCAGACGCTCGAGATGCCGATAGATTAACACGAGACTTCACTGCTAAAGTCAGCGCGTTACGTCGGCGTTTGTTCCCGGAAAACCGAAATAAATCACCTCAAATACGTTTAAACGGAAAGAGAGTGTTGATTAGACTCATAGAGGGGGAAAACGGGTCATAGAAGTGAATTCGTGTTTGTTGTTTCGTTTTTCCCCCATATGCGCTATAATGTGAGAAGCCGGCGGTCGTTTCCAAACAAGCTTTTCAATGGACAGATCCAACTAGACTTCATTTAGACGTTGTGTTGATCGAACTGCGCGCGTAAACAATTCTTCACTATTGAAATCGTTTCCTCTGAATCTGTCCTATGTCTGGGTGTTGAAACCGTGAAACATTTCCTGCTGTTCTCGGACAACGGAGAACCGTTTGGTTTATCCCGAGCTCAGGCTGATGGAATTGCGCTGAGCAACGCTTGAGAAAACGAGGAAATACCCACAGAGCTACAATATATAGACCTCTGATTTCTGTCTGCGACTCATTCCCAGGTAAAGGCACTTCTATGGAAAATATATTATAAATTCAACTCTTTCTGCTCTTGCTGTTTATTAGGCTGTTGTATAGTAAGCGGGGTTTCCATTTGGAAAGTACATAAAATGTTGTTGGGATAAGGGGAAATAATAGGAGCGCTTTTTACCGTTTAAACTGTGTGGGGCTGCAACCTGTTCAGGAGCCTTTTCCGAAATGCAGAGCGACAGGCGCTTCATCCGCGCGCGTTTCAATTGGGGCATAACGGGCACGCGCGGATGGTGCTGTAGCGTGCATGATTGTTTGTGTCGGGATATTAAATGTGCATATTGACCCATTTTAATACTAAGCAAAAAAAAAAAATGCTTTAAATTTGTCTTTTCTTTTTGGCCAGGGCAGATCAATATCTATGTCTATATAAATTCCCTCCAATTCCAAAGCACTGTTTTCACACTTTTTTAAATTATATCTTTTCTTCTTATTATTATTATATCTCAAACATTGATGTAATATACCCACATTTATTTTCATACAACTTAGACTTGTTCAGAAATCGACCAAGTAAACTGTAAATTAATGTCATGTGCAAAGAGCAGCCTCACTGAGTTGTAACACCAGTTGGAAACATGGACTTTTAATTCTTTCCAGGAATGTATTGTGGTTAAATATACTCTTTCTGATGCATTTACTGTACATGCCATCCCATTACCCACCCCAACATTTTAATTCAAATTCAAAACAGCAAATAGAATAGGAATCCAATATAGAAATGCATAAGCTGATCAATCTAAAATTATGTTTTCCATATATTCATTTTGTTTCTAATGTAGGCTTGGATATTGTATATATGGATACCCTATATATACTGTATGTCATATCACATATATCATAGTATTCATTAGAATGATCTAAAATTCAATTCAGAATCCAGATATGAAATTTGTATTTTTCATTTTTTTCTTATAAATAAACAACAACAAAAAAGAAGCATACATGTGTTCTGTTACATGTTTGTTCATGTACAGTAGTGATTTCACCCATGTAGACAATGTACAATTTGTTAAAGTGGTGTTACAACACTGCTCGGTCTTCCCTCAGTTTTTTTTCTTAGTACATTTGAAAATGCTTTGACGTCATAAAGCATGAAAATTAGATTATCAAAGAATCACTCTGGCCCCCAGCATCCTTCTCTGTCCTCCTGCAACACCACACTTACACACACAGTGGAACATAAACCTATCACCGTATATCAAAGACAAGTAATGGCTGGTCCACTGATGTGCTGAACATCTGTCAGAGGTCGAAGCAAGAGCAGCAGTTACCACACACACACGCATAGTCTGAAAGAATGGGCCACATTTATATGCTATCCTAGTATGGCCATTCCAAACCTAGTGGACAGCAGAATTGAGAAGACACAGAAGCGCTCTGTTCTGTGAGCAGGGAATGCTGAGCTCTCTCTCTCTCTCTCTCTCTCTCTCTCTCTCTGGCCGAAATAGCAGATATGGAGCTCACTGTGTCATTTGGGAGCAGGGTAATGGATGGAAGCAACCGTGTGACTGTCCTTGTGTTGGACTGATTTGTTACTGTGTATATTAATTTTTCCACTTGCTGCAAAACTGTAGACTTTAAATTGTGTGTGTGTGTGTGTGTGTGTGTGTGTGTGTGTGTGTGTGTTTTGGACTGTATTTTATAGACTGTACCCAGACACCACCCGTATTTGTTTGGTGAACTTTTCATTGCAATCAATTTACGTTGCTGCTATAACATGTACCACTCTTCTTGGAAGACTTTCTGCTAGATGTTGGAACAGGGCTGTGGGGATTTTCTCCCAATCAGGTGTGGTAGTCTTAACGAGTTGCTGATCTTGAGCAGGAGAGCCAATTCATCCCAAAGGTCTTCAGTAGTTCAGGTTTGGTCATTGTGAAGGCCACCAATGTTATTTATTTATTGATTGATTTGACACTTTTTGAATATTTTTGTTTTTGTCTTTGAAGAAAACGTTGAATAAATATAGAATAAATTATTTCATCAAATTATGCATTAGTTTAAACAAGTATTAACATTTAACAGCAGTATTTGAAAACTTGTTTTTAGAGTGTTTTATGGAAAAAGCATGACACAGTGAGAACAATGTGACACATTCTGACTTATCAGTATAAGTTAAAGTGTATTTGTTCTTTTGTGTCATTTTGTGGAGATAAAACAATAACAAATAACATTACCTTATCATATATAGTTTTTTAAAGAGAGTTTTTTTTCCTCCTTTTTTAACTTCTTCATTGTCATGGATGTCAACTAACAATTTCATCATTGATTTTGTTGATTATCAACACAACAGGCCAGTCAAGTTCTCTCATGCCAGACTTGAACCATTTCTTTATGAGCTTCATTGTCAAGCTGGAACATAAAAGCTCTTGGAAAGCACTGTACTCCGTCACAATAAGATATATATTTATATTTATGCATTTAGCAGACGCTTTTATCCAAAGCGACTTACATTGCATACAAGTTACAGTTTTTACATTTTTATCAGCTCTTGCTTTCCCTGGGAATCGAACCCATGACCTTGGCGTTGCTAGCATGCCATGCTCTACTATTTGAGCTACAGGAAAGCTACAGGATTCATCTTCACTATAGTGAAACCCATTCATAAGGCAGTTTCAACATACTTTTGGCCATCTCCAAGAGCATATTTGTGTACAGTAGTGCAATATGTGGACGTGTCATTTTAGCTTTTTGCTGTGTGTGTGTGTGCGCGTGTTAGCAGCAGCACCAGCCAGCATGTCTTGTTTATTCATGCAGAAGCATCGGATCAATGAGCTCTAATTGATTTAAATGAACTGATTAAAGACAGGGAGGCAGGAGGCCACATCATTGGAGGATATATGAGCATGTGTGCATGTGTTTTATTTGTTTGATGCCTTGCAGGAGTATAGACTCTGTGATCTCACTAGATGGAGAGCCCAAACATATGGGTGTAGATGCACACAGAAGTGTATGTGTGTGTGTGTGCTGGTCTCGTACCCTATAACAGATGGGCTGAACTGAGCCAGATAGGGAGTTGGACACCAGGCTCTTGAATCTCCATGTGTTCATCTGATAGTTACTGATTTCTCTGTAGTCTAATACTAGGACTGCGTACGCCATATTTACCTCTCGTTCCTTCACTTTGCCTGGAATCTGTTCATTCAGAATAGCTCATCGGATTCGTTTATGCTCCGATGGGGCTGTATTGTCATGGATGAATTAAGCCGGGGGATAAAAGGTGGAGCTGTCTAAAGGTCAGATTTGATGGTTTCTCCTGGTTTATGTCATTTCTATCTGCTTTTGTTGTATGTGTGGGGGCTTTCGTCTACAGAACCTATCCAGGTGTTTAGTGGTCTTGGATCAGAGAGCCTGTGTGATGTTCAGATATAAGGGATAGATTGAGGGGGAAGGTGAACGAGATAAAAGCAGTATTCTCTCACAAACGTACACACACACACCACACATCCTGGATTCTCTCTGGTCATGCATCCCAGAGCTTTAAGTCAATGCTGGCCATCATGTCACCACTCGGCAGCCATTTTAATGAGATCTGTGTCCTCACTAGGGTGTGATGGTCCTCCTGTCTCCTCTGGTTTGTGTTTCCCTCCCTCCCCCTTTGATTGTTCTATTCTTTTTGTTCACAGCACCTCACTTTTTCATAGGCTCTTGTTTTAAGGTTAGAGGAAGGTCAAATGCTCAAAAGAATCACATTCACACACACGACTGCCATGGTGTGTGAAGTATACTCGCACATCGGTGTTATAAAACAGACCAGTGAAGAGGGCCAAGCGGATTAAAGACATGAATGAAACCATTGGACACACACATAGACTTACACACACTCGCATTCACATCCCTCAGTGTGTGAGGTACCTGTTGGGTTGTAAGACTTAAAGGTGATGTGTGAAGTGTAGCAGCTCTGTAGAAATTCAATGTTTCTAAACAGAATTCTGTTATATATATTCCATATATATATATATATGCCACAAAGTTTTAGGTTGGTAAGATTTTTTATGTTTTTGAAAGAAGTCTCTTACGCTCAACAAGGCTCAATTTGTTTGATAAAAGTAAAAAGTTACAAAAATGATTTAGTCGAGCACTGAGAGATTTTCCCTCTTCTGTTGTTTGATTAATATGAATGACAGACAGCAGGAATATTAGACTGCTGCCACTTTAAGAGCTGCCCGGATCCAATGTACTGTTACGCATGTGTTTTCTTTCTCAGCTGTTTGCTTTCAATTTAGACCTAAATTACTGTGTTTATGAGGATACTTGCAAAGACACATACTAGTGGGTGTATTTAACCATTCAAGACCTACAAAGTGGCAAAAATAATCTTCAAGTGCACGCATCTCTCAGACAGTGTGCACATATAGCGAAATGAGTTCTCTTTCACTGCTGATTGCGTTTCACTGGCTTAAAATCACTTGTTTTAAACCGTTATGATTAAAAATGTACACAAATGTCAAGTTTCCTTGACACATGAGTGTGTAACCGTGATAGAGACTGTAGTCCAAAATCTCTATCAGCTGACAAATTTCTACCTGTTAATGTCATGTCTTATTGACCACTCCTAACATACATAATGAGTTTCCCATACAGTTCTACCACCCACATTGTCTCCCAGGAAATAGCTTACTTTTAGCTGTCTCTGCATTGGGATAGAAATATCTTAACATAAAAAAAAATACACACTTCACTTTTAACTCAAAGTTTATTATGGCAGATTTGTCAGCTCCCAGAGTGTGTTTGACAGGACAAATAAACCCACAATACAAGCAGCCAGAGCAGCTCGCAGGTTTTCAGGGCATGACGCTGTGAAATTCATTCAGTGTTTATAAGAGTCATCTAAAAATATAAACACTCAGGTGGGGATGGTGTTTGGTGACTTTTTTGTTTCTTGTTTGTGTTTAGAAATCTGTTTAAAATGCAGTGTTTAATTCATCATCTGCTGTTCGTTCATTCTGTCTATCTATCAAATGGAAATCGTTGCAGGTTGAGCACACAGGTGTCGCTGAAGCATCAATCGAGACGTGACTTGATGGCATCGATCCGCATTGATATTCAGTTTAGTCACCACCACGCATCACGTGACCAACGCAGCAAGGTCACTGCTCTTCTATGGCCTGAATTCCTCTTCCTGCTGTTGAAGGGATTTGAGTAAATCCGCATTGCACGATGACGCTCAGCTAGATTAGTATATTTATTATGTAAGACACGCATATACACACAGACACTTGCACTTATATCTGTAATCATATTCCGTCAAATTTCGGAGATATAAATAGAAGCATTAGTTGCCAGTCTGTCCTCGAATGGAATTCAAGCAATGAATTCACCATCAGAGCAGTGGGTTGAAATGCATCGAGTGGGCTATTACACCACTTCCTTCCTGTTCTGTCAACAAATGCACACACGCACTAAGACACACACACACAGAATGGGACTATTAAGCCAAATGGCTTCTCTTATGGTAAGTGGACTCTGGCTACTCTTGGTAGCGCTGTGAATTCTGGGAAATAGATATAGTTTGAGTATTGATGTTAATCTGGTCTGATGGACACAATAAGATCAAGATCTAGCCATTTAATTGGTACAACAACCACTTTTCTTCATATTTCTCTGTCTTTGCTCCTCTGTCCGATCAGAGTGTTTGTTTAGCGTGTGTGTGTGTGTATTTTGACCGTCTGCTGTGGATGCCTGGGTCTGTCTGTGCCCTTGTCTGAATGTTAATGTATAATAGGCGTTAGACAGCACACAGTAAGTGCCACCACCATAACGGCCAGCGATATGACAACCGACCGTCACAGGCAGGTTTCCGGGGACAATAACGAAGCACTGAACATTCTCTCTGTATTTTCTATTGCCTATTTCCCCAGCTTTTTCTCTCTCTTCCTAAAGTCAACATGAAATGACATTTGCACTTTGGGAGGGGGGGGGGGGGGGGGGGGGTATTAGATGTAGTCAAGGACCTGGTTGAACTATGAAAACAATCTGGAGGGCAGGGACAGAAAAAAAGTTCAAATTTCTGATCATTTATTTTGATGGAAAAAAGACAATTAAAACAGTAAATTTTTCATAGTATTTTTCTTGAAATCCCAATTCTTTCCAATACCTCAGGTTCTGTTTGCAATATTTTAATTTGATTCTGTGATTATGGTCTCATTCTCAATAGTGGTCAACCGATCTTGACTGATAGTAGGCACTTTTTCAATTATCGGCTTCAGCCAATAAGCTTTGGCCAATAATCTTGCTTGGACAATGTGTTAGAAGCTGGTCTTTTATTTTGACAGTGCTAAAGTTTTTTTGTTTTTGTTTTTTTTAAAGAGTTTTAATTCCTACTAAACATTTAATTTGATTATGAGAAATTAACACTGCATTGTGTTTATTGAAATAAATAAATAAATACAAATTGAGTGCCTAGTTATTGTTGGTTACAGTGTTTACTTCTATTTGATGAATATTTTTACAATTTGTGAAAAATAGGTTTACAGAACCAAAACTTTGCCAACTAAATAAATCTATTTTACTTTTTTCTATTTAATCTGTTTATTTTTTTATTCAGTTCAAATTATTGTTTCATTTATCCATTTTCAATGTATTTATTTCTAATTTAGTAAGTATCATATAAAATAAATATAAATTTAATTTCAGCAATTCTTATGCATATGTTATTATTATCCTTAAATTAAATATTGTGATTTTCACAAATTACAAATTTTCAATAATTTAGTTAAGAAGCAAGTTGTTTAAATAACGGCATGTTGCTCAAGTATAATATTATTATGTGTATTGTATCGTGAGGTAATTGGCAATATACTTTCTCAGACTCCGCTTTCTTTTAGCTTCACTCGCTCTTTTTACCCCCTCTCTTCTTCTGTGTCTAGAGGCATTTCCACGCTGAAGACATGACCGTGTGTCTCTGGCTGGCTGGTTATGTAGGTTAAGGAGGGCGACGGATGCATTGAGGACTGAGCGCAGTGCTGCACTTTGGGAGGATGATGTGATGGCTAGAGCCTCTCTCGCTTATTCTTTGTCTCTCTCTCTCTATCTCTCTTTCTTTTTTCTTCCTTAGAGCCCTGCTGGTCCGAATACTCCTCTGCAGTGCAGAGTTGGCCACTTGACCTGTGTCAATATTAGAGCACAGCAGCTGGTCCTAGATCAGTGCAGCAGGTGTATTGGTTGAACCTGAAGTGAAAGAAGAGAGGATGGAGTATGGAGCAGCTAATCAAGGATCTGCACTCACTCCCTGATGCACTATGTACTCTTTCTGAAAGTACGCTTTTAACCCCCCATTTCTGTCTCTCTCTCTCTCTCTCGGTCTGTCTTGCTCTAGGTGCTCTGCTTCAGACTCTAGTACTGTATGTAGCTATTCTTTACAGATGAAAGTCTTGTCATAAGTTTTTTCAAGAACATAGTCTGTCAAATTTCACCCTAACTTCAAAAGAGAAAAGAAAAATACATTTTGCATAATGTAAAGGGTTTTTTGTGCCATTAAGAATTTTTGCAAATGCAAAAACAATGTTTCAAATGGTAACTTTTTAAGGTAGTATGTGCAGTACAGTAATAAATACACAAAGCATTTAAAGATTATGATTTGACAAAACAGGGATTTCAGTGCTTAACTGAATACTGTGAATCATTTGTAACTTTTTAAAAATATAAATATTCATTAAATATTCATAAAAATAAAAATAATACAATAATAAAAAATACAATAACAATGTGAATATATTTTTAAAATTAATAAAATAAAAAATGTTCTATTGGTTTGAGGTTGATCTATTACCTGGACATAGGAATGAGAGCTAAGAATGGTGAAGGATTGCCAGTTTGTTTTGTCTTTTTGTTCATCCTTGTTGCTGTTACAATCAACGGTGAAAAAAAATCCACACTGAGCAAAAGAGACAGAGGGCAGGATTCAGAGAGAAAATAGGAGGGAGGGAATTAAGTGACCTCAAGTCTCCAATAAAAAAAAAAAAAAAGCATGACACGGTTTTCTTGGCCGATTCAGCTTGAGTTGTTCGTCTCTTCCTTCTCTTTAAGCACTGGGCGTTGTGTTTGGTGCTCTGCCATTTTTTGTGTGAAACCGTGGCTTTTTCAAGATTCATTAATCAGAAGGCTCTTTCTTTCCCTCAAGGCCAAATCAATTCAGTAAAAGAGCATTGGAAAAAGATAGGTGGATACGGTGAGTGCTTGTATAGATGAGTTGGCATCAGGTTAAAATCACTTCACTCGCTAGAGTTCAGTTCTAAGTATAGTGTGTTAATTGCAATATCAATAGTTGCTGAATTCAGAAAATATAACAACAGCCATTTGTCTCTTTCGCTGTTTGTACATTTGCTTGGACACACAAAGCTGTGTTGTGTAGGTGGATAATGCAAGTTTGTATGCAGTGATGTCTATGAAAATCTGTTGGTTTTTTTCAACAATGTTATTGTCTGCCAGGTGAGTGTGATTGCTTACAAAACAAAAGCACATTATCATTAGCAAGCACCACTCTTAAAAAGGGCAAAAAATCCTTTCCTCCCCAAAAAAGCCATTTTCCCGCACTAAGAATAATGGGCACCTGGCAGTTGGTTGTGGTGCATCAGATATTGCAGCTTGTTCTGCCAGCACCACCAATTTCAGAGTGACAGTCATTTGGGTATTCACAGTATTCAAAGTGTGCTGCATCAGAGACAGACACGTTAACAGAGGACAGCGGAGGATGTTAATGTCACTCACTGACAGGCTCATGGGAATGGCACATAATATGTTGCAGCTTTTTTTCTTCACAGCACATGTCACTTATGCAAACCCACGGCTGGCTAAAACACCAGAGACAAGGGGAAGATATGAGATGGGCAAGAGTTTTTGGAAGTGGGAACGGAAATTACGTTTGAGCCGGGGAGGGTGGAAACAAATACAAGTCAGCAGATTTATTTTTTTTGTGAGGGAACCATATATGTTTTCAAGAATCAAGCTGATTCTTTGAAAATCATGCCTCTCGTCTGTGAAAAGAGGAATCGTATGATCTTGATAGTCTCTCTCCTGCTGTAAAAAAGTCAGGCTATTTTAATTACTTCCTTAAATTATTTTAAATCATAGTGGTGCCAAAGTTACAACCTGCAGTGATAAGTACATTACAGAGTTTTGACCTCATTTAATGTAAAAACATTAAATCAATTTGGAACCCTTTTAATTGAGTAGAAGTGTCAGAGATGATTGTGGCAAGTTAAAGGTGAAGATGGAAAGGTTTATAACATCATGATGAAAACATCTTTGTATTGATCTCGTTTTTGGAGGGAATATTTTTCTTTCTCTCTCACACACCTTTATGTTTATTTGAATTATTGAAACCTTGCCTTATAAATTCCTTGTTAGTTAATCACACAGAGTAGGTTCATGCATCAAGGAAGCACAGAGGCAGCCAGACTTAATGAATCATTTGTAAGCTTTTCTTGAAGCCCATCAGATGAAATGTCAGCAGTTTTAATATTAATTTCAATGCCAATACGGCCAATGTAAACAACGTTGCAATTACAAAAGACTAAATTTCCCATGACCACCCCTCATTCTTGCAGCTTTTCTTTGCTCTTTCACCTCTCTTCCCTTGTTCACACCGCTCAGTCGCTCGTCTTAATTAACCATTGATCAGCATGCTCATAAATTAGGCCTCCAGAGAAAGGCTTTCTAAGCCTTCTACTTCATCCATTGTTCCCTGTAATTCAATAGACGGGGCTCGAGCTGCTGCGTTTAACCACAGATGTGTCATTTTTAATGGACCAAGGGACATTTTTCACTTCCTTAACCTTTTCTTATTGTCTTTTTAAAACCTTGTTTGTTATTTGTAGATGTATGCACTTTCCTTCAGGGCCATAAAAGGTTAATCAGCAGTGTTTTCATTCATTTCTTCCACTGGGATGGGGGTTGAGGTTTGAGGTTCAGTCTAATTAGGATAGACTGGTATCCCCCTCACCCAAACCAGCTCGCTTCCCACTTAACTATTAGCAGATTCTTCACACACACACACACACACATACTAACACATACACGCTGTCAGAACCTAATGAGCCAAGCTGGTTGCTAAATGGATCAGGACCAGGAACATGTGTATGTGGGGGCAATCAGCAGACATGATTTAGTGGGGCGAGGCCTCCCTGAGCCGTCGAACTCCGGGTTTAATGCTCAGATGTACTCAGAGGGGACTACAGCCCTGTGAAGCACATTAGCATGTCAATTTCACCATATCTCTAATAAGCTAAATGCATCACGGTGTTGCTGTGATGTATAGAGGAGTTATTTTGTTCAGTTCCGAAGGGGAATCTTCTAATGGCGGTCCGTTGCCGTTGTTCAATGAGGAAAATATAATGAGTCAGGCATCCACATCATCTGTATCACCTTGCTGTAGTGCACATGCTGGAATTTTTATTTCCATTTGTTTCCCTCCTTTCTTCTGCAGAAGGATGTTATCTGGTGTACAAATGAGGGCTCATTGATAATTTTGTAGCTCCTCCGAGCAATTGTTGAGTTCTTGAGTGTGTAACACCACGCTTCAGTTATAGAGTAGTGATATTCCTTTAAACTATGAATAGACTTGTTTTTTTTCCATTTATTACTGAGTATTACTGAGATTATAGAGGAAACGTGTTTTTTAAAATGTTTTTCTGTTATGTCTTTTTTCCCCCCATTTAATGAAAATATAAAGTGTGCGGTTGGGCAACGGTTCTGATTTAGCTTCAGGACCCAAATATTCCATTGGTCATCAAATGGCAATCCAAAATTACATAGAACAAAATTGTTTATCATGCAAAAAATGTAAAACAGGCTACTGAAATGTATTAATTACACTGTAAAACAATCTGTAAAATTGACAGTAAAAAACGGCAGCTGTGTTGCCAGAATTTTTTCTGGCAGTTGGCAGAATTTTACCGTAAAAAAATACGGTAGCAACATTTTCGGTTTTACAGATTTAACTTAAATTTACTGTTAAATTTCATTAATTGAAGTGCTGAAATCTTTTTTTGTTCCTTTGTAATACACTGATAACCACCAGAAGCAGGTGGTGATGAGAAAGTCACGCGATGCACCAAAGCCCATCACAAGCAGCTTTTAAATATTATGGAAGGTGTACAGTGTCATTCACACACTTGAATATGAATGATGGCCTAGAGCACATTTATATTAGGTTAACGCTATGTGTGTGGGATCCGCATTACAATAAATCCTCACCAGTCTACATCCGAGATAGATGCAGTTATAACCTGCAAATTGAAGGCTATTTGACGTTTTAAAATGATCTAACGGGCGATGCTGCTCCGATTCGTTGAACATTGTTGTTGATCAGGATTAAACGGATGTCGCAGTCATAAACTTGTTTTAATGAGTCTCATAAACTTTTTTTAATAAATCGCTTATGCATTAAATAGCACAGATACAGAACAGATTAAGTTAAATATGCTGATAGGCTATTGTACAAATAATAAAATGCTATAGACTGCGAATAAGATTTCAGTTTCACAAATGTCTATAGCATATGCATAGGATAGTGAATTATTTTTAACATGCAATGATACAAAATAAAACCAAACAATATTTGTAATGAAGAAAAATATTTAGACCAGTAAGAAAGAATGTAAACCCACAGCACACTCAGCAGCACGCGCGCGCCGAACACGCTAAATCTTGCTCTCTGCATGAATGCAGCGCAGATAGACTCAAGACACAAGTTATTTGAAACACATTGAATGTTTAAATAAGATAATATTGACAATGAACATTATATGACATTTGACGAGTTTTGACGATTTGTCCTCCAGTCCGCCTGTGCATTTCTTGCCCGCACAGTAGGCTCATATCTCCGCGATGTTCGCATTGAGAATGCAATTTCTTACATGTTAGAATTAATTAATTTTTTAAATGATATGATATGGAAAGCCTGAGACAGATCTCAGCCGTATAGCCATACACAGACTATAAGTTATCAGCAAAGAGGTAAACATGAGTGCCAGTATGCATATGATTTAATATGTAACGTCCATAATGGTCACATCCGTAACGCATTTTTATGGTGGATAAGAGCAAAGAATGGAGATGAACTGTTGATCATAATTAGCATGGCCATAAGTTAGCTTTGTACAGAACGTTTCAAGTTAACTGCATTAACAATTACTATAAGATATAAACTTAATCTTTAAAATGTTATGGACGTGACACAGCACTGAAGCGTCCAGACCTCATGAATCTAGCCAGAGCCGATCCTCCCTATACGCAGAATACGCCAGCTGCGTAGGGCCCCCGAAACACCAGGGGGCCCCCTTGCTCTCAAAGATGTTTTAATTTTCGTTTCGTTTTTGATTTTGGCCAGCGGTTATGAAAACATGAATGATCATTTATTTTAATGTGGTGCACTGCTCTCTAGGTAAAAATCAGCCAAATCATATAACGTGAATGTCGTACAGTCTCTTGCTCTTACTTAAAAAAATAAAAAATTAGTTGAAAGCATAACGAGCCGCGCAAGAGGTACTGTTTCTCGAGCGCTTTCCGCGAGCGCGATTCGAAACAGAGTGAAACACAGACAAATGTGTTTCATCCAATCATTCATCCCCTCATCCCATAAACCACCCAACCTGATTCTCTGGGAATGAACCTGTGAGATGCATGTCTTGATTGCAATGAATGTCAATATACATGGGTCTCCCAAATGCATATATAATAATTTTATTATTAACTATGAATGGTTATTTGATTAGCTACATTTAATCATTTGTATTCAGCATTATTTTTTTCCCTTCTGTCCTTGACCCCATTGGAACAGACCAGTTGAGAACCTCTGCTGTCGCGTATGGATATTTTGTCTTCGCAGTGGTTGGGTTCTGGCAGGTGCAATGGAAAGCAAATCAACACCATACACTGGGTGTACATGCACATTTCCACCTATTTGATTGATGGTGGGGGCAAAGAAGCTAAATGAAATCTGTCAAATTAACTTAGTAACACAGTTTTAGTTGTTCAGTCTCTCACTTTCCTAGACTCACAGAGTGGAAACCTCATGATGTTATTGTACACCATGTAACCAGACGCAGCGCAATAAAGTGGCAGGCTGTAAAAGCTATATTTTCCATGAAAATCATAGTTTTTGTCCTAACCAGCCATGACTGCATCAAGCGACAGAACACTTTGTGAAATCCCATTGGATGAAATTCCTCTCTACTGCATATTAAACATTAAAAATATGTTCAGATCACCTGTGATTATATTGCATCGTGCAGCACGTTTGCTTCCAGTACAGACAGACAAATGACTTGTTCCTGGAACTTGTCACTTCGCATCTGATTAGGACATGGTGTAACAATCCACCTTAGATGCTGTGAATGAGGCTGTCAGGATGTTGAGGATTGCTTTAGTAAAGCCTATTTCAGCTTCTCTGTCTGTCACTTCACCTGATTCTCATTTTCTCTATCTTTCTCACCCCCTTTCTCTTCATCTCTCTCCCTTTCATGTGCCCTTCCGAAGCTCGTGTTAACTGCCTGGAGAGTTGTCCGTGTCTCTGGGGAGTACTGTTCACTCTTTCATTCTTGTTTACTGCCGAGGCTACGGCAGGGCCACTCTCCCTCCATTACTAGATTGCTGACTGCCGTCAAAAAGGCCGAAAGGTTGAGATCTTTCCCACAGATCTGCAGAGATATTTCTGCAAGCACGTGCTATGGCTGGGGTGCCCATCCACCATTCTTAGTTGAATTGGGAATGCCTTTCAATCCCTGAATTTTAACAGCATGATGTGCAATTGCAATTCAAATTTGAATGTAAGGAAGTAGATTTAAAATTAACCGAAATCCTTTAAACTGTATTTTTTAACTAGATCTAGGAAAGTAAAGTTCATCAAGGTCAAACCCTGAATGTTGGCTTGCCAAATATTGTTTTAAAAGTTTTAGGTTTGAAGGTTAACATGCTTCACAACCAGAGAGACAAGCTGCAGACCTATATTAAAACAGACATAGTAGCTCCTGAGAAGCATTCATGGTGTTACTGTAGTCCTGTTTGGCAGTGGGAGGCCTATTTTTGAGGATCAGGTATAAGGTGACTATGAACATATGGCAGATAGGCTGTTAGTCACAGGACAATGCTAAATTTGTAGACCGTCTGCACCAAGGAGGCTTAATGGGAACCAACCCAACACTGCCACCTACAACATAAAAGTACGAGGGGACTGGAAATTTGAGGCTCTATTCATCTCTTGAGAGCTTAACTTTACTAGACAGCCTCCGTTCTGCTGTGTCTACACATTCTGCCTTCTGTCTTTCTTTCTTCACAAGCAACATTCATTGTAATGATGTATGAATTGGATGTTGTATTGTACTGCAGGGCATTGGACAGTGAAGTTTCATTTGCTCACATGAATCTATATTACAGACCGCCAACCTGGGACAGGATTATAGCACATTGCTGTCAAATGAAAAAAACACTGGAATAAGATTAAATGTGACTGTGCAAAATAATAATTTTTAAAGGTAAAGTGGATTGTTATAAAAGACTGCAATCCTGATGATAGTATTGAGGAGGAGAAAGTGCTATTTCACTGTTGTATCAAATTATCAAGCAAGGACAAATACCGTTTTTTGTAGAGCTTTGTAGAGTCAATATGCAATCAAATTCAAAGATATGTATTTTCTTATCACACATTTCCGGTCTTATTGTGAATTATTCATAGTTGCATGTTATTACAAAGGGAGAAAAACATTTGTCTATGTAGTATTTCAACAAAATATAATACTTTATTTTTCCACTGACATCACTTACATTAACCAGCAGCCAAGTAGTTATTTGCTTTAACAAACTGACAATCAGATAGGGGTTCATTCTGGGATTAAATTGAAATTGATTCTTTGGGGATAAAATCAAGTTCAGTGCTACTTTTTCTTTTTACTTTTAAAACCATTTTCACTCATAAATATGATACATTCTAGAAGTAAAATGGGTTGTGCTGTTTAATGTAAAGTGTTTTGAAGGTGTAGTGCATAACTTTTCTTTAAAAACAGCCTTTTCTGAACACATGAAACAAATCATCATTTTGTTATTTATCTGTAAACACAATTATATTTCTAATTAATTACAAATTACAATTCCGTTAATACCGTTAATAATATAGATAGATAGATAGATAGATAGATAGATAGATAGATAGATAGATAGATAGATAGATAGATAGATAGATAGATAGATAGATAGATAGATAGATAGATAGATAGATAGTGTAGTCTTATTTTAAATGGCAAGAAAGCAATGGAAATATGTTGCAGTATGACAACACTGTAATGTAGATTAATATCAACAAGTTTTGTTATAATTTAAAAATAAAGATGATAAAGCATGTTTATATTGTATTTAAAAACTGTATAAAATATTTCTGATCTCTCTTAAAATAGCTTTATACAGCAGTAACCACATTTTAGCCTGAAGTTCTCCCTTTCTATTTTTAACCCAGCTTGTTGTTCCCTCACTGCTTCATATTCACAATCATACACCATTTTCTGACCCAAGAGGCACACACAAACATGCGGGACCTACCTCACAGCACTCTGGCCTTTTTCCACCAGGCGATATGGACACTCTAGGCTGTCATTCAGCTCAGAAGGTGGCTGGCCAGAGGGATTGTGGGTAAAGGAGCGCTCCCAGGCGGGCGTCTCATCTGTCATCCAGTGCATGTCAGTGATGGACCGAGTGTGTGTTGCCATACAATCGCACAGGGTGCATGTCCCATTATACTCAACATCAGCACACCCTACACAGAATAAACAGCCCGGCACTTTGATGAAGAAAAACGACAGGCACCCTGGAGTGAGAGCTTTAGAAAATGAATGAAAAGAGGGGGAAAAGGAGAGATGGTGGAAAGGGGAGAAAGTGCTCAGCACCAGGGGTTTTTATGTAAGTTGCTTTGGTACACAAGCACTTTCTAGGAATATAAATGTAAATGTTAACATAATCTGCTAGGCAGAAGTGCATACACATAATGCATGCTAAACGTAGTTTGTGGTGGCAGATAAATGCCCCCACACACACACATGCAAGCTGTATGTAATTGGAAAATGCTTACACATGCTTGACAAAACCTGGCCTGCACACACACACACACTGTCTCGCACACCCTCGAGGGCATTTTAAATATCTATGCGGTTGACTGTGCCATAATTGTTCAGTGATACAGGTGTTATTCGCATTGCCATGCAAGCTAGGGCATCTCATAGAAAATGAACAGTTTGACAAGAGCATGATGATTCGCCTGCGGTTGATTGGCACTAATTATCCACGTCTCTCTTATTTGTTTATTTATTTTTTTTCAAGCTACTCAGGCTAAATGCACCTGCCAATCAAAGCAAAATAACACCATTAAGGCATTTTCAGTTGAAGCGTGTAGGTCAAGTAGACCATGTGCTATGAGAGCGTTTTCATCTAAACAAATAGTCACAATCAGGCCCTGGCACAATAGAACACAACATAACCTGTAGTGTGGAAAAGGCCAAGTGGGAGACAGTAGATTTTGGAAACAATTTTTGGTTACACATGCAGACAAAATATACATTTTTAGTACCTTTTAAAAGGGTCCTGCCCCAGTGACAGTACCTTTTTTTTCTAAGATCATATGACTCCCCATAGATTGAAACCCATACATTCAGAGGTCCCATACATGCTCCATCTATCAAAGATCTGTCATATAAGTGAGCAGATTTGCTTGGGTGATCATCGGGGCAAGGCGACTGTAATGTCACACAAGATTAAAGGAACTTGGGTTGCATAGAGGAAGGCGACTGCTGCTGTTTGTGGTGGTACGATTTGTGATAATATGGAATGAAAGTTTGCCACCATAATGTCACATTTCATTGCAGTTTGCTAATGAATTATATTCACACAGCAGATTCTGTGCTAAAATGGACTGTATGTCTGCCTCCATGACACTGGGGTAAAAGCAGGGGTCCCAATCTATCAGCCCACAGGCCACGTTTGGCCCACAAGATTTAATTTTATTAGTTCAACTTTAAATCTAGGCTTTAAATTCAGCTGGTTGGTTTCACAGAAAAAATATATATACAGTCGTGGTCAGAATTATTGGCACCCTTGGTAAATATGATCAAAGAAGGCTCTGAAAATAAACCTACATTATTAATCCTTTTGATCTTTTATTTAAAAAAAAATAAATAAATAAAATCTTACCTTTAAATTAATTTAAAATGGGGGAAATATCATTATGATATAAATGTTTTCTCTAATACACATTGGCCACAATTAACGGCACCCTTTTATTCAATAATTTTGAAACCTCCATTTGTCAGTTTAACAGCTCTAAATTTTCTCCTATAATGCCTGATGAGGTTAGAGAGCACCTGACAAGAGATCAGAGACCATTCCTCCATCCAGAATCTCTCCAGATCCTTCAAATTCACAACTCCATGATGGTGATATCATATTGTGAATATGATTGCAATTTAAAATAAAAATTTTCAATTTTAATAAATGTTTTTTTAATTGTATCTTATTCCTGTGATGGCAAATCTGATTTTTCATCATCCATTACTCCAGTCATTAATATCACATTATCCTTTAGAGATGATTCTAATATGCTGATTTGGTACTTAAGTAACATACTGTAGGATATTGTAACCCCACATTATTATTTATTATTTATTTTAGCTTTTAGGGAATCACTCTTACGAGTCGATGGTCATATGATTAATTGCTATTAATCAGAATGTCCAACTTATACCAGGTTAACGATACCTTATTAACAACTTGTCCAGCAAGTATTAAAATCAGCACGTTTATCTTTTAACCATTGTATTTATCTCATTCGTGGCCAACGATAAAATAAACCAAATAGTTAACTTTAGTTATCAAGCTCATGAGCATAGGTAAAACGCGATCTTTTGGCAAATAATTATGATCTGCAAAATCACATAGCACAGACAAGAGATTTCTTAATAAAATCAAAGTTTATTCACTACTCTAACACAATACTAACTAGACAACACAAAACAGACGATTTAAACAGACATACATACAGGTAATGAGTTGTTTGTATCTGAAGAGAGTCTTAAGTTCTAATGCTCGTTTCAACCTGAGGGAAATCATAGGCACAGAATTATTTTATCTTTACTCTTAAAAGACAAATACCAGTTTCAGCCAATTTAAGAGATTCTGCTTGCCTTACTGTTTCTTCAGTTGTTTCCGATCGAACTCAGTCTTTTCGGTTGAAGACGTCTCTGCTGAAAACCTGGCTCTCAGTCGAGATCGGTTCTTTCCGGGTTCGCGACGGACCGTGCGCGGATTGGCGGCTTGGGAGGTCGCCGTCACGAAAACACTCTTCAGTGGTTGGTTGGCTTCGTGTTGACTGGATGACGCTCTCAGGAAGTCTTTCTAGTTCTTAGCTTCAGATGTTAGTTTCTCTCAAAGTTTAACTGAGTCTTGGTCTCAGTTGCAATGCTCCGCCGTGATGTTCGTGGCCAGAAGCGCTCTGCAGTGCGTGAGCAGAACGAGAGACGAGCGAGGCGAGCGTGAGCCCTTCCTTTTCAGTTTTCAACTCCAACACAAACTTTTCAGTTGCGCATCTGTTTTAACGGGCCGATTTGGGATCCGCCCACGAGAGTTTATACCTATATTGACTATAGTGGTTTTGTTTTCGAGTATAATTTGTTTCAGTATAACTTTATACTAGTTAACTACTTGTTAACTAGTATAACTTTGTTCCCTTTTAAACTCGTTTCTAATTCAAAGGTGTGGTTCTCTTTGTTAGATATCACCACAGAAAAACAGGCGCGTTTCCCCCCTCCTTTGGGTCGTAAAAGTCTTCTTCAGCGATTACTTTCTTGACTTACGGCGCTCAACGGAGTCAGATTCAGGGGAGTCTCTGGCGCCACGTAAATTAGGATCCGGGAATATGAGTTCTGTTTTCTTTCAAAATGACAAAACGGGAATTTTGTCGAGCTGTTGGAAGAGATGTTAGTGAGGCCAGCAGGGGGTGCTCACCCTGTGCTCTGTGTGGGTCCTAACGCCCCGGTATAGTGACGGGGACACTATACTGTCAAAAAGCACCGTCTTTCAGATGAGACATTAAACCGAGGTCCTGACTCTCTGTGGTCACTAAAAAATCCCATAGCACTTCTCGTAAAGAGTAGGGGGTGTAACCCCGGTGTCCTGGCCAAATTCCCTCCACTGGCCCTTGTCTATCATGGCCTCCTAATAATCCCAATACACTTGATTGGCTCTATGACTCTCTCTCCTCTCCACCTGTAGCTGGTGTGTGGTGAGTGTACTGGCGCTGTTGTGCTGTGGCTGCCGTCGCATCATCCAGGTGGATGCTGCACACTGGTGGTGGTTGAGGAGAGACCCCCCCACATGATTGTAAAGCGCTTTGGGTGTACAGCAATACACAATAAAGCGCTATATAAATGCATCATTCATTCATTCATTCATTCATTCAATTTTATTTCGCTAGATCCTGGTTTTATGGTCTCAGGAGATAAGGGAGTTAATTCCAGAAGAGCCAGGCTGTCTGTTGAGTTAGGTGTGTGCGTTCAGACTAGGGACCCAAGCACTACAATACAATAACTTAAAGGGATAGTTCAAAAAAAATAAAAATCTGTCATTAATTACTCACCTTAATGTTGTTCCAAACCCGTAAGACCTTCCTTCATATTTGGAACACAAATTACGAACTCGTTTTTTTTAAGATAAGTGCAAAAGACACTAAAAATACTCTGTTGATTTTGGTCACACAAATAAGTGTTATACATCAATCGAAACTGTTAAGTGTCTACTTTTTTTGAGTACACTCATGACTACAACAAAACTTTGTGGTTTTGGGGAAAAAAGAAAACAAAAAGGGTGCGCTCTCTGTCTTCTCAGTCTCCGCGATCTGTTTATAGTAACGCGTCACTAAAATGAACTGTAACTCAGCAAATACTCAACACAGAAACATGAGAGTTATCTCTATAGAAAGCCTGACGTGTCTGCTTTCAACTGAAGTAAGTGTTGTCGAAAACAAATGTTCTGTGATAAAGTAATCCGTATGAAACCGACACGATGTTCAGTCTGTCCAGTCTAACTCATTATTTCTAATGTGATCCCGCCCCCTCGTGTTCACATGTAAATAACCACGTGACCCGCGCGCGCTTGGAGACGCCCAACAAAATAAACAAACAGTCATGAGACTCTGTTCATCTCTGCTACTGTTCGTTTCTGGAAGAAGCCGTGCTGAGTAAAGGCTGGATTTACTTCAGAATAAGAGCAAGAGTTCATCCAGAAGACATCGATCGATCTGATGAGTAAGTAATGCTTCTTTTTTGCATTAGTTAGCGTGTTATTGTGACAAACCTGAACGCATTTAGTTGGGTTTTTCCCAAACGACAACATGATGAATGCTACGCATCTAAGAATGTTTAATGTTCACAAATAGATTTAATATCATGCTAAACAATAACAATTAGTTTCTCAGATATAAAATATTTTTTATAGTACAAATTACATCCTTTTGTAGTTCAGAGCATACTTGAGTCTAGTGCTGCAGAATCATAACAGCTGCTATAAAATCATGCATACTAGGCTGTATGACTACAAAATCATAGTTGTTTTTTTTTTTTCTTTTCCCAAAACTGTTGTTTTCATGCTCTATATAAAACAATAAAAGTAATATGAGAGTAACTTACATTGTAACATGATGAATGCTACGAGTCTAAGTATGTTTACAACATGTTTATTATTAATAGCCTACTCTGTTCAAAAATAGATTTTAATAACGTACTAAACAATAATAATTAATTTCTCAAAAATAAAATGCCTTTTTTTGTGTACGATAGTACAAAGCATGAATGAGTCTATGCTCACAAATGTTTTTTTTTTGGTTGTTTGTATTTTATTGAATCAGGTACCTGAACCACAGATGAATCCTGATGACTTTCTTCAAGATGTTTTCCTCTGAGATCGCTGTACCAACATCAGATGGTCAACTACACTGATATTCTATGGTAAAACAAGATCCTTGACTACTGATTATGTTTTTTTTTCTTCTTGAATCCATGGAAATAAGTAAATGTGAGGTACTTGTTTCACTTGTTGAACAGAATCTGTTGCAGGAATGACTCAAAGTCTGTTCACATCTCTGTGGTTAGATCAGTGTGCACAATAATGTGTCTTTGACCTTCATTATGTATGTTTTGATTATACTGTGTTGTAAATAAAATACAAATAATTTAAAACCCCTATTTTTCAGTCTCCTCACACTCTCTTACCTGCCTCAGTCACAGTCACACTAATGGCCCATTAGCAGCCTTTAGGGGAGGGCCCTTTGTCTCTCAGGTGAAAATCACTTAATATTCAAGGCTATTACCACTCCCTCGCATATTGGCTTTCCATCACAAAACATATCTTTAAAAATTTAAATCAATATATTGTTTTCTGTGAATAAGCTGAAGGATTTTCACATAATTGTGAAGTAAATATTCTAGCCTAGAAGACTGATTACACAAAAGTCTTATTCAGGACGATTTAGTGTGGGTTTTATGGCCTTATTTCAGCTACATTTTTTTAAGCACAAATATCAGGGCATGTCAACACATCTCAAGGGCCCCAAAATTACCTCAGACCCCAGAGGGTTAAGATATTTTTGATGAAATGCAAGAGCTTTCTGACCCTGCATAGACAGCAACACAACTGACACATTCAAGGCCCAGAAATGAAGTAAGGTAGTAACACTAAACTTTTGAACAGTCACAGCCATATCACCCAGCAGCCAAAGACTGGTTGATCACTGAAGCTAAGCAGGGTTGAGCCTGGTTAGAACCTGGATGGGAGAGACCTTCTGGGAAAACTAGCTTGCTGTTGGAAGAGGTGTTAGTGAGGCCAGCAAGGGGTGCTCGCCCTGTGGTCTGTGTGGGTCCTAACACCCCAGTATAGTGACGGGGACACTGTACTGTCAAAAAGCACCATCTTTCGGATGATACATTAAACTGAGGTCCTGATTCTCTGTGATCATTAAAAATCCTATGGCACTTCTCGAAAAGAGTAGGGGTGTATCCCCGGTGTCCTGGCCAATTTCCCTCCTCTGGCCCTTTTTTTTTTTCAACTCAAGTCTGCTTTATTGTCAATTCTTCCACATGTACGGCACATACATACAGAGAATTGAAATTGCGTTACTCTCAGACCCTTGGTGCATACAGTTAACATTAAACGCGTTCAAATACAGATAATACAGTTTAAACATGTGTACATACAACTATACAGCTATACAAATGAGGACATTGTAGAAAAATAAAGAAATAGATAAAGTGGCATAGGGCGCATAGAGTCAGAATTCAGTGTTGCATGGGGTAAAAGAGGGGGGGGGGCAAGGACGGGAGGGAGTTCAGCTTCCTGACAGCCTGATGTATGAAGCTGTCCTTCAGTCTGCTGGTCCTCGCCTGGAGACTCCGCAGTCTCCTCCCTGATGGCAGCAGACTGAAGAAGCTGTGTGTCAGGTGGGTGGGATCACCTGCAATGCGGAGGGCTTTGTGGGTGAAACGGGTGCTGTAAATGTCCTGGAGGGAGGGGAGAGAGACACCAACGATCTTCTCAGCTGATCTCACTATTGCAAGCGCCATACCACACAGTGATGCAGCTGGTTAGGATGCTCTCGATGGTGCCTCTGTAGAAGGTGCACATGATGGGGGCAGGGGCTCTGGCTCTTCTGAGTTTGCAGAGGAAGTAGAGACGCTGCTGTGCTTTCTTGGCCAGTGCTACAGTGTTGTTAGTCCAGGAGAGGTCTTCTGTGATGTGCACACCCAGGAACTTGGTGCTGCTCACTCTCTCCACAGTTGATGGTCAGAGGGGCATGCTGAGTGTGTACCCTCCTGAAGTCAACAAAAATCTCCTTCGTCTTCTCCACATTCAGAGAGAGATTGTTGTCACTGCACCACCCGGCCAGGCAGCTCACCTCGCACCTGTAGTTTGTCTCATCTCTGTTGCTAATGAGACCCACCACAGTTGTGTCATCCGCAAACTTAATGAACAGGTTAGCGTTGTGTGGATCTCCTCACACTGTCCAGGGACAGCGTCATCACCTGGTCGCCGGGAGGAGGTGGAGTCTTCTGTGCAGTGGTGCTCTTTTGTGCCTCAAAGCGAGCAAAGAAGGCATTCAGCTCGTTCAGCAGGGATGGTGCTGTCACAGGTCTGTGGTGGGGGCTTGTAGTCTGTAATGGTCTGTATCCCCTGCCACAGGCTCAGAGTGTCTCTGCTGTCACTGAAACAATGGGCTATCATCCTGGAGTACTGTCTCTTGGCCTCTCTGATGCCGCGGGATAGGTTGGCCCTAGCTGTCTTCAGGCCCTCCTCATCTCCAGCTCTAAAGGCAGCGTTCCGAGCCTTCAGAAGTCTGTAGACCTCCCCTGTCATCCACGGCTTCTGGTTGGCCCTGACAGTGATGGACTTTGTGACCGTTACATCATCAATGCACTTGGTGATGTAGGCAGTGACAGTCTCCGAGTACTCTTGGAGGTCTGTAGTGTTGTTGTGTGTTGCAGCCTGTTTAAACATATTCCAGTCAGTGGTGTCAAAACAGTCTTGAAGTGCCTCTGACGAACCTTTCCGGCCTGTTTGTGTATTGGTTTGATGACTTTAACGAGCGGTCTGTATGCAGGCATTAGCATGCCAGTGATGTGGTCTGAGGCTCCAAGGTGGGGGTGGGGGAGGGCCTTGTAAGCTCCTCTCTGGGGGGTGTAAACAAAGTCCAGGATATTTTTTCCCCTTTTTGGAAAGTCTATGTGTTGATGTATTTTTGGGAACACACTCTTTAAGTCTGCGTGGTTGAAATCTCCAGCCAAGATGAGAAAAGCATCTGGGTAGGCTGTCTGCTGCTCACTGGTGTGCTGGTACAGATAATTTAGTGCCTCACTCCTGTTGTTGTTGTTGGAGCTGGGAGAGATGTATACAGCAACGAGCAGTATGGCTGTATATTGCCTCGGTAGATAGAACGGCCGGCACTTAATAATCATAAACTCCACCAGGGGTGAGCAGTGTTTGCAGACCACAACAGCATCACGGCACCATGCATCATTGATGTAAACACAAAGCCCGTCGCCACGGATCTTACCTCCCTCGATGAGAGCTCTGTCAGCTCGATAGCATGTTAGCTGGTCGAGCTTTATGGCGCAGTCCGGTATGCTGTTGTTAAACCATGTTTCCGTAAACACAAAAACACAACAGTCTCTTACAGTCCTCTGAGTAGAGCGGAGTCGTCGGATGTAGTCCAGTTTATTGTCCAAAGAGCATACGTTTGCCAGTACGATGGTGGGGATAGCTGGCTTGTGTGGGTTGGCCGCTAGCCTAGCTCGGATACCTCCGCGCTGAGTTTAACTCAAAAAATGTGATTCTGCCGACATCGAGCAGAAACTCACGACTGTATGCACGCTTAAAGACAGGTAGACGAGACGAAGATGTACAAAAACATTGTGACTTACAAGACAAAAAACACGAAAACACCGTTCTGTCGGGAGAGAGAGAAGCCGCTGCGTCTGTGCGCGCCGCCATTTCCAATGTGAGGGCATGTGTCCACATTGGAAATGTGTCCACACATGCCCTTGTCAATCATGGCCTCCTAATAATCCCCATCCACTGAATTGGCTAAATCTCTTCTCTCCACCTGTAGCTGGTGTAGTGCGTAGTAGGCCAGGACACACACACAAAATAATTTCAAGACAGCACATTCCTTAGCAGGAGTTAAGACTTCCACTCCCAGCATCTGCATTTGACTGGCTGGCCGATCTCCTGCCCTCAGGAGACCTCTAAAACCCAGGATAAATTTGAGGGAACATCTGAAATGGATTTAGAACAGAACCTTCAATGTTGTTCCTGACTGGTTTACCATAAATAAAAGTTGCATAATCAACAGTACAAAGCATGTGGCATCTGGAAAGGCTCCAGCACAGACCCTCCCTGATATCTCCTGATCGTTTAACGCAGTAATTCAGTGTTGGTATCAACAAAGATGATGGTTTTACAACAGACGTCCGAGCTAAGAAAATCACCAGATCTCCATCCGGAATGACATTCCCATGACCTCCCATTTCTCCCCAGCAGAGAAACGCGCCTTTTCTTCTTATTGGCAGAACAAAGAAGATCGGACCTTTATAAGTGTTCCCAAAAGGACAAATAATAATCGCTGCTGCTATTAAAGCAATATACTCAAAAGCAATATATACAATATATATTCAGGTTGTATTTTATGAAATTAAATTAAGCTTGCTTTGTTATTGGAATCTATGTTATTGCTGTAATCTCTTGATGTCTAATTTTTCCCGATCACTATTGTTTAGTTTCACATGCTTGGTGTGATTATTTAGAATTTAGGATCGTTTAATCTATGCCTTAACCGCGTAATAGATAAAACTGATATATGTACTTTGGGTATGCAAAATACTTGGTGTTTGATTTTGAATGAAAGTTAGTTGCGTCAGCAATAATTTGGTGTGGATGAAAGTTGACTTTTCTCATTGTAATGTATGATTAAAACACTTATAGGAATCTGCTAGGATATGTTCTTCATTTTATGAAATAAGTCAGCAAAGGATTTACGCACGGAAAACTGAGCCATGTGGGGTGGGGCTCCGCCCTACAGAAACACTTGTGATTG